>NW_027466501.1:2172500-2660000 GCF_050575085.1 Anarhichas minor
CCGCTAAGATCAGCAGATAACAGGAGGGAGAAGCTCACGCTGCTACAAACTGACAGATTTGCTCGCGTCCTCGCTCTGCCAAAGCCACGTCGTGCTCTCAGGGGAAATCCCTGAGCAGAAAATGACATAATTGCACGTCGGGGAGAAGTTTGGACACACGAGCCGTGTTGGACGCGCTCGCACGCGTCAGTCAACGCAAGAGACCGAAGGCCAAAGAGTGAGGAGAGGGAGAAAGAAAGAGGGGACTGTCAGAGAGAGAGAGAGAGAGAGGGAACAAAAGAAAATAAATGCCAGCTCCAAAACAATTAGAAGACACATGAGCAGAAGACAACTTGGAGACAGACAGCAGCAGGCAGACAGGAATGCAAGACAGATGTGTTTGTTGACCAATTTGATAAACCGTCAGTGGTTACAAGCGGCAATGACAGACAATCGTTTGCCACAGCAGCAACATTTTTAAGACAGCACACAGAAGAACTATTGCATGTAGCAGCATTCCATTATTTTACTACCAACTACAAAAGTACTTTGTAACCTAATGACTGTCAACGTCAGCGCCTCAATTTCCCGCTGACCTCAAACCTGCTCAATGAAGATGTACGGAGCAGGGTTGTGATGCACAACTTTCAAACACGCATCCTCAAATCCCCGACCCCAAACCGGAAGACCAGAGGACGTAGACCGCCTCTAGGTCCAACGGGTCATTTAGGGTACATCCCAAGTCTCTTATTTGTCATTTCCTCGATCCTCGCTTGAACCGGGAGTTGTTCTGCTCCGCCATATTGACGACCGTCCCAAAGCTCTTATTTCTGATCTGAGGAGCTAGGATCGAGGATTGAGGAGCCATGAGCGAGGACGCACGACAACAGCCTTCCAGGAAGTGTTTTAACGGCCGACACGCCCCCTCATTGTTCATCAGTTATGTGATTGGAGGCTGCAGCCGATCGGACTGACTGACTGGAGTTTCATACCAGAGTGAAGACATATCAGAGATTAAACTCTAGTTTTATATGTGATTAGTTTTCTGATTCACCATCTGGTTTAAATAGATGTTCATTGTAGTCTGAACAACAACCACAAACAACTTTCATGTTGTTATATCAGATCATGTCTTTTCATGATCAATAACTTTTATTATGAATACAATTAAAGTCAGAGAGAGCTTTTTACATCATTTATCATCATTTCATTCAGTCACGTGAGGCTGATCATTCCTGAATGTCGGGTTTGATGAGTTTTATCATTTAAGTTTAACCTGAAACTTGAAAATTAATTCCAGTATTCAAAAGAAACCATAATCATATTCTGGGTAAATTAAGAATGACGTCACAATCTAAAATTCAATACGTACAGATGCAAATAATTCATAAATATGTGAAACGCATTCCGTCGGTAGAAATCGATCCTGCACTTATAAACAGGACAGTTTGTTAAAGAGGTAACACCTCTAGAGAAACACCTCTACAGGGATGATTACTGTGTGTCTTTATTAGTTATTAGTATTATTAGTTACTATTATTAAGTACAGTGATCATGTGAACACACACAAACTTCTCAAAAGTCTCTCCAGCTGTTAAAGCCGACTGACAGTTGATCAGCTGTGATCAGAGGCCGCCGTCATCAGAAACAGACGTCGCTTCACGTGACGCAACTGAGGAAAGGACGTCTCATGTCTCTTAAAACATATTTCCTGAAAGGACGCAAGTGAGGGACAATCTAGAATCAGAGCCGAGGAGCCTCTAACTCCTTGGCTCTGATTGGTTGTTTTTCTTCTGCGCGGTGGAATCTTGCAAAAGCCATTATAGGAGCACTAGGAGGAGGCACAAACCAGATTTGCAAATATAACAAAACGTTATTTTTTACTAAAGTCACGAAATATAGCTTTAAATAAATAATTGTTAGATTCTACGACAGTAATGTGTCTGTTTCATCGTTACCCTCAGAGTGCTTTACTATCATGTCAGCATTACCTCATAAAATATCAATCATGAAGTGATATTTACAATGTAAAGTTCAAGTTCAAGCATGAACGCCTTTATTTTGTAGGAATAAAGGCATTTGGCAATGTGCTTGTCCACGTTTCATTAATGTTTTTAATCTATACTGCGCTCTAAATAAAGATCTGTCAGACATATTTCATCATGTATAAACTTCGGTCATATATTGTGCATTTCTTTTAATCATTTCATTCTGTCACTGTTATTTAATGTCCTCCCCTCTACAGGATGTTTTATCACCGAGATAAAAATATTAGAACTCCCATAAACCACAGCAGTGTGTTCAAGCGATCATCTCTGTCCTCATAGAACAGACATGTAGACTGCAGCAGATGCTCAAGCAGTCACACACACACACACACACCCACACACTGCATCCACACAGCGAGGTTTACGAGACTTTTGCAGCATCTCACCTCACCATGGTAACCGCAGCATGTGAGGCAGCGTCTGGGTCGCTGTGGCCCGTGAGCCAGACGCTGCTGGTGAGGAGCGCGCGCATACACACTGGTAGCCACACACAACCTCGCAAGACTCTCACACCCAAAATCTCTATAAAACAACAACAACATAATAACAAGTTATGATCTCAGATCTAGGTCTGCTCTAGCCACTTGAAATAAACAAAAGAGAAAGACATGTAGCTCGAGCAGCTAATATAAATAGCCAGCAGATATTTGTGTGACATTCAAACGACCAGAGGAGCCTGTGGAGAGCCCCGTGCTAATTAGCTGCTAGCTCACAAGATGAGCTCCTTCCACAGGCTCAGATCACACACTGCATCGCCTCGCTGTAACCTCTCTTGCTCGGAGGCCTTAACAAGCACCCCGGCCCCCAGGGTGCTGACCCCCGTCTATTCTGGGGCTCTGTAATCATTCCTTCAGACCTCTGCAGGCTCCGCCCACTCCCAAAACACACACACACACACACACACACACACACACATACACACACACACACAAATCAGGGGGCAAGCGGGCAGGCCATGTCATTAGTTGTCCCCGCCGCAGCGAGAGTTCCTGCCAGAAATGCACGGTTACGGATGCACACAAAACAAATCGTTATCATTGGAAATATTTTCCAAAACTGATTCCAACTAAACAACCAAATTGCGAGGACACTGACTCACAGGCGGCCTGCACGGGTCAGTCACACTTCCTCACAGCATCCGCCTGGCTTGCTGTTCATTATATCAGGATGAGTCAGCTGCTTGGTTTGAGTAGTTGTGGTTCTGTTCTACAGACCGGGCCCCAGTTGAGCCTGATTTGGAGGCACTTTCACTCACAGCAGCGACTGTTGCTTTTGCCACAATAAGCCACCCTCTCTGGACAGTTGTGCTGATAAAATAGATTTCATTTGCAGTGGAACGACCTTTTTATCAAATGTAAATAACAGAGAAATAAGAACACGATGGTTGTAATCAGGCCTATGCAGCGTTTCGTCGCTAAAATACTCATAATTACAGGCCCGAGCTTCTGGCAAACACTGTGTTCTAAGCCCACAAAGCTATCAGCGGCTCGCCAACGGCTACGATCCTGATCAGGTATCAGCCCCTTTGAGTGTATTTGTTGTTTGTGAAAAAAAAGCCCATCTACATGCAGTGCACAGCACATGTCTGTTTGGTTTCAATCGTCTTCTGCCATCTGCTTGTTGAGAAACAAATGAATGGAGATCGCTAGATTAATGGGTTTTTGATTGGGTGCCAGCCAGACTGCCAGGAGCCTGAGACGTGTTTTTTTTCTTTTCTTATTACGAATCCTCTCACAGGCCGAGGACAGGCCAGCGACGCCACGCCCAGCCACTTCACTGCTGCTTGTTTTGGTACTGATGAGCTGCTGCTTGATCGGGAGAGGGTGTCGTCTGTTTCAAGGGGTTTGGTTTTTACTTTGGATGGAAGTCGTTTTGTGAAGTCCGTGAAATCAATCATCCGGTCTCCTTTATTTATCAGTTTAGACGTTTTTTTGCTCTATAAAGTTTTGTCCAGTTCTACCTGATCAACACTCTTGTTTATTGTTAAAGAGGCGCTCAAGTTGTATGTTTTTGTTGTTTCCGTAGTTTTGGACAGTTTCTATTGTGTCAATAAAGTTAAGATTTAAGTATTTAGTTCATTAGTTTCTTTATTATAAGGTGCTAGACATGCCCCAAGTCACGTCACCCTCACATTTATTAATGCCCTGTGTTTTCTCTAACTGGTGTTTATGCAGTGATGTGATACATATGCCAGAGGTTAGTTTCATTTGACATGTTTTTTCAAGGACGATACAATAGGGGAGAATGTGAGAGAGCTACTTTAAGATGGCCTGCCCCGTACTGGGCTTCGTCAGCCTTGAGACAGCAGAGGACACTTGCTCATCCACTCTGATTGAAATGCTCTTCCACATGGCGACCAGCAGAGGGCTCTACCACACTGACCCTCAGCATCCTCATCCAGCAGCAAATTCTGTGGAGCTGTTGGCAGCGAAAAGGCACTGGGGGGGGGGGGGGGTGTATCAGTACCAATGAACTTAATGAGTCATCCGAACATCATCTGTGACTCGCTGTTTGAGAGCAAAAGCCAGAGCAGCCAGCCACTTCAAATGCAGAGTGGCTTTGGCTCTTTGGTTAGTAATGAGGCATATTTCCCTGTGTTCTCTGCAGCCATAATCTATAAACCAGACCTTAGAGGAACACATTACTGACAGTCACAACGAAGGAAATGCCCCTTTAAAGGCGTTCATTACTCCCTTTTAGAGATAGTGCTAACGCTGCACAAAACTCAAGATAGAGATTTAGAATATTGGAAAAAAAAGAAAGGGTTTCACCATCAATTTTACACATCACTATTAAATTACTCGTCATAAAGGGTATTATTTAGACTGTGATAGGGTCATGATGTGGTCTGTGGTTCTGGGAAAAAATCTTTGTCAAGTCTGGAAAAAGTAACGACGTCAACGAGGTTGGCATGAAGTTTGAAAGATGTGGGCATTTACCATCCAGGGAGGGTCTAAGAAACGGACTGTGTTGAGTTGAATTATGGGAAATGTAGGGTCCATACCAGGGACGAACGTTGAAAACACATCAGGCAGCAGCTCGCCGCAATAATTACATTTTTCTGCGACCGGGACGCGTGTTCATGTGTTTCAGGCGAGAAGAAATTCTTTGTAACTCAGGTCAGTGTTGAATCCTAATGATGATGGTAATCAATGGGAATACAATTGTATTAGGAGGAGATATTTTAACCAAAACAATTTTCTTAATCAACTCAAGTCCACAATAATTCAGAGTTTATGACCACACCTGGTACATTTAAGGCCTCAGACACACTAAGTTTCCTTTCTCTCGTATGCTCTCCTCCACAGAGTTATGGAAACCAGAGACTCTTCCTTTATCAGTAACCATATAAATCATTTTGTTCACCGCTTCATGGAAGATAAGTCTGGCTCATCACACCCATGTCTCCCCTACTGTTCACCCCTCCCCGTGGGAGAGAGTCATCTGACGCTGTCTGCACTGCAGACCTCCATGTCCTCTGTGCCCTCATCACACCCATCTACACTCATCACTTCATTTAAACAGCAGCATACAGAAGAGGTGAACTCGGTGGAGGCAACAGGAGGTGTGTGTGTGTGTGTGTGTTGCTGAGTGTGAACCAATCAGGGGGAGATTGGGGTCCTGACCCTCAGGGGTTGGGGACTGAATGAACATCATTGGCTGTCTAATGGTGCTGTCATGGGGGTCAGACCTTCACTTCACTGAAGGTCTTCTTCAATGTCAGTATGTGCACAGAGCTCCGTGGTATCACGAATAGCTTTTTTACACAAATCAATACGTGCCTTCACAATTTCTTGTTTCTTTAAACACCTTAAAATAAAAGTTTAACTCAAAGCAAAGCATGAAGCCGGAACACATCAAAAGAATCCAGCAGAAAGTAAAACGTCTGCAGAATCATAGAAACACACGGATACGTGGGTTGCCAAGTAGAGGGGCACGTTGCCAGACTCCCACACAAACCCATTTCACAACCTAAACAGTCATCCACCAGTAAATAAAACCCCCACGCCATGCCAGAGCATCGTGGTTACCAGCCAGGGCTGGGTTGCCAGTTCTGTGCCTGCACCAGTAGAGGGACCTGCAGACCAGAAAAAAAATGTGCTTGATCATTAATTGACTCATTGAAGTGATAGTGCCATTAATCCCCCAGGGTGTTTACTGTGGCTCTACCAGCTCAGACAAATCTGATCCCTCTGTGTTTATGAGTCGTCCGCAATCATGAATCTGATGTCACTGTGCACGACAGCAGCATACTTAGCTGCTAATTGCAGGCTAATAATGAGCCACTACCTGAGCTATACGCAGGATAACCGCTGTATCCCAGCAGGGTTCTGAAAAGTGGAGCCAATGTTGAAGTGCATTAAAGCTGCATTCTCTCTAATGGCTATCAGGAGGCACCACCTCTGGTTGCAAAAACAAGTCTGATTGTATAGAAGTCAATAAATGTACTTGATTTATTCCCTCAGTAAACATTGTAAACATGAGTTTATGGTCTTAATCTCTAGTTTCAAGTCTTCTTCAATACAGCATGATGTTCATTTAGAGTCAAATAGACCATAAAGCACTTGTGATTGACAGGTCACTACCACAGTGTTGTCCAGTCTGGGTGTTGTCTGCGTTTTCGTCTCATAACGTTTTCAGTTCATGAAAGGTAATTGCAAGATTTTGGTCGCCTACAAATGTCTTTGTTTTTGCTCCAACCTCTCGTGTCACTCCTGGTTGCAAAAAACCAAGAAGGCAATGAACAAAATGCCAAACTCGAGGCATCAAAACCGCAGACCACAAACCAATGGGTGACGTCACGGTGACTACGTCCACTTCTTATCCACAGTCTATTGGTGTATCCTGATCTAAAATCATTCATCGAATCTGTCATTTCATTTGATTAACCTTTTTTGAACCGCAGGAGAAATGAAATGAAAAGCTGGTAAAAAGTACTTTACAAAGGAGATCGGTTATGAACAATTACAAACGATCCTCTCCAGACTCACCTCCACTAGCAGACAGGGAGTTCCAGTAACTTATGCTTATGCAACACACCAAATGCAATGTAAAAACACAGGTTAAATGACGGCGCGGTTAGCTTGGCCGCTTACACCCTGTCAGCCCCGACATTTACTGTAAATGTGATGCCGATGTGCTGAACATCTGGGGCCCTGGGTCTGTGACTCGGCCCTGAATCACAGGTGACTGCTGCTGAGTCACGGGGTCCACAGAGTGTGGCTTCACTGCGTGTGTCTTCTCTTTTTTGCCTGCTAACAGACTGTGAGTCGCTCATTCCTGCCTCGTGTGTCACTGTGGCCATTGGTCCTGTGTTCTGTTGATTGATTGCGCCTTCATACTGTATGTGTTGCTTGTTTTTTGTGTTGCGACAAGGCTATTAATCAAGGACTACTTCTATTTCTGTTAATACAAGGGCTGCAACTAACACCTATTTTTATTGATCAATACATGAATCTTCTGGCATATAGAGTGTCGGAAAAATGCTGTATCATTGCTTCAACTGAGCTTTCGCTTTTGTTTTCACTGCTGTCCGTCCTGACTCTCTGAGCAGGCTGTAATATGCAGCTGTTGCAACAGAGGCTAGAGTTCATTCAGTCAGCGCTCTGTCAGGATTTCCTTCTTTTGCTTTTTGACCCGAGAAGCCGCCTCGGCCGAGCAGGAAATAGCCCCGTCCTGACAGATGCGTGGAGACCGGGCACAGCCAGAAACACACTTCTACGACACGGAGCAACAGGAGGGGTCTCCTAGTGCATATGCCCTCTTTGTCTCTGTCACAACCCCCCCGCCCCCCCAACAACACACACACGCAGCTACAAAAACAAGTGTGTGCATATGTGTGTGTGTTCAAGAGGAGAAAATGAGGCAAAAGGTAACCAAAAAACGAGTAGTGTTAGTGACTAAAACAGGGAACGAAGAGGTCTTAAACTCCAGACTATAGTGTAGGAGACCCATGAGAATCTGGACAGACAAAAAAGTTCAAGTTGGGATTTTGAAAACATCTGTATTAGGACCACGGCCGCGTACAAACACCTGCTGTCAGACGGACTGCGGTGTCGTGCTGGGGAGAGACCCGAATGAAGGAAAACAGAGGGAAGGTGAACCTGCAGGACTTCCAGTCGGGGCAAAAACAAAACACGAACAGCTATTTTTAACCCGAGTCAAGTTGACAAATGGCCCCGGACTTTCCAATTCCCTACGACTTTGTTCCTTACGCTCCTGAGTGCTATTGTTTGGCACTGACATGGGGCAGAAAAAAAACTGCAAGGTCGAGGCGGACCCTGCCAATTTGCAGTGTGCATTCAAAGGAGCTCTGTGCGAGGAGCGGCTTTGTACCCAGGAAGAAGAAACGTCGCCTGAAGAGAGACTTGTCAAGATCAGTGAAGGGACGCAACCTTTTTTCTCTCTCTTTCCCCTACAGCCTTTTGTTGTCGGGAGGGGAACATGAGACGATGCGCTGACGGGGAGGCTACAGGAACTTTTCTACAATCATATCATGCTCGGAAAGTCTCGGGGGGCCTTCATCGCAGCTCTTTTAAATGCTCTTTTTAAGCTGAGCATCAACAGCACCCCTCCCCTCTGCTGCTGCGCTGTGTGAGCTGGGCGCCTATTAGCTTCCCTAATTAACACGGATCTTCCAACTAGGGAGAAATGAAGGTGGGGGGGTGGGGGCAGTGGTGAGAGACGGTAAGCTCAGGTTACAAGAACACCAGCGGCTGACAACTGTATTTATGACCCATTCCTAATGGATTTGGAGTGACAGCAGTTTCAGCCACTGGCAGGGTCAAAGGCAGAGACAACAGAGAGCTAATGGCATGACGGTGACGGGTCGCTTTGTAACCGACCCCATTTGGGTTAATGGGGTGGAGGGGGCTCTGAAAATTGGAAAACAACAAGAAGGAAGAAGGGTTGGAGGGGGGGACTTTTCCTCTCTCTGAGGAAGCGAGAGTGATGGAGAGAGATGTGTCTGGGGACAAGACGCGAGCGTTTTTCCAGTCTAGACTTAGAGTCTGCGTCTAGACTTAGAGTCAACGTGACAGGCCCAATAAAGAAGGCTGGATATTGCAGGGCAGAGTGTCACGGGGCATGATGAGGACTCAGACGCAGACAGTCAGGTGTAGTGAAGAAAAGGTTTTAAATGAACCAAGAACAGGGAATCCAGGGACAAGACAAAAGACGAGGGGGAAAAATCCGGCAGGAAAAGGCAGAACAGGCAGACTGGAAAACCGGGAACAGGACGAGCAAAACGGGCGGGTTGGACGGGAAACAAACACAATGATCTGGCAGTGAGTGAGTGAAAGACCGGGGTTTAAATAGTGACTAGGCAGAGTGAACAGGTGAGAGTAATGAGCTGATGAGGTGAGTGTGACTGGCAGGTGCACTGAATGAACCGATTAGGTGATTGAGGAGCTACAGAAAGAAACAAAGACACAGAACACACAGGGCAAAGCCTGATCGTGACACAGAGACCGGGTTAGATGGAGTCCAAAAATACAGACGAAAGGCTGCACTGTGGAAGAGCCGAGGACACTGAACTCCAGTGAGAGCCATCGAGAAAACTCGCCCATCCTCACCGCGTCCTCCGAAAAACTCGTCTCTAGCACTGGATTCTCATCTGACAGCTGAAAAGAGAATCAGAATTTCTGCAACAAACCTGTGAGACCAGAACTTTGCAGGTGGACCTGGGAGGTAACGCTAGCTACAGTGCAGTAAACAATCATCCGCTTGCTTCCATCAAATAGGGCAATTACAAGTCTGAAGCAGCGCCGAGAAGTTTCCTGAATCCTGTCCAAGGGATAAATACATAAATTAAACATCAAATTTTGGGTGCTAAGGATCAAAGTATATTGTAGGAGTGTTTGATGTAGGCACGGATTGAAATGTGCATATTTAAAAGGAGGTTCAGTGTGTGTGTTCTGACGCTGATTAATGTGCAGCGAGTTTTGGCCTGGCGTTGGGTAATCAGCGTCCCATGATCAAAAGGGCGGTTGGACCGTAGCCCTTTGTGCCGTCGGAGGAGCGTGACCACGGGCCTCCTGTTCATTGTCCTCAACTCCAAGGGGTGAGGGGTTCTTAGAAAGGGGTACTTAGAAAATAACCAGCTCTGGCAATTTTCACGTCATGTCAAAAGAGGGATTACATGCTTCCTTTTGGGGGTTGAGAAGTGACTCCACCCTCCACCTTGAGCTTTGCATTGGTTAAACTAAAAACAAAAAGCACTGTCATCAAGGCTCTGGAAGTGTACGGGAGAGAGAAATTACACGCACACACCTGCCAGGTCACCGCTCCTCTGACTCAAGAGTCAGCACAGTTACACTCAGTCCCTGCGCTAAACACTGATTGATTTGTTTTCCCTTATTTAGCTCGAAAAAACCCCTCCAAAACCCCCAAGAGGTGCAGAGCGCCGACCAGACACCGACGAAGCAATCTGGCTTCTCGCTCCCAGAGCACACGGCAGCACACTCTGTCTGGAGAGCCCAGGGCTTTGGCGTGGTTGTAGATCGATTGTTTGCCTTGCAGAGAGAGCAAATGATAAAAAATGACTGTGTGTGTGTGTGTGTGTTTGCTGTGGATGTAAAAATGGCTGTGTGGGTGTAAGAGTTTATGTACCGCATATTCACTGCTTTACAGAAGGCTTTCCCCCCGACTAACTACAAACTTTCTTGCATTTAAAAACAATTCAAAAGTGCAGAATTCACAGATTTTGTTCCGTTTGCAGGTGAAATCTGTAATAGCCTCATTTGTAACAGACACACATACTTAATGTGTCGGCTGTAGAGAGATTTTTCAACATCAATATGCAGCGCAGAGCATTAACAAACATGAGACCTCGGAAGAGAGAAACAGAAACCCAGAAAAGAGGAGACCTTGAGAGGCGTGTGGATAAAGTCAACGTTCTGCGGTGCCAGCAGAGTCATTAGAAAAGCATTCAGTCCAACACGCTTCCACTTTGTTTATCAGACATTATGAGAAAGGCCTGAAAGAGTTCAGATTTCAAGTGTGGGTGGCAGATGGAGATGAAGTGTCAAGAACAGCAAGGGTATGAAAGCCTTTCTACAACACATTTAATGTTTGTGGATTTTGAGTTTGTGGACGCACACAGTGGCCTGACGTCTGACTATGACGAAGAATAACGTCTTTCTCAGCTGACTCGAGACTTGACTTGGACCTGCCCGACTTAAAAACAAGACTTCTGTCAATACACGCAATGTATTCACACTAGCTGTAAACATCAGCTACATGTTCACATTCACCAGCAACATCGAAAATGACCTAAACGCCTCACAGTTGTACGCCTCCGCCAGTCAAGTTGCAGTTTAACGTCTGTCCAAAATGTCATCACATCATAATTTTATCCTACTAGACATTTGTGTAAAATTGTCTTGATTAGCATATTTATTATTAATGGTAAAAAAAACCAACGTGATTTGTGAGGTCACAGAGACCTTTGACCACAACATTCGTATCACTCCCTCCGCTGGGTCCAAGTGAACGTTTGTGCCAAATTTGAGGACATTCCCTCAGAGCGTTCCTGAGATATTGCGTTCATAAGAATGGTACACATTCCCAGTCACCTTTGACCTTTGACCACCAAAATCGTATCACTCTTGTGCCAAAGTTGAAGAAATTCCCTCAAACCGTTCCTTGAGATATATCACGTTCAGGAGAACGGGACGGACGGACGTATATATGGAAGGACAGACAACTCGGAATCATAATGGCGGCCATTGCTGCAGCCTAGCACGGCTGACGGCGGCTGACGGCAGCTATTGTCAGCGGCATAATAAAACACGAGCGAGCGACCAGCGAAATGAATGTGTGGAAGAAGGATGGAGGGATACAGTAAGGACAGGAAGCAATAAATCCTTTATCAGCGCTCATCTTCCTGGCCTGAGCAGAGGCGAGATGCTGATAGCGGGTGTTGAATATCCAGTCAAGTGCTGCTGCTGCTGCCTGCAGTGAATCACAAGCAGGGGACGCAGCCACATCTACAGCCCGCTGGAGGACGACTAGCGCAGAGGCAACCAATGAGTGCCTGTGCTGAAGTAATAACCTGTCTCTTAGAGTGGCCTGCAGTTTAGCAGATAAAGTGTGCCATTCAGGAGTGCTTCAGGAGTTAAGAAAAATTAAATCATTATCTCAAGTTCATTATTCAGCGAAGTGGGGAAATATCCAGCTGGTGCATGTGATATGATTTTGTCTGTTTTGAAGCAACGTTGTCAAACAAAGTGTTTTAATCCTGTAGAAGCTTGTGAATAAAAGGCAGTAAGGTCGAAGGCAGGAGTAAATTAGTTTATCAACTGAACCTGCCATGTTGCTACATAATCTATGTCTGGTGAAGGCCTCCGGCTGCTTTGATTTGAGGACTGACCTTTTCTCTGCAGTCTCAGAAGCAAAACGGATCACCATGTTGTATTTTCAGCTAAAAAAAACAACTCTTCAAGAAATGCCTCACTCGTCTATTTTCTTGGATCAGGGGCCTCGATGACCCAACATAACTTGCAGGAGAATGGATTAACCTTTCTTCTCACAGGCCTACTGTTAAAGTGGGCTGTGCTGTTGATTCTTGAAATTGGTGTCTAGATTGGTTTTGGTTATTCAGATTTTTGTCAGATCTAGATTGTATATTTTAACTTGTATGTACAACTACTAGTCTAGATACTACCTTCTACACCTCCACCTGTATTTCTCTGATTGGTCCATCCAGCTGTCAGGCTTCAAGTGTGCTGTAGCCTACCAAGCCACACTGTCGGGCAGTCGTTCTACAAAGCCGCTCATAGAGTTAACCTGAGTTGTACACAAAAACCCAAAATGGACGCAGACCCTCCAATTTTTTTACGGAAGAAATTTTTACTTGTCATAGCAAGAAAAGACCAGGTCAAACAGATGAACCTTTGCCATGGAGATTTGGTTTGTTTATCAGCAGGATTACGGAAAAACTATGGGCCCAATTTTCATGAAACTCATTGGAAGAGTACAGCATGGGCCAAGGAACAACCCATTACATTTTGGAGCGGACCTGAATCAAGAGGCAGATACACACATTACTTTCCCATTTGTTAACATTGCGAGCTAGTACACGGCATTGGCAGAAGTCTGTGCTCTCCGATGTCTGCTGTGAGAAAAAGTCTATTTGGGTATCGGAAAGGTGAAAGATGGTTTCAGGCATTCTTCAGACGCACTTTGTTTGAGGCACACTGAATCTTTGAAAGTGATAATTACTTTATCACTTTCAGGCCGTAGACTAAAAATAGAACCATTATTAATACCTCCGCAAAGGAGGTCATGTTTTCGGTCTGTTTGTTTGCGGGATTACGGAAAAACTGCTAGCCCGAGTTTTACGACATTTGGTAAAAAGGTGTAACATGGGCCAAGGCCATTACATTTTGGAGTGGATTGGCCTTCTAGTTCCATTTCATATTGTGCTATAAAAGAACGCATTCTTTCAAAACAGATTTGCATCAAATACTACTGCATACTTGCATACTTGGGACCAAAGCATCAAGCATAGTAGTACTGGTCAGTATCTGGGGGTTGTGTAGTCTGCACTGTACATAATGGGCACTTTAAGACGACTTGCACCGACACGAGGCACAGAGAATGGGAGGAATGGCGGGTCAGTGGGTTATGTTTGCCCCGAGGTGCGCTAGGGCAAACATAGTTACTACACTGTTTGATTGACAGGTGATCGGCAAGCACTGAGCACCAAAAATGGGGAAATATATACAAAATAACAAATATAATGACTGTGGCACACAGTGGGAACTGAGGTGAGCGAAGCAAAAAATGTTCCTAAAAATAAACTTGAGCTTTATACGCACGTTGTTGCAAAAATGTTGCAAAACCCTCGTTTGATCGTACCATCACAAGAGTTACATCAGAACCCCGCCTCTCTGCTTTTAACATCCACTGCTGGATGTTGACATTGTCCCTCTCTCCTCCCTTATCTCCCCCCCATCTCCTACTTCCTCTCCAGCCTCCACCTCTGCTCCCATTTCTCTCCCATTTTTACCTTCCTTCCAGTACATCCTCCTCTGTCTTCTCTCTATCCCCTATTATTCCTCCTCATCTTCCCCCAGACGAGTGATCACAAAGCCGTGCGTGTACCCTGGTGGGATACTGAGGGAGAGAAGTCTGCTCTCTCATATGAGACAGAGGGAGATGATGAGAGAATCGGGTGCTTTGTCTGGATGACATAATGCGACTGAATAAGCAAAGTTTCACAGCCTTAAAACTCTGCAATATACAAGTCCCTGCCTCTCTCTTCCCCTTTTTTTCTCTGTGAAACTGTCTCATTTCCTTCTTTTCATTCTCCCTTAGACCTTCACTTAAGAATCACCCTCTCTTCTTCCCTTCGCCACCTCCTCTCGCTCTTCGCCCCTTCCCTTGTGTCTCCGTTCGGGCTAAGGCGAATGAAGAAGATATTCCGACGAGGAGGTTTGGTTTCGACATCTCAGAGTAACAACTCAACAAGAGGCAACAGGGGAGATCCAGGGGTGTGTCTGTGATTTACCTCCCCAATATAATGTGGCCGACCCAGAGGCTTCTGGGAACAGACAGCAACTCATTTCGCTCACGGATGGATTCTCGATCGAGACCCTGAGCTCCCCCTCGCTGCAGCTGTACATTTGACATATAAATATACAGTATAACTTATGCCATTTGTTGGAGGCTATAATCCAAAGTGCTTTTCAGTATGGAAGGTGGGGATCCAGCGGGAGTCAAACCCCCAACCACGTAAATCAGCAGGCAGTTTGGATTTCTCAAAATGAAAACAACCTTACCCATAAACCTCTGGCCTTGCTCAGTTTGTTTTTAAGAGCAAAGAGAAGTATAAGAGCTGACAAGAAACTGCGATATAGGCGAAAATACACTCTGATCAGGTCAGACAATGTGAGCTTTTAGTTATAGAACCTTTTATAGGTAATGTTTTCTGTGTTTTCTGCATAATCTGCTTTATTTAAACTAAAACAATTAATTGCACCAAGCTATAATCTTGCTCTGTCCACAGCCTGCAGTGCTACATGTACCTCCTTCTTTTCATATTGAACTCTTTATTTTCCAAGCAAAGAAATAACTCGCAGCTTGTAAATGGCACTGAGCTGCACTGCACCTTGTTGCGGTTTCTCTGCAGCTGATCAGATCACAGGTCACACTTGTGCTTCTTGACAGCCCGTCTCTCTGTCTGCTGCCTCCGTAGTGTGTGCAGTGTGAAACAGCAGCACACAGTGTCTATGGCTCGAGGTAGAAGTGGGACTCTGTGTGTGCAGGCGTGTGTTTGAGACAGAGTCCCTGCTGTGTCTGGCTTTCGCAGCAGTTAATCCTAACAGCCATGGTGTGTGCGCGCAGGTCAATTGCAATTTAAAGTGAGTGGCTTCATGTAGTATAGTTGAAGTATTAAAGGCAGAACATACTGTTATGAGGATACAAAACTTTTCAAACCAATATCTTGATTGATCCCGAATTAGGACTGAATTATTACCAAATCAAAACAACCAAAAATCGGAACATTTACCAATGGCAGTTTTTACAATACCTACATATCGTAGATACAAAAGGGCACATCTTTTTAAGAATTTGCCCACTTCCAAACTAAATTACTTGAGTCTTGTAAGAACTGGCTGTTTTTACTATGAGCTCCTTTCTGTCCTTGTCCTTGTGTGCCTTTTCCATGCCATCCATCATCCACTGTGGTCACAGCGGACGAGGATTTCAACTGAAATATTCTTGGCATCACAAAAAAAAGGCAACAAAAAAAAAATCAATCATCAGGGCAAAATCTGAACTGGCTTTGATGGGGACGCGAACTAAGGAAAAATCTGCTTTTGCAAGTGATTTTTTTTTTTTAAGAATATGGGCTACCCCTTAATTATGGCTAAAACCCAGAATGTTCCATATGCTTTGAGGCCACGTGACGTCAAGACATCTCTCTTCAAATGAGACAAAATCATAAAAGAAAAAAACAGTGATTCATTTTCACCTATAAAAACTGCTATCCCAGGGAAAGCTTTGTAAACGATACGCTCCTCTCCGATGGATGGTTTTGAATGCGTGGACCCTTGAAACCTTAGACCACGGGGCCACTTGGTTTTTGTGGAGCGTGTCAGTAATCACCCCCCTCCCCCCATCAGGGAGAAAGCGATATTTTGCAGCGACGGGGGAATTACCCCCATCACCACAAACCTCATCTCAATACCCTAATATATAGAGGATCTAGTGAGAGGGGAGGGGGGAGATGAAAAGAGAAATGAAGTGAGTTATATCAAATGAAGCGACTCTCCATCAAAGGCAGCTCACAGATCGGTTTGTAAGGACAGAGAGGGAACAAAGCCAGCTGCCCTGTGCACTCACACGCACTCTATCTCTAAATGCCTCCCCCCTTGTTATTTGTCAGCAGGGTCAGTGGCTCTGATTGAAGTGGAATTGGATCCATGCTGGTTTATCTGGTGACCAGTGCCCCCGCTGGAAGCAACATCTGGCAGGATTGGTTTTAACCTTGACTGCCCTTTGCCGTCCTGTCTTGCTTCACTGAGAAACAATACCTCTGTAATCACCCCTGCTACAAACATTGTTCATACTTGTACTGCTTCTGAGTTATCTCAGACCCTACCAGGACATGAGTAAAGAAATGTCAAGCGTGGCAGAAAAAGTCAGATTTGATGGAGGTTGCTGGTTAGAAAATGGTTACGTTAACATTAAGTCTGTAGCATGGCTGGTTTGTAGGATGGTAATACTTCCAGTTTGCTTTTCATCCTACACATCTGTATATATTTACACATGTGTTGTAAAAAAGGCAAGTTATAGAATGGCAGTAGCTCAGAGTATAAAAAGAAATATACACACAAGGAAAGTAAAGAAACGTTCATAAGAAAGGAAGCGTCAGAGTGTCTTTGAACAAGGTACCTTACACTCAAAAGCGCAAATGTTCGGCAGTGGTAAGCTTCTTATATCTGCTAATAATTCAGAGTCAAGTGGATGAAAAATGAAATGAAAAAGCATCAACATCAACCTGCCATGCATCGGGAAAGCACGTCTCATCGTATCTAAATCCAAAGTTCCGGTGAACACGTCCTCTCACATTGTGCCTCTGAACGCTCACATTTTCAGGAATGTGCGTCACCTCCAGTTCCTGCAATACCTAACTAGTGTTGGAGGTAGTTCCCACAGCCAGAGTGACCTCAGACTGGACAGGTAAACACCCGCTGACCCTCGGTAAACAAAGCCAGCTATTTGGTGAACACAGGGCTCCTTATCTCAAGAACCTGTCCCTGGTCTTTTAAAGTTTGGAGTACGAAAGCATGAGCACGCTCCTCGAATGGCACCTTTAGTCATTAGAGCATCAGGAAGTGCAATTAGACCACCAAAGGACACTAAAGCCCCATAGTATATACTATAATAGTAAAAATGCTAAATTAAATAATCTAAAACACATCTGGCCCTCTAATATAACTACTGAATTGGAGTGTATTATCTATTCCATCATCTAAAAGAAAGTCAACATACCTTTATTCACTTTTACCATGGAGGGATATCCTTCATATCAGAAATCGTGACACTGTGCGGTTGACACATCCAATTTTCCACACCAGTAACTGAAATTTTTGCAAGACCCCGCAAACCTCAACAAGGAAATCAGCTGTCAGTTTTGCATGGCTCCAGCTCACCATCACCGCTCGGACACAGTCAAGCTGTCAGTCAGAGGTTTGTCTGAAAGTGTGTCTGAAAGCTTCCAGGAGCTGTGCCAGCATAAAGTCCTCGGGGGTCGACCTTTGCCCCCGACCATTTGTCAAACAAACAAGTAGTAATGCGTCTCTGGGACTGGAAAGGTACCTCACCTTACCCTGAGTCCCGGAGGAATGCGGCAGCCGGCATGTTGGAAGGCTGTGCAACAGTGAAGCAACATCAAAAGCTGATATGGTCAATTAGTTCTGCAAAGACTGAGGGAGACTCAGAGTGCTGGGCTTTGCGACGGGGGGCTTGGTGGGGTTTTAGAGGCTAAAGTGAGAAGTGACTTGCAGACAGTCAATGTCCCAGCGCTCGTGCAAGTAACGGGAATACAATTGTGCAACTACGGCTGATTGATGATCATTGCATCAATCACTAATAACCATTGCTTTGCATTTATTTTTCTTGCCTGCTGTTTTACCCACGTTTGAAGGGCAATTTATCTCCAGTGGCACAAAATGACCATAATATATCTGCAGGGAGCTAAACGGACTGTTGATCGATACCAATGACTCAATGATTCAGAAGCAGAGAGAGAGAGAGAGAGGCGGTGAGTGTTTTGTCTCTGAACATCAGTGCATCCTTTTCAATCCATACAGACTCAATGTTCAAACCCAAGCTACAGCCAGTCCCAGACGGATCATTCCTTTCCTCGCTCACTCACTACTTGATTTGTTCCAAGTCATTTAAGGTAACAAGAGAACAAGGGATAGGGAGGAAGAAAGCACAGTGCATTTCTAACAAAAACACAAATGCGGATTTGATTCATTCTGCCTTTGGGGAGATACAGCAGGGTCCTGTTGGCTCTGTTTTAAACCACATAAGAGTGGTTTAAAGGTTTTGGCCACAATCAGACTCACTTTGTCCCCTGAGAATAATGAATACAGGTAAATATGTCTCGGTGGCATCGATGCAAAATCATTTCAAAAGTCATTTTGTGGCAGAAAATGGTGGAGATTAGATTAGAGTATCACTGTTTTCATACATTCATGTTCAAACGAAGCCCTCCAACCGTTGATGAGTGTGATTTGTGTACTACCGATTCCTAGACCTGGGAAGGACGTTTCCTGTTAGCAAACAACACGCCACACACAAGTCTTTGGCTTTTCCAACCTGTCTTTGCGTTTGACGATGTAGTCCGATGACAAGCACTCTTCGCCACCGGTAGCTCTTTTTCAGGGTTCGCCTTGAGGATCAAACCACCAGCTGGCCTGAGTGTACTGCGACAGGAGGACGGAGCCTCCTCGGGAGAAGCCAAGCTCGTTTGTTGACAGCATGACTGAAAGGAGCCAGCAAACAGCAAACCGTAACCACTGGTAAACACAATTAGCATGCCATAAAAGATGAATGGCGTGTCTGTGTAATTGTCAAAAGGAATTATGCGCTGGCAACAAACCGGAGAAATCTTTGCAGAGGGGAGACGCTGTCGAACAAATTACGGTTTGACAGTAGTCATCCTGTTTTCTGTTCCCTTCCTTGCATATTGAACAAAGCAGAGGCTCGAGTAAGCATGTCTGTTACACATCATTAACCACTGTATCATGTTACATTGCCACTAATGCGCCGAGACAAATCTCCTTCCCTCCAATGTCCCTGATAAGCTCCCTCTATCTCTTATCTCGCCTCCTAAAGAGTATCAAACATTTTCCTCATTAGGATATCAAAGTCTTAATAAAGGCTCTTTATCTCGTCCCAGCCAGACCCAGCTAATTGAATCCAGAGCCAGATAGCGATCTAGTAAGTGTGTCAGTGGATTAGTAGGGCCTGTCACCATGGTAACCCAGGAGGAGGTGGAGGACCGAAGTTGCTTCCTGGGTTTTTTGCCTCCAAATGACTCTGCAGAGTGTCCTCGCTCAATATCCGCCTGATAACGCTTCCTTCCGGAGGCGAGCGCCGCGATCCCTCATCTTTCTCAATATGCGTCAAGCAGGAAATGAGACCAGATGTAAAACATGACAGTTCACTGACTTGAGACCTCCTTGTTGCCAGGCCATTGTCAGCTTGTATATCTGATGAAAACAAGAAACTTTTAATTTGGAAAAGAAAAGACGAGCCCCAGGGTGTCCCTGTCTCTTTGTGAAGCTTTCATAGCCTCCTTTTATTAAGTTTTGTTTGCTCCCTTGATTTGCCAATCTCAACCCCCTCCCCTTATGTTTATGTGTCTTACATTCTTGTTTGCCTTCCTTTTATTTGCTCCTCCGTTCTGGATCGGAGGATGTGAAATCATTCGGCGCCATGCAGCGGTTGCTGGCTGCCTCGGTTTGCCAAGGACCTTGAAATGTGGAGAGAGTAACTTTGACACAAAGTAATGCGGCCTGCCGAGATCAGGACCTTGAGAAAATCGAGATGTTGCGGTGAGACGCAACACTCGAACGCTTAACTGGCCACAACACCAATGTGTGGTCAGAGAGATGGTCAACATAAACAGCTTCATGAGGCATGTTTTTCCTTGGGCTCTTGGTGTTGGATTTTCTGTTTGGTGGCTTTAATTCATTCTGCAACTATCCCAAAACTTCTTCCCTTCATTGCAAAGATATTAGACAGATATCGGAAATGTAAAAGGCATCATTTTTTGTGTACTAAAGGATTTTTCACTACAGGAGAAACTACCAGACACAAAGGATTTTTAATGTTTCACGAGCTAGGCCCATATCGACTGGTTGTGTTGTCGCATAATGGCAGCACATAGCGGAGAAGATGCCCACATGAGAATATCAGATTTACTGGAGGAAAGCTATATTTTGAAGTCAATTTTTTTACTTTCACTATTCATTGCTGCTTGATTCTGGACTTCTGTCGAATCACAAAAATCCCTGCAAATCATTAACTCTCTAATCCCTGCCAGTCCTCTCTCTTCCCAACATTTCCTTTCTCATGAACTCCGACGGTGTCAACTCCTGCTTTTCCCGGGGGCATCTTCCTCTTCCTACTCCCACTCCTTTGTCTTGTGAGAAATGGGCTTCTCCATGCTCAGAGAACGGTTTCAACACAGGAACTACTGCTGGCCGAGGCAATCCCGCCTGGATATCATCTCAGTGGTTGCTCAACTGTGGAAGTGCATCTTGGGAATGTGCTCAACGGGTGAATCTGGAGGCCCAGAGATAAGGAGGATAAGCTAGAGGCTAGTTTGTAGTCTTCATTGGAAGCAAGTCTCATAGATACCCAATTAGTACCTATTTCCTGTTTTCAAATTTGCTAAATTTAAAGAAAAATGCAATTGTATTGCATATTAAGCCAAAACAAGTGTGCAGAAAGTGTCTTTAGTGATGCATCTTTACACACCATCTACCCTCAGCTGCCGTGTCGAGCCACCAGGTGCAAACCCCGTCTTAACTGGGATAAGCACACAACAACAAGCCAGGTTTGCTCAGCGCTGAACTGGATACAAGCCTGTAAAATACATGAAAAGGCTACGGCGGGGAGGTGATTTGAAACGAGCCGAGCGGAGCTGGAGAGCTTCCAAACAGGTGCTGCTGAGCCGGCGTCCCAACAGGAGGCTGTAGGCGAGTCAGACAGTGTGTGTGTGTGTATGTGTGTGTGTGGGGGTGGTGGGGGCTGGAGGAAGGTTTTTATGGTTATTATATTATCTTATCCTCTTGGGAACCTGTTCCTGATCTGCTGCTTCCTGCTTCGGGGAAGAGAAAGGGCAGAGTTGGACAGATAAATGTGGCCTAGTCAAAATGATTGTGTGTGTGTGTGTGTGTGTGTGTGTGTGTGTTTAGACAGGAGTTATGTCTCAAATGATCATATTACACTTTTGAAATTTTGCCGAAGTAAGATGGGAATCCACGTGTTTCCATCGATTACTTTTATGGCTATAAAAACATGACAGGATTACATAATGAATCAAACCCCAATAACTGATACATGACGGTAATTCTGTTGCGGCCTCCCACTTGAGTGGGCAAAAGACCGCTTCTGTTTGTGCGTTTCTGGAATCTGGTCGAAAAAAACTCTCAGAGAGACACTTCAAAGCAGCGAGGTGGTCTGACAGGTATGGATGGGCGAGTTATTGTCGGCGGTGCTTTGCGTTGCAGGTGGGATTCTGAGGAACCCAAGTCGACCACTGGAGGAGACTTCAGAGGAAAATGTCAACATCGACGGCCTCTCAGACACACACACACACAAGTGATCACCACAAATGTTAAACTCGCCTTTGAGGTTTAACAGGGATGTTTTGCCGCCAGCGCACTCACACACCCACAATAACTCCAAGTGCCGGGATTGTCTTTGAGGTGTATCTTATTTTGTCCGCTAGCTCTCACATAAACACACACACACACACACACACACACACACACACACACACTCACGCTCACACTCACACTCACACTCACACACACACACTCACACAGTACATAGGATAAATCCAAGTGACACGTTTGTCTTTGTGGAATATCTTATTTCACCTGTTAGCGCTCACACAGCTTCAACTGCTCTGTTTGCCTTTGTTGCATATCTCATTTCGTCTGCAGCTCACACACTAACACACACACACACGCACACACAAACACACACTCCAGAGGCTGCGGCTGTCTTTGAGATACACCTCCAGACTCTTCTCAGCAAAAGACAAAAGTCTTTTCTAAGAGTTCTGGGCTGAGCGAGGCTGCCTGTAACTCCGGTAGCATCACAGTGTGACTTCAAACGCAGACGTCAGACGGCTCTCTGTCTGTCGGAGCATGCAGTGTTGAGACAGAAGCTCCAGAGGAAAGACACTCAATCACACACACAAACACACACAGGTTAAATAAACCAGAATGGAATAGTTGTCTCATTTGACTTCTTTTTTTTTTTCTGCAAAAAAAACGGTACATAAATACTAAATACAAGGAAAGTCTTTCATTAAAAGAAGACTGTGGTAGTGGGTCACTGAAACCTTTCCCCAGCTCTCTAGATGCTGTGTATTTGAATGTGCCTGCAACAGAGCCAAGGAAGTTTACTCTTCTTCCTTCCTCTGATAACAGAGCGAGTTTGAAGGTTATCTTTCAGCCAGATCCGAATTGAAAAGGCACTTCTAGTTGCGTGCAACAGACGCAGGCCGGCCAGACGCTGTCCTCCTCAGTCATTCCTGTCGCTTCCTGCTGGGGCGAGCCTCGACCACGCAACATCAAAGCAGAGATGAGCTCCTGTATCGCTGAGGCCAAGGCTGCTGAGGCGAATCCACCAGCCTCCCCCCCCTCTCCCCACACACACATAAGCACAATGAAGTTTAAATACAGACTGATACACAACCAGCTATATCTTGCCAGCATGTCTTCCTTGTTCAGTGGTGTTGGTGGCAGGTGAAGGCACTGGCAGTCACGCTCCTTTTCACAACATGACGGAGCAGCAAAGACCCGAAAAGTTGTACAGTTGTGAGACTTACAGCTCGGTTGTACAGAAGAAATCATTGTGCTGAACTGGACACTTTTCCCTACTTGCTTATCTGGAATAAACAATTTTTCTTTTTCTCCCTCAACTGGATAGGAAGGATAAGTCTGGTTGTCTACTTGAGACAAATTGTGGCCCAAACATTTGGCCCAGATGTATGTATACGTCTAAGTGCATTTAAAATGTACTAAATAATATATTTATTTAGCGATTTTAAAAGAGAATATTGCAGAATGCTCAAGAAAGATTATTATGAGAACCTTAAATACTCTTACAAAATAAACCACTGAAAGTAAGGTTGAGAAAAGCTTCAACAATCACAGAGAAGTCATATCATGTAGAACTGATTAAAAAAAAAAGAATGAAAAAACAACAGAGAAAGAGATATTCTTTCTATCATCAGAGCAATCGGCGGAGGAAGATATGAGAGACGAGAGAGCAATGTCACAGAAAGGAAAACATCACAACACTACATTAAGCAGGAGACTTCTCCAGCCACGCAGTAACAAAATAGGCTGCTATTATCATGATGAACTGCTGAGCTTATGAATCTCAGAAGCGCGTGCAAATATCGCCAAACGGCACAGATACTGAGACGGGCGGAAAAAACTCGCTTAATTATACATTTCTATTCCTCACTGGGTTTTGTTGCCACGGGCCAGAGAAGAGCTCTCGTCTTAGTCACTGCGTCTCGCCATTCGTCTGTTTGCCCATTTCTGTCCACCAACTATAAAAGCTATGAAACAAACAGCAGCTTAGCGCAAAATGAACAGGGGAGAACGAGGAAAGAAGCCTTAAGAAGCTGCTACATGACCTGCGTCTTAATCAGCCTATTAAGGGTCTTATTTTCCAGGAACAGAGAATTATCCTCGTCTTCATTTTCCTGCCCTCTCTCCTGTCGCCATTTGCCAGATAGCTCTTCACGGTTCATGAGTATTTTCCTTTCCCTTAAAGATAATGCCGGTTTATTGCAACTTGGTCTCTGGATTTGCAGTTTTGGCGATCTTTTCATTTAGTTATGAAGAACACTGGCATACCAAATTGGTTGCTGAGGTCTGGGATCATGGCAACGCTACCGCAAAGTCTGATGGGGCGAGAAACCCTAGAGGCCAGATGATGAGACAGGTTGTAGACATGCTTACAGTTGAACCAACTTATCTCGTTTACTGTATTTGAAGGTCAAACTGGAACTGGCCACACCTAAAATATTCCTTATTGCACAGGAAGACTTGGTTTTGTGCCTGTTTATAGACCTTTTTAGCAACGTTGCCATGTTCTGAGATCTCAGGAGCTAGCTTGGTGCAAATAGTATTATTGTATTATTGATGGGAATGATGGCCCAAAAAATAAAAGTAAGACCCAAGATGAAATAAAGTAGAATTACTCTTTAATTGTAATGAGGCCATTTCATGCGCTCCCCCACTTCGGAGAGTAGCTAACGCCAATGCATGCGCTAAACAGCAAAAGTATTTTCACTCTCGAAGTTTGATTGCTTCATTTGCATATGTGTTTACATGTTAAATCAATATTATGCATCGATGAGGAATGTTTCATAGCAGTAAAACCAGCTATTTATCCCCCATCTGGTCTCATCAGCCCATGTTTGTGATTTGTTGTCTTTTATTAAATTCATTCCTCATTGAGAACGGAACTGAACTTTGAAGTGGATCAGAGCTGGTCAGAGAGCCAAGTCAAAAGTTGATTTCTCTCCATGTGAAATATCTGCGAACTGGCAATCGAAGTCCTCTCACATTCCCGCTATAAAAAACCGGACCACTGAAACAATTACGACCGCATCTAAATTAGCCCCGCTGCACCCTCCCTAAAAAACACAATCCATCAAGAAATGTGAGGGAGAGCTGCGGTCTGCATTTGCTCACTGCTTAATGAAATGCCTGGGTACAGTCTGAAACAGCTTTCAGCTTCCCAGAGGAAAAGAAAATCTACAGAAGGCTATCAAACAGAGGTCACTTTGCTTTGCACAATCTCCACACATCAGCGGCGCTTCCTCACAGATGTCCTCCTCAAATATTCCAATTAAAATTACACAAATCAATGTCCTTGTCTCGATCTCACTATACAACAGGCCTGCGGGAAAATTAAAAAACTCCCTCAGCATTCTTGCGCGGTCTGCAAACTGACAGAACGTCTGTATCGGTGCCATATGCTTTATGATATGGGCTCTAAATGTAGTCAAGACTGTTGCTGTTCATTATGCTGCTATGAAACCATTTCCAAGTAAGCACTGTGTCAAATGTGCCTCTGGCTGTAAAGACAAAGTCCTTTGAGGTGCTGGATTTTCTTAGTTAACCTGAAAACTTGCAATATAACGACGGAACCAGACTCAGGGAACACGATTCTTGCGGACGTATCCTTGAAAATAGTAAATCCCAATCAGGTTCAGGGGGTTCCTACAAATTGGCGACTGGTAGGGTGTGTTGCAAATGTAAACATACCGGATGGTATGCAACATTCTTAGCAACTTCTGAGTACAAACAAGAGTCTACAGCTAGCATCTATGTAAAGCTGTACTTGGGCACAACGGGGTTTAAGCAAAATGCTAACTACGGCATGCTAACCTGCTCACAGGAGCAACATGCTGGTGTTAACCATGGCCAACATCATATTTTGCATTTTAGCATGCTAACAATTGCTAATTAGCACAAAACACAAACTACAGCTGAGACTGATGGGAGTTTTAAAACACAAACATTATTAAAATATACCCTTAGGAATGGGTGTAATGAGTGTTCATGGCAATCCATCCAATAGTTTCATTTGAAACCACAGATGCGGGGGATCATAAGGGGCGACTGCGACTCAGTGGTAGAGCAGGTCCTCCTACAATCAGGGGAGCGGCGATTTGAACCCTGGCTCCGCTTCTCCATGTCGATGTGACACTTAACCCCAAATTGCTCCCATAGGCAGTGCCTGCGGTGTATGAATGTGTATGAATGCAGGTCAGTTCTGATGGCAGGTGGCATGCTAGCCCCTGCCATTAGTGTGTGAATGGGTGTGAATGGGTGAATGACATGTAGTCTTATTATTGAGTGGTCGGAAGACTAGAAAAACTACAAAAGTGATATACAAATCTTTATCAGAGTTACCAGGGTTCATCGTCTGGTAACCATTAGTGTCTGTACTAACTGTTGGGCCAATCCATTTGTGTAGACGTTGAGCTGTTTCACAGGGTAAGTGGAAACTTTGACCTGCTTGTGGCAATAGAGGAAAAGGTTCGGGGATCTCCAGAGTCATTAGGATTCATCCTCTGGGGAACGGGAATGCCTGCACAACATGTCATGGTATCACTCCAATAGCTGCAGATATTTCAGTGTAGACCAAAGTGGTGGACCAAACAACCACTAAAGTCGATACAAACGCTGCTACTGGTAGCCAGAGGCTTCCAAATTGACACCACTGTTTGAATTAGTGGTATTGCCCCGATACATTTGTAAACTTTCCAGGACCGTGGTACAGAGAATAGACTGCGGGCATTGAGAGCATTTTGCAATTCAAGAAACTAGAAACGTGATGGAGTTTTTTGTGTTGCATTTGAGAGCTAATTTCTAAGGACATTCAGTTCACTTGTTGCCATATCATTCCTAATGACACCTAAAGAAAGCCCCCCCCTTGAACTTGTGTGTTTACAGTATGTACGGAATCTAAGGACGTGAAGCAAAACCTTTGTTAACCACCCGTGCCTCTCTCTCTCTCTCCCTCTGATAGTCTCTAATGCTCTCTCACCCACTCTTTCAGCGCTCTGCTGACAACTTCAAGGCCCTGCTCTCTGAACTGAGCAGGGCCTTGAAGCTGCTAATGTTCCGTGTATCTGCCTGACCAAACTCACAGTGTCTTGTCTGTGTGAGTGAGTGTGTTGGAAATTCTGACTTCTTAAAATGAATAATACAATGGAGCAGGCCTCAAAGTGATTATTTCAAGTAGGAAACTGTCTCCACCCCAACTTTCCTCAAATTTGACGTCAACACAAAAGCGCATTATTCATTACTTGTTTATATTGCTAAAAGTAACAAGTATTCCACGCCGAGCTAGCCAAAGTTCCCAAATACTATTGGCAACATATACTGGTGGTGGCATGGGTGAAAGGATTTCTTACGGCGTCTATGTTTCCCTGCTCTTTTTTTCTGAACTGGTCCAAAAGAACAAATACAGAGGTTGCAACTACGAGCCACTGGCTGATCATTTCCAGCTTCTGTCTCAAAATAGAAGGGCAACAAGACACAGAACAGCGGCTCATAGCAACTAAAGCACATTCAGGATGAGGGAGCAGTGTTATGGACAGACAGGCGCAGAGCTTCCAGATAATGTGTGCAGTGTTTACCAGGCTAGGCACAAGGGGTCTGAGGCTCCCGGCAGCTGATCGGTGTAAACAACCCTTATCAGCTGACCCCAGCCTGTTGGGGCACAGAGCAGGCGACCACCTTTGAGATTTCCTACGATCCTCTAAGTTCCAGACGTTTAGAAAAGCCTGATGTTTGTGTCTCTGGGCCTGAGAGATAAATAAAAAAATAAAAAAACATTGGTGAAAAAAGACGGCTTTTGAACGAAAACATGTTGCACCACACAAAAGCGCCTCTCGGGCCATGACGTGTTTGCAGCGGGCCGCGAGGAAGATTGGATCTAAATCTGGATTTTTAAACGTTTTTATTTATCCAGGGAAGGTTGACTTAGCGTGCAGCAGCTCCTTACTTCATACTCACAATGTTCCACGCTTTCATGTCTGAAGTCCTCATCTGTTGGCTGCTGACTGTTGACGTCCAGTGCCTTGCTCAAGTGCACTTATGCAGACTTAAAAGCTTTTTAATTTAAATTCCCCCATCCCACATTGAAACCACAGTGCTTCTGTGACCTCTGGGCTGCCTTTTTCTCAAAGCTTCAGTGACTGAATGAAGACACTATCTGAAGAACGTGTGTTTGTGTTTGTGTGTGTGTGTGTGTGTATGTGTGTGTATGTGTGTGAGAGAGAGGATGGTTGCGTGGTGGAAACTGAAGGTGGAGTGGAGGACAAACAGAGAAAAAAAAGAAATCTGCTCTTTCACAGTAAAATCTCCAAGTTAAAAGCATAAGAGGAGGCTGTTGACCGGATGCCAGGGAGTAAAATCAGGAAGAAACGCCAACTCCTAACTGCCTCAGGGTGAGCGTGACTTATCGAAGCATGCAAAGAGTATTGACACTGAAAAAAAAAACGTGCCACCAGTCGGCTTTGCTGACGGAGACTTTGTGCGATTTTTCCACTGAGGACAGATGGAGGCTCGCCGCTAAAGAGAACTCACTGGGAAGCCTGTGCAGTCGTGACGCAAGAGGGAACATAATTCATGTCACAGGGCATCAATAAATATGTTAAAATATTTAAACAGATTTCCCCTAATTACACCCCTTCTGACCTCTGGATGCCATGCTGCCTTTGGGCCGACCACTTCAGGCTTGTGTTGAAACAACCGCAGGGTAATTCCTCACGTCGAGCGTCCAAGTTCGCCCGGGATAGTATTATACGGCCTCACCGGCTCTGCAGCCACTTCCAAGGCAAACATACTTTCACCCAGTGCGGCTAATGCTCCGGCCCAAAACGTCAGCTGAGGTGTCTTGTGCTGAGAACAGACGGAGTGCAGCCACTAAGTAAGCTGGCTGCTGTCTCGGCTCGGTGTTTCAGCTTGGCAGATTTGAGGACAGCGGTGGAAAATGTACCCATAATTCCCTCCTAATGTTCCACCCACCTCTTGATACACCGACTGTCTGCTGACAAAATGACTCATTTCGGCTTAAATGTCCCTCTTTCCTCTAACCACCTTGTCTCTTCTTGGTGGTGACAGCTCCAACTAAAGCAAAACACTTGATAATGTTAAACATTACTTGTATAGTTATTACACGTTAAGATTGATTTATTCTGATGAACTAAGACAAATGGAAATCTCTGGCTCCGCTAGTCCATGTCGTTGTGTCCTTGGGCAAGACACTTAGTCCTGATGGGCAGGTGGCACCTTGCATGGTATTCCCTGCCATCAGTGTATGAATGGGTGATTGATGACATGTAGTGTTAAAGTGCTTTTATTGGTTATAAGACTAGTAAAACGCTATACAAGTACAAGACCATTTACCATTTCAGGTTCACTCAGTGAACGGCGGCAAAACACTATTTTACATTCCTGCTTTCAACTCTGAGGTCAAACTACCCTGAAACACTACGATTGCAAAAAATCACTTTCATGTAAACTAAGTAGAGACTTTATTAACAATGCATCGTTGATTCTGCACAATGAGACACAAGAGGACAGAAGCAGGGCCGTGGTTTGACTTCAGGAAATACTGCAGTTGTGAACACCATGTCAACACACTCACACACACACAAACACACGCAAACCCTATCAAACTGATCGTTTTTTCCCACTGCTCCATTTGGAACCGTTATCCTTTCACAAGATGAAAAGTTTAAGAGAGCGTGCGATGCGAGGCCTGCTGCTGCTGCAGCCAAACATTGGAAATGTCAACTTCCTGGCAAGCACTGATCACCTTTAATCATCATATTGTAACAGCACTTTCCCCCTTCAGGCTTGAGCGGCATAATGGTAGTGCTGGTGAAGCCTTCGCTGCTGTTTGCGGCTGCGATATTAATACAATGCATACCGCAATACCTCCTGGGCAAACTGTCGTGTGTTTCTCTCCAGATAAAGCTAGCAAATTGCCTCTGTAAGTCACTGCCAAGGTTTGGGGTCTTGTTCTCACCAGGGCCACCCATGCTAACGCTACAGTGTGCTCCCGCGGTGCTCCGAGGCGCTGCTTTGACATTTTCACTGGAACGTCTGTGAAAATGTCAGACATTAAATGGAATAATCTCCAAATCCTGTGGAATGCTAACACCTAGCCGTTTGAAGGGTAACTGTGGTTTGTGGGGTCGTTTGCAGCAGTTAACTGTATATATGTGGGCAAATACAAAGCAAGCCGGTCATTATATCATGACCACTTACACATTGGGGTTTTGACTTGACCGGTCGGAGCTTATTTTGCAATAATGAGTGGCTTACTGGACATTAGCCTGCTGCTACACAGCTACTGGATAAATAGATTGAACACATTGAAACTCTTCCTTACTAACGATTTTCATACATGATAAAGAAATCTACAACGTCCGCAGGATTGCAGCATCTGGAGCTAGCACCCACAGGCTACAGTAAATTGTAAACGAAATGTAACCATGGCAGCATAAGCAGACATACACAGTATACACACACTGTGAGCAACCTGTTGAGTTTACAGAAGGAGCTAAGCGCTATGATCAAGCGTTTGGCAGTTACAAAGTTTGATTGCATAACCTGCAGTTATTATAAAAACACACACACTGGAACTATTGGGCCATAAAATCCGTTAGCAAGATGGGTGTTGAGCATACTAAGCTGTAAAAATGTCTACATGCTGCTTTGCCAAAGGCAGAGGAACCCTCCCAAAATGGGGGTGAAGTGGGTTGGTATTAAGAGTAAACAACTGTGCTATTAAAGAGTTACAGCCCGGGCTTTCAGCGCCTAGTGCTACTCCAGAGTGGAGACCTGGGAAAAGGAGGCTCACACACACACCCACACATAAAAGGCAATCGCACGATCCTCTCTCTTTTTCACACACTCACATTCTACTCACAGTGAATGCACATGCACACATACAAATGTACACAAAAAGAGAGGCTGACACACACTTTCATTTCATACACGTGTATGCATGCTAATTGGTAGCATGGAGTGTATAAAAGGTAAAAGCTGCAGTCCAAGTTCCTCCTAAGACATTTTACAAGGGAAAGAAACCTGCAGCAACCACACAGTTTAACTTTCCAGCCTGTTTGAAACACATGTAAATATTAAGACTATCGGGCCTTATCATGCGTATAGAGGCCTCACCTGAAATCAATGAAAACTCAGTAGCCGAAAGAGTAAGTGGACAAATGTGAGCAAGCTTTACAAGGTGCACACCACCAACAGAGGAACTTTCTACAGAGCAGTAGTTACAGTCAGAATCATTTCGCTTTGTCGAGAGATGCACCGATACGTGCTGATATCAGTCCTATACTGACTCAAACAGCCGGATCGGGTATCGGCTACAATGGGCTGATCTGGTATCTGATACCATTGTTTTATTATCTCACAATTCAGCCTACCTATATCTATGAATTTATTTGTTACACTTTGTTTTACAAAGTTAAGAAAGCAATGTTTAACTGAAGTTAGATGTTGCCTTACACAAAAAGCAACAATCCCAGACGCCTACAGCTTATAAATTAAACACTTGTATTGGATCGGTACTCGGTATCAGCCTGAATCCAAAACCCAGGTATCCCAAGTATCGGGAGCAAAAAGATTGGATCGGTGTATCCCTAGCTTTGTCTAAGTACTCACCATTAACTCTCATGGAGTCACCTTTGGTTTGTTCTGGCCCTCCTAAAATACCTCTACAATGAGAAGTAGTGAAGCAATTCCCCTACTGAATTACATTACCGTCTTAATAATCTATATACTTGAGCTATCACAAGTTGCTGTAGGTAGTTTCTGTTTGGAGGGAAAGCTGAACAGTCTTTTAACCGAGCAACGTTTTGTACTGGAACACCACTAGGCCAATCCGAAAGAGAAATGAGGAAATGATATTCAGCTTTACCAGCACACACCTTGGGGTTTTCCATTCCTCCCTACCATCTTTGCCTGGGTCGGGTCAGAGCAACGGATATCCTGTTAAATTAAGCCCTGGATTTTTATGTCAAGTCTGTCTAGCAGTTTGTGAGTGCCAATTAACCAAGTCAATCCTGCTGAACACCCACTGTTCTCAATGTATTCCAGCAACCTTCATGCTGAGCGAGTGAGAGGAAGGGATTGCTGGGTGGGAGTGTAGCCGCTGCTGGACCGACCCAGATATCAGTCATCGAGTGGAGGTTTGTTGGATGTGGGAGAGGACATTACCTTTCAACCCAAAGGCCCTATCTCGCTCTCACTTTCTCTTGTGTGTGCCGGGGAAGAAACGCTGTATGGGATTGAGGAGCAGAGAGCCAGAAGGCCCACTGAGACCAGCCCTTCCTCCTCCTGCTCATTCAACACATCTGGAGAGCAGTACAGCGATCACGAGGAGAACTCAAACATCCTGGTGAACAGTACAGTCAGCACAAAGACCGGACCCTGCGGCCTTAGTTAGTGTAGCCAGTCTGCCTCGGGTCGGCTGGTACCCAACATAAAGGTCCTCCTCCAGGTGCTTCATACAAATAGCATCAGATACATGGGAACAACACAACGAATCAAGCTTGAATATTCACACTGAAGTAGGCATCAACTTTGTGTAAATCCAACATAATAACATGCCCAGCTAATAGCAACTATGAAATATTCACATTCAAAGCCCTTAAACAGCTCTTCTACTGGCTGAGAAAGACATTTCATCTTTCCCACACTTCCATTACTGTGTGTCCAACAGCTTCTCCCTCTCTGCCTCTCCTCCCTCTCTGTGGTCTGGGCTATTCTATAACACACACTGTGTATGCTGCTACCTGTGCCAGAGGCTCCTTACCCCCTAAACGCTGTTACTCAAGCCTCCTCCCCAAGACTAATGGTCCCTGTCAAGCTCACGGAAATGAATATCAACTAACGCTGATCTGACGACAACAAGGGAAGAAGGGGCTATGTTTGCTGTTTTCCGTACTTCCATAAACCTGCTCACACTCATCCAGACGCTCCTCTGTGATTCCCTGTGCATGGCTCGATGGATGGAATGATTGTGGGCGGGATCCAATGTTGGTCAAAAAGGAATACACTCCATGTCAGTGGGGCCCCAAGGATCCTTGAGTATTACAAATCTCCAAAGAATGGTCCGAATTGTATCTCTGTATGTTATCCTGTACATGAAGCACCTGGCCCACAATGCACTTCCTCTCCTTCTTTGTCTCTCTCTTTCGCTACTTAATTCAAATGGCTTGACTCCAACTGTAACCTAGTGATTAATAGAGAGAGAATATTTAGCTCCTTAAATCATGGCGCACAGCAGTGTCCCTGACACAACTACCACTCTTTGTCCTCTCCCTTCAGGATCACACTTTTCCTTCCCACTGTCCAAATTTCCTCCCCCCTCCGCCCTCTTGGTATCTTACCTTCAGTTGTCATATCCACAAGGCCACGAGGAGGGAGCCAGATGCAGAGAGCGATTAAGGTTTTAAACTTGAATGAGGTGCCTGCATCTGCTTCCAATCCAGAGGCAAGCTAACTCCTACCATCCCTATCTTCTTTGAATAAATACTGAATAATAAAAGAAACCCTCCCTTGTCTTGAGTGGCCATCCGTCTGCCTGATTGCTTTCAACACTTGTACTTCCTGGTTCGACAAGGGTAGAATGACCTCCCCTCTCCAGTTAGGACAACAGAGTCACACGCCGGATTGGGTCATGGGCAAGTCATCTTCTGGTAAAGTACCGTGCATCAGCCTCTCCACATGAATCATATCCTCTTGGCTCCCTCTAATTGCACTCAAATAATCTTTTTCCATCCTTCTCCTTGACTGTTCTCCCCAGTGCATTTTGCCCCCTTTAAGTTATAATTGTCTACAAATTATTCTTCAGTGCTGGCAATTAACTGTGGCATTAACCACTGCAATACTTATATTTTTTGTTAATATTGTTTGTTTCAAGAGCATGACTCAAAATGAAGCTTAGGTAGTCAAGGGTTATAAGGTACCCACCATAGGCTACATTATCCCTGATTCAAATCCAGCAGTGGACCTTTATTGCATGTCATTCCCCAACTCTCTCCCCCCCCATTTCCTGTCAGCTCCCTAGTACTGACTCACTAATAAAAGCATAAAATGCACTAAAAATAATAAAACAACAAATAAAAGAAGCTGACATGTTGATAGAGTTGGCCAATTCATCAATAGAAAGAAATCTTACACATAACCTGTCTTCGTTTTGCTCTAGATGGATGCTTCCAGCTGAACTTTGTGAACTGCTTGTAGACATCTGCATAGGAAAGTAGCACGGAGCAATACAAAAGCCTCTTGTCGTTTATCTCCGATGGGGCAGCTGGCTTTGGTCGGACAAGCTGTTGGCATGTGGCCCGCTAGCACGTGAACCCTGGTGGCTGCTACAAGGAACCTCTTGTCCTCTTATTACGACTCCAGTAATGAGTCTCTTCAGTCCAAGATGGCCGACAGCCCTTCCTCATCATAAAGGTATGAGGGAAAATGTTTGCTCGTTTGCACAAGCTTTCTGGACCACCACAAATCTGCCTTACAGGCCAATGTTTGACCTGAACCCTCAACCTATGAACCCATCACTGAGGCAATGACCTTCCAGTGCTGGCAGAGACAAAGATTCTCTGTGTATGCAATTCACCTCCCCTGTGCCACGTGATGAGGGCCATTACACCATTTAGAAGAGTATGCCAAAAAAATATAGAGTCTTAAGAGTGAGTGCTATTCATCAGCAGCAATAGAGAAGAAATAGAACTGTGTGGCAGGGGGGAAAGAGATCACAGATTAACAGGCTCCCATTGGTTGTACGCTTTGGGAATACCACTGTCCTCGTTGAGGATGCAATTCAAAAGACCCACTGCTTGTTTAAGTGACAACAATCAAGGCCGATGGGTTTGGAGAGGAAATGAGCAGAGCTCCGAAAAAGCCTCAGAGGATGCATCAACAAAAAACCAAGCGGTTGTTAAAAGTGAGAGTATGAGCTTTCACGTGGGAGCAACAACAACAGCAGCCAGTAAATAAAACCAAACTCCGATGTGTGCCTGGAGACTGTGAGAAAAGTTGCTCTGGCCCGAACAGCAGAGCTTTGTTGGCCATGTGTGGAGGCCAATGGAAGGAGGGGAGAGGGGAGAGGGAAAAGAGAAAGGGGTGGGTGGAATTAGGCTTCAACTCTCCATCTCTGGAGACTGTGTCAAGGGCCGCTAGTTCATGCTGAACACTCATTAATGGCAGAGTTAACACACTTTATGGGCAAACTTAATACAGTGGAATGGCAGAGGCAATAGGGTTGTGATGTTGAGGCGGAAATTACTTTTTTTTTTAAATGGAGAGGTGCTTTGCACTTTGGTGGAAAAGAGGCCCACCTGCAGCCCAAAGGAAGAGCAATATCAAGACAGCAGAAGGGCAATAGAACAGCCCCGACAATGACGAATTGGAGGCCAGTGTTGGATGGATGTAGATCATTAAGACCTGGCTTTGCAAAACATGGGAGTCCTCACATATGGTCAAATTATACTATTATAACCTGCACTGAAAGAAATCATCACAACCCAGCATACAGTAGATTACCATTAAATGCAACGTATAATCATACCTATGGGTGGTTGAGACTCTCCAATGCACTTAACTTACATGTCTATAAACCGTGGGAGGCAACACACTTGTTCACGGTGTGAACACGAAAACCACATAAAGAAAGAAATAGGGCCAGGAATCAGGGCCAAGTTCTTCTTGCTGTGAGACAGCTTCGTTGAAAAACTGAACCACCGAGCCTCTAAGCAGTGAAAAACTGCTTTGTAATTTATATTACTGTAATAGACCTCATTTTGTTTTATTCCGTTTTTATTGACGCAGACGTGCAGAGACAGACAGGCACCCACAAGGCTCCAGTCGCAGCTTCGCAACATGCAGTTTCACACTCGATTTACCGCCACCAAAAGGCCACGGACACATCAAATGCTGCCACGCTGCTCTGCAGACGGGCCAGAGGCTGGAGGGGTCACGCACCACTGCGTCAGCCTATGACCTCATGACTACATTGGACCTGCACGATGTTTCCGCTACTGTAAACCTCCGAGAGCCATGTCTCAGTGCGTCCAGCATCGCACCAACACTGCCAGGTTAACACGAGAAAAGGCCAATTGACATCTGCCTTGCATTTCGGAAATATAATCTCCCGGGTCTCCAAACCACATTCTAAATTCAGACTAGGAAATAGTTCCTAAAACTAATCAGGCTAAAAAGTTTTATTCACATTAAAAACAAGTTGTGCCAAAGGATGATTCCCAATGCGTTTTTTGGGTGCTTTGTTAAGCCTGTTGTCCTGACTTAATTTACCACCTGCAGCAGATGATATGACCTTTTCTAAGACGAGTTAAATCCACTGTGAGGGTCAGGGTTTTGATCCAACTGGGGCCACCTACCAGCATGCACATATGTGACTTTCAAGGCAATTTGAACCAACACTTTCACCAAATGCACAAAAGAAAGTCCCCTTCCAGCTTGCTGCTGCTCAGATTAAACATACAGAAATATATGAGAAACCATAACAATTTCCATTTGGCATTTTATTGGCTCTTACATACGCCCTGCAGAGACAAAATGCAGAACATTGAAAAAAACTGACATGTCTGGATTGAAAAGAAAAGTGGAAAAATAATGAGAGCATAGATGCTGGTTGAGGGTAATGATGAGTCTAAATGTGAGGGTTAACCGCTCCAAAAAACCATGTGTGCTCGCTCTGTTAAGCGCCCCGTAAAAGGTCGTGCCAAGGGAGGGTACAGCAATGAACCACCACCCAGAATCCCACCAGAGCCAGCTTTTTCATCAAGCCATCTGCGTCTGCGGGTCGGTTTGTGTTTTCTATTTATTTATCAAAAACAACCAACAGTCGACCCGCAAATGTGGCCCATTGCTGGATGATTGATGCTGTTTTTCAGCAGCTTTCTGTTTCACATTCAAACTGGAACAAACATTCACACCTGGGAACTACCAACTCAAACCACACTTTCTTACTGGAGATGATGTTTTGGGTTTCAAACTAGCAAACAACATGTTCAGCTGATGCCCTCCCCAGCTAAACACAACTATCCGAGCATTTGAGTGTTACATTTTTTCGGTTGTTGCTTATTGACAGTTAACGTCATAAAGAAATGTACGAGATTTGAATCCAAGGTCTTAGTGGCTTTGAAGGATGTGCTTATGATGGTTATGATATACTGTAATACACAGAGGTAAAGAACTATGCTACACCCCATCCCATCCTATTCATGCTGATCAAGTAGCTGCTATTCCCGATATTATTTTTAGTATTTCATAAAGACAATATTATTTACATAATTTAATCAAAATAAAAAAACATTAATAATTGGACTTTAATCAAATCAATATTTACATATTTGAGGGAGAATATTTATTTATAAATGACCATTTGTGTTGTATTATTTTGTACTTTGAGTGACTTTGGTGCATAGGCAGCTCAACTCTTTTTCTCTTCACTTTCTATGACCAGCAGCACATTGTGTGCTGAGCTTGCTTCATGAGTTGTTTACTCTGATTCATTTCTGACAGCAGGAAACAACAATGCTTAATACATAGAAACTGGGTTCAAAGCGGTCCTGCTCCTTCAGCCCATACAATAGGCTCACTCTTAGCCTGTGCATTTAACTGCATGTCTATACAGTTACTCCCCGTCCGGAGCACCGCTCTTCACCCCAGGTGCCTCTGAAGAGCCAAGAAACACAGTAACCGTGTTGATAGTCGGTGATCTACCGCAGCCGCTGTGTGAGCCGTGAGTCGATACCACAGAGACCGCTCATAACATCAGCAATCATTCTCCGTGCATGCCTAAAAACAACACATCCGCAGAGCCAGGGCCCATGTTAGCATGTGCTACGGGATGTGTTCGGGTGTTTGCTCCCTTTCCATGCTTGTTGTTGTTGTCTCTCCCAGATGTTTCCCTGCTGCTGCCTGGGTCACCACTAGACATGCTGCACAGAGAAAGACGTATAACAAGGGTTTAAAGAGGGAGAGGAGAGGAGAGGAGAGTGACCTATTGGTTCAGCTAAGGAAAGGTTATCTGTGACAGCTGGAGAGACAGAACTGGGCCAGGTGTGTGTTAACTGTCTCCTGCTGCTTTTTCCATAAAGAATATCACAGAGGAAAGGATAGAAAGGGAGAGAGAAGGCTGGAGGAGTAAAAGAAAAACTCCAGCGAGGAGGGACAGAAAAATGAAGACTCCGGGAGGAATGCTGGGAATGGGAAAGATCAGAAAGACGGCGACAGGAGACGGAGTGTGGAAAAAAAAGAAGAAACAAGTGCCGGGAAGATGTGAAAGGAAGAGATTGAGGGAGGATAAAGGACAGAGAGGAGAGGACGCTAAGACAACACAGCAGACAGACAGCTGAAGAGAGACAAACGGAGGGGAAATCTGAGGTGGAGGTAAAGATGATCTGCCACCGCACTGCGATGAAAAGTGTGCATGACCTTGTAGTAACCTCACATGTGAGCATCAAGTGGGTAAAGAGTTCCGCACGAAGACAATTCAGACACAGTTTCTTCACCTAAACAACAGGATCAGATAGACATAACATATATCGTGTAAAATGTGTGTCTCTGTCTCCAATGCATGCTCCTTTCACTTCCCCACGTTTCTTCTTTTACGGCATTAAACTACAAACAAGCGCCCCGTCCCTCTTGGATCATTTAGCGAGCCTACCTTTGAACTAGCAGAGGGCCTGGAGAGAGTGTGTGCCGCACCAGGGTAACCGTCTTCCACACAGGCCCACACTGTCCTGCCTCCGTAACCCCCCCCCCCCCCCCCCATCAGAGAGAACATCAGAGAGAAAGCTCAGAATATGATCAGACAATGAAAGTGCGTTGGGAGGCTTTGTTTACTTTAATCTCACTTATTTGTTGAATTATGGGACAAAGAGAGAGAGAGAGTGTGTCTGCCGAAGTGTCCTACAGCAAGGCACTGCATTTGTAATAGCTCTAACTTTGTGGCGTAATAATCAATTCAAGGGTCAGAATGGGTCATCTTTTCATCTATACAAAACTCCCATTAAAAGAAGGCATTATTTTTGCTCATTCATACCTCTGGTAAACAAGAACGAAGCCTCGGCCATCTACCTAAAAAAGGCTTCACTGCTGTACTCGGGTGCTTGAGCTTGTTGTGAGTCTCACTTCTCTTGGTGTTGTGGAGCGAACACTGTGACTGTACTTCCAGGGGAGGGTATTTTTAACCGGTGTGGCTGCACTGTAAACACCAGCCGCTCTGTGTGTTCTCACTCCAAGATTTAAACACGGCGGCCCACAGCAGGCTCCCCGCCGCACGAAAGGCAATGAAATACTGTGTGAGACAAAACGCACGGAGAGATGGAGGCAGAGAGAGAGTGTTGGAAAGCATAATATTGTCTTGCATTATTCCAAACCCGGGGGCTCATTAAGGAATCTCAGCAGTGTGGGGAATTATGCAGAAGTGGACAGGCTGATACAAAAACATGTGAGTGAATCCTCTTTGTGGTAGTGATTCAGCTGTGACATATGTTAACCCACTTTTTTTATTTTTCTATTTGATAATCTTACGGTTGAAAAATCATGTGTTAGACCAAAAATCACTGCCATGTTTCCAACATGGATGAGGCCAAGTGAGCTGGGGCTCCCCTGTTAACACATTATTTCTGATTGGCTGAACAGACCACAGAGCGTTGACCTTCGTCCTGCTAACGCTACTAAAGTTGCAGGGACAAACTGCTGCGCTGCAGAGCGGCAGCAACAGAGATCGTGACAGAAACTGGCCAACTCAGGCCAACTCTCATGTCATTCTATACTTAAGTTCAAGACGTTGTGGTTCCCTTTTTAAAGAATGCAATTTAGAATCAATGAGAGCCTAACAACTGCTCCTGTCCCGCTGCACTGTGTTTCAAAGATTCAATCGCCGGCCTCGCTGACGTGCAAACATAGCAGCGCTCCTCCCGCTCGTTAGCATTCACATTCACCCTCACGACGACGCCGTCTCTTCCAGATATGGAGTCCAGCACACGACGAGTCAGACCACCCATGACTAGGACACATTCAGACACCCCCCAAAGGCCCAACCCATCCAACCCCCTCCCTCGGCTAGAACAAGTTGGCCCCCTCTCGCTTCCCTCTGTTCGCTTCGACCGGCGATGTGCTGGACAAAAAAAACATCATGGTGAAATATGTTTCCTATTTAAAAGTCTTCCTTTACATCACTACAAATGTTGACAGCAGATGTCACTGTAATGGAGCTAATAAACAAAAATGTTCATATGTGACTGTGATGGCAGTACTTAGTACAAATGTTTCCCATGCATATGAACACATGAAAGCAGTATGTTTAGTTGTATGTACAACATGCATTAGGGATATACATATTACAGGCTACATGGATGGTATGATCAAGTCGTGCAAGTCTACGTATGTTGTATGTATGTTGTATGTTTATGTATGTAACATGTAACCTGAATCAGTAAGGAAGATATCACTCTAACAATACCCAGCAAAGAGCTTGTTTGCTTTTTGGAGAGTTAGCAATCATTCATGAGAACTTTGCATGCAGACACGGGCAGGAAAACTGAAGAAAGAATTGTGGGCGCGATACAAAAAAAAAAAAAAAAAGAACAGAAAAGGAGAGAGGAAGAGGACAAGAGAAACGGACAGTGGCAGGCCCACCCAGAGAAAGAGGCAGAGGTTTGTTTACATTCTACTCGCTCACTCAAACTCACTGGACCCCGACATCGGTCCCTGGGGCACTCCACCTCTCTTTAATACTTTGAACCCACCCATGAGCGGCAGATGCACCAAACAAGAAATAAAATGCAAAGACACATCCTGATTATTCCCCCCCCCCCCCCCCCCCCCACACACACACACACGCACACACACACCCACACAGAGACCCAACAGGATGTTTTTTGTTCTCTAAGTGAGCGAGTGTGTCTGGCTCTCGTCCGCACTTCCGGCAAACACGTGTATTTATTCTTGAGGAACAACATTCCGGGATAACATTTCACTGACATCAGAGGCCGGCCAAAATAGCAGGCTGCGATGGTCTCGGGCTGGTGTATACAGTGAGCTGCATTTCTGAGATAAAGACACGTTCACCATATAAAGCATGACTCTGTTCTGTTGACACAAGAGAGGGCATGTCAGTGTAGACTGACAGCAGAGGAAGATAACTTTAGGATATACAGGAGGTACTACTGCTATTGTAAATACCATTTGTGCATTTTTACTGCACCCAATCACTTCTACTGTGGCTGTGCAATTGTACAGCAATTGTTATTTTAAAATAACGCTCTATGCTTTTAAAAAGAAAAGGGTTATGAGACCTGTAAAAGGAAGGCACAACTTGAGTCTCTTAAATATTTTTGCTCCTGGGAATGGAGCGAGTAAGTGTGCGATAAAAAAGGGCACTATGTGGTAACTCGAAATGCTAAACTAATTGGCATTTGGAAGCTGAAATAACCAGGTTTTCTTCATACTAGGGAGCTCGATTCAGTAATTGGCTGCATTTTCAGGGTCAAGACCAAAACAGGCTGAGATCAGAGGAGCGAGCTCGTCACAGGTACGTCATTACTTTATATGTGCAGCAGAGTTATTAAAAACATTTCACTCAAATCATTTGCTGGGAAGCAAAATGAGGATGAATCCCATCCGCACCCACGCATTTCTTCAAGGATGAACAGAGATGGATCCAATCAACATCATTTCTTCTGCTGCCGTGCTGTAGATCTAATCGAAAGAAGTGACGCAATGTTCAGTTCCACCACAAAAGGGACTCACTAAATAAGTCCCGGGGCTGTGTGATTTGGACACCAGCCCAAAAACTCCTGATGCACAAGATAACTCCACACTTCATCAACGCCCGGTCGACTCAGATGAGCTCTTTATTCCAGCTCGTCATCCCGCGGCGCCGGAGGCTGTCAGCGGAGAGTACGACAGGAAGAGCAAACGTCTCACCTTGTCCTCATCTCCAGGGTGCAGGGGGAATGGGACTGCTCTACAGCCCTGGAGCCGTCGACGGAGTAAGACGGGGGGGGCCCAGGAAGAGGGCAGGTGTTGCGTAAAATAAAGCCAAGGCAATATGCAGACGGCCACGCTGCATTTTTCGCTGTTGAAAAACCCGACAGCCGTGTTCTGTAAAGCCCCGCGGTATCCACGACAACTCAGACAAACACCTGTGCACAGACAGAAACTCCTATGAAAGTGGGCGCAGTCAGTGGTGGGGAAGAGCTGAGGGATTATCTATCACACAATACATGCAGACTGGACTAATACAGAGAGATTAGCTGCAACTAACTCTGAATGCTGTCCAAAATGAGTCCCGTCTGGGAGGCTTAGCGCTGCCCTTTAAACAGCACACCTGCATCGGCTCTGTGGATCTGATGGAGCCTGAGAGCGGCGGTCTTCCACCATGGCTACATCTGTTAAATGTGAAACCTCTCAATCCAAATATGTCCGGGCGGGGGGGGGTAGATCAAATTTGAGCTTGTCTTTCACTTGTACGGGATTCTTTTGGACTTCCTCCTTGGCTTTGCTCAAAACAACATCGGGCCTGCTGTCTTCTGCAAACACCACACCAAAGGAAAAACAAATCCCTTCTTCCTCTCCGCTTAGCGCTTAACCCTCTTATTTATTTTCGCTTGCTCTTGTGTCGTGATCATTCTGCTTGCACAGGAATAATGTCCGGGGTAACTGTGGTGCTGATTCGTGCACTTCTGGCTGCTTATAACTCAGGTAATCTAGGAGTTTCGATCTATTTAGCTGTTACGCTGACCGCACGTCGTTCTGCACGACAGCCACGATAAAATATCACAGAGGTAATGAATAAATAAATGTGTCATGGGTCAAATACTCTGAACCTCTTTGTTGACCAGACAGGAGGAATTTTCCACCAACAACACACTGCATTCTTGAAATAGAGAAAAAAAAACGTTCCTGCTTTGGCAAACACCACCCAGGTTAGGATAAGTTTAACCTCGGGCAAACAAGCCAACACATGCTGACTATTGTATACACATGGGGGTTTGCATGTGCACAAACAATCATGCAGTCAAGCACTGCACACACACAGTCCTACGCTTGATCCCGCTTGATAATAGTGCTCCAAATTAAACAAGGAGTGTTGGTGAATGTGAAGGAGTAATGACAGCGTTCACTCCACCTTCTCTCCCCTTTTGTCTCCCCCCTCTGAAAGCCTGGATAGTTAAGCTCTTAAGGGACAACACAACACAATTAGACAGACTAATTACCCCCTCCATACCACCCATTCCTCACCCACACCGACAGGCTGAGGCAGGAGTTCTGTCTGCCTACGAGCTTCCCAAGGACAGGGCCTATATGCACTGATTGGACATTTTAAGGCAATTCAGCGGGCCCTCTATCAACAGGAAGGCAAGAGCAAATCTTATAAACCACCACACAAGAAGAAGGGCAAAGGTCAGAGCCACAGAAATCTGATAGCATTTCTGTTACAGAACAGCTTGAAGATATAAGTTAAAGTTACTGCAAGCTTGCACTAAGGGTTTCTTTTTGAGAATATGATGGGAGATGGATGCTGACACAAGTCAAATCAGCCTTCAGCATTCATTCTCTTCAAACCCAGATAAAACGCAACTCTAAGAACCCCTTTTAAAGGAGCAAGCGAGAGGCTTGTAAGAAACCGGTTGTGTTAACAAGCTGAAGCTGCCAGTTCAGCGGCAGGTTAATGATGGACGTAGTCACCCTGCAGGTGATTTGGACTCGGCCACGGACACGCTGGAAGGATTTAGAGGCAGGGGAGTGCTGACCCGCTCTTTGATGTCTCCTGCCCACATTTCCTCTGGGTCACGAGGAAAATCAGCAGCTTTGTACAGTATCAAAAGTCCAAAAGCCAGAAAAAGAATCAGGGTCAGGGAGTCCTTGCATTTTTCTTTTTTTGTCTTTGTCGGGAAGTTTTGTAACAGTAGAAAGAGAGGCGGAGGAGAGATCAACCGGCCAAACAGGAAAGTTTCACTTTGTGCTCTGACAGTTGTGGATGTGGGACGGGCCGAGGCACCGCTGAAAATATTTGGCGGGGAGTTTTGAAAATTCCTTCTTCCTTAAGGACGGGGCCAACCCCGCCTCCTCCCTTGCAGCCTGAGAAAGTGAGCCAAAACTTCCTGTGAGAAGGAAAGGACTCTGGCACGACCTGTGTTTAGTATGGTGAACCACTTCATGATCTCTGTGCGTCTACTAAACCATATGTAACTTTTTTCTCGCCATTGGGGGTATTAGGAATATACTCTGGGAGCGAAGGCGGCAGCCCCGGTGATCTTTCTGAAATATTACCCAGCATCGGAGACAGATTGAGGAGAAAGGCAGGAGGGGGGGGGGGGGGGGGGTGTTCAGACCATGTTCCCCTTAATCTTTGGGGCTTCTCAGGTAGCACCCATTACCCGTGAATTAGTTTCCCTCCCTATAGAAGAGCAGACACGGTTCACTTCCCAGGTAGGGATCTGTATAGTCCTGACTAAATACTTAAATACACACACACACACACTGATTAGTAAATCATGTGCAGACTGAACGGGCAGCCAGATGAGACAACTCACTGACAGCGATGCATTACTCATCTGGTTTCCCCTCTTAGTTGATGACCAAAAGCCAGCGACATCATCCCACCGGAGCACACATGACTCACCACCATGTGCCTGAGCTCTGCTTCAGAGCTACACCTGCTTAGATGAGCCAAGATGGGAAAGGAGAGCGTGACAGATACTGAGAGAAAGAGAGAGACACCTGCGGAGTGTCACCATGCTGTCTGCGGAGCAACCACCACTGACCTTGCAGATCTTGCTCTCCTCCATCTCTGCTCTGGACCTCCCCTCAGGTGTCCTCTGGTACCCGGACTTGATGGACAGCTGGCAGGAGAGCCCTGGGGCGCCCTCGCCCGCCCCGAGCTCCTGCTGCCGGGCAGCGTAGCTCTGTGAGACGGCCACCCTGACCGCGCTGGGGATGGGGAGTGCGGTATGCACCGGCTTGCTGCCCACCGTGGAGGGTTGCCTGAGCTTGGAGGCGACGCCGACCACCGGCATGGTGCTCCCCCCCCCCCCCCCCCCCCCCCCCCACCCGGGCACAGAAATAACAACACAGGAGTGGGTCCGAAAAAGTACGGCGAGGAAAGGGGAGACAATTCTGTTGTGACTCCTTCTGATGTCTGCACAGCAGAGGAAGGAAAAACTAAAAAAGAAAAGAAAAAGGAAAAAAATAAATACAGCAGTCACCTCTCAGACTGAGAGGAGAGCAGCTGTGCTCATTCTGTAGCCTACAGCGAGCAGGACTGGCAGAAACTGAGAGAGCTTCTCCTTCCTCCAGTTCACTCCCTCCTCCTTCTCCTCCCACAAGCAACACTCCTCCCTCTCCTTACTCTCTCTCTCTCTCTCTCTCTCTTTCAGAAGTGTACCACAAAGTCAGCCAAAACAGTTCAAGGGGGCGTGAACTCCTCTGGAAGGTACAACCACCACTGGCAAAACCCTGATTGCTCAGACCTGGCTGAGTGTGTGTGTCTGTCAAAACAGCTCTCTCTCTCTCTCTCTCTCTCTCTCTCTCTCTCTCTCTCTCTCTCTCTCTCTCTCTCTCTCTCTCCCTCTGAACACTGAACACTAGAAATAGACACACTCTCACCGTCTACATCTGGAGCTTCTGACCTTTGATGAGAGAAACAGTGGAAAAGTGAGAGGGGGAAAAAGTTATACAAAATGTGGAAATCGAAAAAAAAAGAAGGTTTGAGGGGTGAAATTAGAAAAAAAAGTAGAATTCCAGTATGAACAGCTGTTGGAAGCTCTCTGTGAGAAAGAACTTAAGGGAAAAAAAGTTAATCAGGTACCAGATTGCAAGTTGCTCGACTGGTTTCTACTGCTGAGCCTCTCACACTACTCTCTCACAGTATTCTTCCTGAATGGAAACAATGAAGCCTAAACAAAAATAGCCTCACTAAGTGATCTTAAATATCGAATTGTTTTTTTTGTTGTTATTAAGTATTTAGAATTATGAATCAGTACCCCTTCAGCAGGTGCCAGAAGTCTTGTACTTCAACAGGAATGTTGTGGCAGCAGTGGCTCCAATACACACTAATGAATCCTGAACCCTGGAGACCTTCGGTAATGTTTTGGCCTCCGTATGCTTAAAACAAAGTTGTGACAAATTTGCTTGTGAGACGGTGCGACAGTATCTCAAACACCCTCGCCCCCCCGCACCTTTCCAATGCTGGAGGTAGGGCTGCGCGATTAATCGTTTCAGCACTGACAACACGATTTGCGCATGCGCAACAGTCACATCGACGGACGAGCAAAGTCAAGTCAGGCGAATAAACTCGAACACGTCATGTTACGACTTTTTGTGCTGATACAAAAAAAGGAAAACACTTTCCATGACTAATCTACAAGAGAAGTCTGTCTGATGGAACATGATTTATTCCAATACACGGGATTCGTCTGCTAGTGACTGACATGCAGGCTCTGCATGCACAGTGAACCACCAATCACAATCAGTCTTCATCAATTTATTAAAAAGGACCAAAGCAGGCCCCGCTAGGTTTGCGACTGACAACTTTGGCAACTTTCTGAGAGCTACAATCTGACAATCGCGTCAACTTTGCACAGCAGCTGTCCAGGTATGTGGAGGTGAATAAAGGCAGGATATACGCTTCTCTCTTAAGCTCTCTTTTTCATTATTTTTTCCACTTTTCATGTGTACAGCTGAGATGCCACTACGTCAAGTTGTCAGACCTACCATGGAGCCCACACTGTCACTAACTGCAGTCCCTGAAGAAATATTATATACATTTTGAATGAATTGAAATTAAGGAACACTTTTCCTGTAAAACGGATAGGTCTTTATTTACTGTTACAATCATTCAAAAGCAAAAGTAGCATTTGTATACGTCCAATATAACTTCACTAGCTAGCATAGCATAGACGTGCTAATGCTAGTTCATGAAGCGGAACGTTTTAGAAACGTATATATCTCCTTCCAACCTCTCCGGGTAACAAATATCACAATTACACAACGTTTGACCATGACGAGCTCCAAATCTACTGAAATTAAAAAAATCTAAAACCATTGCATGAGAGTCTACGCAGCAGAGCTGATTGGTAGTAGGAACCTGGTCAGAGCTGGCTGATGCTACGCTATGATTGGCCAGTCTGCGTTTGAAGGGCGGGACTTAGCGAAGGGTCAATTGGTAAATTTCTTTAAACAGTAAGAGGGCTCAATCCTTAGTTGAGCATTTAGAAATCTATGGTTGTTGTATGTTATCGCTTACTGTATGTAGCTTTTCAAAGTGCAGGTAGTATTGATTATTGGATTGGGTTTGTCAGAATGTGTATAGCTGGCATATGCTCAGTAGTACAACCCTCATGCATTAATAGAATATGCTGGCTTTAGGCTGCTTTTCTATAACAAGAAACAGAGTTTGCATTAGTGTCCAATGTATATCACTGATGTGGAGAACAGGAGGCTGACAGCATCACTCACAAACATCAAAACCACAGCATTGTCCTCTGGCCATTCAGATATCATGAATATCAAGTCTATCCAAGCTTTTTATTTTTTGATTTCTCAGATGGTTTCAGCAAGACTTTTGTGTTCCAGTTTTTGATATTACAGAAAGGACAGCAGAGCTAATGCAGCACAGATAGAAATCCGAGAGTGAGGATTTCTTCAAAGACTACAGCTGTACAACGGCATTGGAAACTACATGTTTTCTATCAAGCGCTTTGTTGGTTGGTGAGAGACAGATGAGATAGTACTGCATTTGGACTGCATTAACCGGACATAATATGACATGTAGCAGGTTTTTTTCCCCCCTCCTTTTATATAAAAGGGAGTGAAAGTTTTATATGGAAAGGCTCCATCTGGTTCAGGTTAGGGAGGCGAGGAGATGTGCTGGAATCAGAGGGGCACATTGCAGTGTCACGGCAAACCGGAACTCTTTTAACACGGCATCGTCTAATAAAAAAGAGCAGGGGGAAGGCGAGTGGAAACCAAAAAACCCAGGGCTCGTCTCACAAATGTGTCCTTACCACAAAAATCACAACAGCTCAAATGTAACTCCCTCCATGAGGCCTTCTGTTTAACCCCTTTTTTTGTTTTGAGTTTGACTCGTACAAAAAGGTCAATGTAAAAAGTTCTTAAAAGTGCGACATGATTACTTTACACGCCGCTGCTTCCTCTTCTACTCACTTTCATACCACCTCAATGCCTCTGACAGTCAATTGCCTTAATAGGGACGCTGCTTGCCCCGGCCCAAGAATAGCAGTGGCTGCTCCAGCATGTTTTCAATCATGCACCAGGAGCGATCATGACAAGCCTAAAACAACAGGATACCACGTGAATGAATGGCGCAAGTCCAACCTCGACTTCTGCTGCCGCTGCCTGCCGAGCAGCACGAACCGGAGCGCACTTGACAGGCGTCCAACCTCGCCTGGATCTGTCGGGAAACCCGTCTCTGACGAGGCTCCCTACCCGGGGGTTTGCAGAGACGAAACGAGCTCACGCCAAACCTCAGAGAGGTCTTAAGAAAACCCTCTCACTTCCCGCAGATTGTTCTAGAGGTAATCATCCTATGCTGCAAAATGTCTCCGCTATCTGCGTGTGATGAGGCCACCGCTGAAAGGTTCCTCGTTTCTCAACAGCGCAATGCTCCAAAGTCAACAGTGGCAAAGCAGATCTCAGGTTCACTTCCATCCTCACACACGGCGTTGGGGAGGTCAGCATCCTTATGTTTGGCTAACGGGGCCAACCGCTTCTCTAAAAATAGTACGACGCCAACTGTGTCACGGTTGGAATGTGGAGGGAGCAGAGTGAGGCGAAGACTGGAGCGGATTTCACTGATGGGAAGATGTTGACAAAAAGGAGATGAAATGATCGCGCTGTGTTGCTGAATTGCTCAACTTTTGTTTTTGTTTTTGATTCATATTTCAGAATATGTGGCAGGCCAGACTGCAAAGCCATCAGTGGAGCTGAAGTCAAGACCACCTTGTTGAGTCCAGGCCCATTCCAAGAATAGGATCCTGTCAAATTTATAAACTGAGTCTGAGCGATTGGTCACAACTAAGACAAGAAAAACATCACAGCAAACCAAACATGAAGGAAAAATGTTAAATGAAAAACTAGGAACAAAGATGTGTACCGACATATGTGCAGGAGTGCAACCCCTTCAGCATCCAAGTAACTGATGTGTACAATTCTGACCATATTTATCTGAAAGGTGAAGACAAAGGCAACTGAAGGTAACCTCTCGTTAACATGCCTTCGTCTTGTTTTGGCACGGACATGACAAAGACCTCACCGCACCTAAATTTAAAGCTCCGGTGACTATTCCTGTGACGGCTGCCCAGCAAAGCTTCCCTGGGTTTCCGGCAAAACCACCACTAAATATCTGGTGGAGAGGGAACGCATTCCAGCGGAGGGGAGGGGGAAGGTGGAGGTGGCGTTTGAGGAGGGAGGGATGGAAGCTGGGAGGTTGACACACTTGCCAAGTGCTCCACAATAATTCCCTGCTAAACGTGACTGGGTTCTCCTAAAGCACACTGCAGGGCACGTTAATATATATTTGGAACAGCTTAGTCATGAATATTCAAAGAGAGCCCTTTACATAGAATACTCGCGGCCGAGTATATCATGTGTTCGTGTTGTCTATGCGTAACGCTGCCAGTGTAGGACTGTCATGACCGAAGGAAATCTGAGTCGACTAGCACTCATACGATGTTGTCGACTAATCGTTTAATTGATTTAACGGACAGATCAGTAAAAATGGAAAATGTATTCCCACTGGTTAAAGTTGGTGCCACCTTTGTGACGCTCATATCCATGTTCTGTGGTTTGGATGCTGTTGGAAAACAAAACAATCTAATAGCAGTTCAGTCAGTTAGAATAACAGATATTACTGGGTTATGGAATCAATAATGTCATGTGTTTATTATCTGTTCCTGGCAGTGGGTGGATGGTTGGTAACCTGCACTGGTGTGTGTGTGTGTGTGTGTGTGTGTGTGTGTGTGTGTGTGTGTGTGTGTGTGTGTGGTTTATATGAACAATACCGCCCAGGGTCACATGACGTCAGCACTAGGGTTGTGTTGTAGCTGTGAAAACAAACACGCTGGGGTGCTGGAGATAAGAGAGGGTCAAACACCTTACAACCTCCCGGCGGACACACACACACACACACACACACACACACACACACACACACACACACACACACACACACACACACACACACACACACACACACACACAGAGTCTAACCCCCCCTCCCGGGATACGAGATAGTCACGCAGCTGGATCTGTCAGCGCTCTGAATGCTATCAGTCAACCGCACGTCAGGCAACATGGGAAATAAAACAAACACACACACACACACACACACACACACACACACACATAACAAAGAGGTGCCCGAGCATTCGGAGGCATGCACGGCGGCTCGGTGAACACAGGCATGTGCCAATACCATACATCAAGCGTGACCCGGGTGGATGTAAACATTCACTCACTTTCATCTTCTCCCTGGTTCAGGATTCACAGATAGATTCCTGCTCCTCAGTCAACCTTTGGCTTCTCCGCGCTCAACCAACCACGCAAAAAACACGCATTCATCCACAACACATCGGAGCATCACGGGAAACCTGTTCTCCATTCACACAGGCTGTAGTTCACATCGCAGGTGTTCGTATTCTGTTCACGATGTCTGCGTATGTGAAATGTTTTCAATGGCTTTAGGTATTCTAGGATGTAGACAATGTAGAGACCTTCTGTGTCGGGCAAATATCAAGTCAGAGAATCAGCATAATAAAAATGTAACCTTAAGTATGGGTTTTTAAGATCACTCAACATTTAATCATATATCCTGATGAGCATGCAACCCTAAACCTCACCCCTAACACTTTTCTTGCTTTAAGACCATTACCGGCCTGGATCGCTATTTGACCTATATGTGTGCCGCCAGTGTTAGTAATACAGCTTTACGTTGACTGTTTCTCCCTTATTTATTCATTGACTTACATTTGCATTTGCTCACTCCCTTATTCCCACCTCCACTTACTTCCTTGTGCACTCAGTCATTGGTAAACATATGTTGTTCTTGCTATCTTTACATTTGACTTTCAGTAGTATTTCAGCACTTATACCTCTTTCCAACTCTCTCCCTCTCCACTGCAATAGCTCAGGTACTCACTAAATAGCTCCTTCACCCTTTCACTTGGATATTTTCCCATTCTGTCGCTCCGTCTTCCTCTCTTTGATAGCAAAGTCCCCCGGCTCGTATTACAAGTGAAATAATGCGCCACTTCTGGGGTCGGAACTTGGATCCAGAATTACGGCGAGAATGTTTGGGAGTGTCGAGAGTCGTTTGGATTTCCATCCCGTTGTGTTGGAGGAGTGAAAACAAAACACATGATTCCTGTTCTATGACACAAGGATAAAACAATTCTACAAAGGGGGGATGAGGGACGACAAGGCTATGACAATACATCATTTTCACCGCAGCTTCTACATGGTGCGATGCCTGTAACTGCTCTCCAGTTTATCAGTGACATGATTCTATTACAGAGAGACGATCTACCGTATAGAAAGCAGTTTTGGATGACATTTGAAGCAGCAGAGTACACCTCAAAGCCAGCTCTTACAAATCATGACGACTGCTCCTTGTTCTGTCAAATCTAGACACCCAGCTCAGCCCTCCATCGCAATACATTGCTTTATAGGCTCCACTGTCAGAGCTTTCTACACTTCCCCGTCGTAAAAAACACTGCACTTTTACACTTGACGCATCGCAAAGGCCACCGACTTTGATTCCTCACGGCCCTGCCGGCGTCAATCAATTCCCATTTACAACCATTGCATTCCTTTTCGCTACGGCCTTCCCCACATCCACCCCATACCTCGACGTTTCCCCTCTTGTGAAACACTGGTGTCCTCGGCGAATCTCTGATTTCACAGCTGGAGTTGATAAAGTGCTGAAGTGCTGAATGGGACTCTTCCCCTCAAAAACAACAAGCAGGAGAGGGAATGTGGAGTTGTCCTGAAGTTTGGGTGAGCTGTGCTGGAGAAAAGGAGCTGACCATTGAATCGTGGAGTTTAGAGAAGGTTGAAGGGTCAGGACACAATTTCATTTTCATTTACTCTTCCCGCTGTCTCTGCCGATGCTTTCCTTCTCTCTGTAAAGCTCATCTATTGTACTAAAGACAAAAATAATTAATAATTACTGCTTTAAAGGCATTGATCCAATCTGCCTCTACTTCAATTACACTGCTGTTATGTGCAAAATGAAAGGAATGGTCACAATGCAATGCCTTTGTTCTGACGGCCCATAATTCTGAAACCCACATTTTTTGAAAAACGTCCCATTAGAACGAAAGCTCATTTGTCAAACAGCCTGCTGACCCTCCATGAAACAAACAGAAGCACATGGCTGATTATTAGGCAGAATGAGGGCGAAGGCATGACTCTGCCTCAGGTTGGCTTATCTGATTATCTTACCCTAAACTAATCAATCTCACTCCTCATGGCTAAATCTAACCAACAAAAGCAACACACAATAAGAGCGTGGGACCAAAGCAATGTACTGCTGCGGAAAGGGGCAGCAGGAAAAAGAAAGGCTGACCATTGATAACTATGGCGTCTTGTGGCTTTAAGGAGAGTATAGATAAGTTTCACTTATCCAACTTACCCAACCTTTTAATAATAAGAAACCTGCTTATCCAGTTTCCTTTACACACTATTCTAACAGTATCCAGGTTTCTGACTCTCTGACTCTGACACATTATCTTAGACACAATTATTTCTGTTCCAAATGACTTATTGTTTCATCCATAATATTAACGTGAATAGTGTCTCCAACATGCAACATTTTTGTCTGCAAGTTCTTTCAAAAGTCTACAGGGAGCTGCAGTTGAAAATGCTGATTAATTGTAGAGTTAGCTGCTAAAGCGCATTCATCTGTGACAATATACACAGGGTCTGCCCCGAAATGCTGGAGCGTCCCAACACAACATCAATCACCACAGACAAGTACTAATCCTGTGGGAATCACTAGTTACACCTCGAGTCCACAGGCTCTCCATTTCCTCTCAACGCGCTCATCCTCCAAGGTTTCTGCACACATGCATCATGATATGATGACAACTAAGCCAATTCGGAGGCTCACGTTGAAATGTTTTATTCCCTGCGAGTGCACCTGAAAATAAAAACCACCGGGTGGGGGGCAAGATGGAGACAAACTCAACTCAAAAGGTCACGGTCAGTCAGCTCCGCGGGAGACAGACTGCAGGAAACTCTGCGTCAGCCGGCAGGAAGACATTTCACCACCTCTTGTATCGTGTCTCCACTGGGGACAAATGTATCATGCTGTATTCATAGAGTGACAGCAAGTTTAACAATGAAAACCGATGTGCAACAAGAACTCCAATGCATCATTCAATTAAAGCTTTGTATTCGATCTGATGGATAGAAAAATAACTCTTTTATTATCACTACAGTCAACACCTTCATAATACCAACAAAGGCAGTGTGTTTGAACCGCATAAGCTCTTGCCAAACAACAGACAAGTGCTCTTCATCCCCTGAGTAACCAGCTTAAGCCTCATTACTTTTGAATGTGCGTTAAGGCACAGCTTTTAACCTCCATCCCGCCCCCCCCCCCCCCCCCCCCCCGCCCCCGTGGGCTGTAAAACAGGGAGAGCTTGTTGTTTGCTCATCTGATAAACACATATTGGTGTCATCTGTGGCTGGCCCCGGGGTTTGCTTTGACTCGGCCTCATTAGCGGCGAGGCTCATGCACAATGGCCGCTTTAACGCCGTCTGAGAGCGCCGTCTGATTAAAGAAGAGGGTTGGAGGCCGGACCCCTGGAAGCTGGCTCGCTGTCAACGTGTCCAGATGTGAGGGTGATGCTGAGCACATGTGCCTCTCATATATATATATATATATATAAATACTGTACGCACAGAAGAGTCGCTCGCAACATTGCATGATAACAGCCTGCATTCCCCGTACAACATCTCATTATGTTTAACGTCCACTCAACAGCACCAGCTTGTTAAGGATGCCTTTAAACACAGCCCGCGGCGCTGTGCTGTACATGCTCACTCTCTTGTAAACTACACGCGGTCGTTGCAGAAGCTTCTAAGAAAAAAAGCGCAGCTGGCGGGCATCTCTCCTCTGTTTTGATTTATGATGCGGTGAGGGAGGGAGGAGTGAGGACAGTCATCTAATTGGTACGCTCTGACCTACGGGTGCAACAACTCAAGAGGGTTTCTTTCTGAAAGATCCAGGTCCAGCTTCAACAGCTGAGTCGCCGTGAGCAGGACGACCGTTGACCCGTGACTGTGTGTGTGTGTGTGTGCGTGCGTGACAAGACAGCGGCGGGAGTTCCTCTTCTCTGAAGCAAATGCGTCGGCTGTACATCCTATTGAAGCATGGGCCCCTCCTGACAAAGTTGCTGAGCAACTATATCTTCATTCCTTGTTTATATGTTAATATGATAACTTCTTGTTAGGTCTACAGTAAATGCCGTTTCAGAGAATTAACTCCTCTTTCTATCGCAGACTAAATATTTATACAAAATGAACATTTCAATGATGATGTTACAATGTTTTGGGGTTTTGTACCCGTTTCCTGTGGGCGTGTTTTGCTAGTGCGGCCCGTGTTGAGCTGCTTGTGGTTGAGGCTACATCACACCCGAACGTCAAACTCGCAGTTGACAAAAATTGAGACATGTGTTTGTAGTGAGAGCCGGTTAATATTACGTGTATAAGCGGAATCATCGCTGATGCCAATCTTCTCCGTATCAACGGCGACTCTGACTCTCCGCTGTTCCTCTTCGCTTATCTTCCTTCCCTCTTGCCGCCTCCATCAATCAGTGAGAGGCCGCCAAAGCCTTGCAGGCCTTACAGTGTAAAGTGTGCGCGGAGCACAAAAAACAGGGGGAAAAAAAGGTCAAAGTAAAAGAGAAGCCAGCATTGCTTACTCTCTCTGTGTGTGAGATACAGACAGAGATAGTAAATAGTGTTTACTCCTGTGTGTGTGTGTGTGTGTGAGTATCTAAGGCAACTAGCCGGTGTGATTACACGTGAGGCTCTTCTCTGTTTGATGACAGCTGGTGAAAGCTTACTGGTGCTCCGAGTCGCCCCGGAACCCTGGTTATTACAGGATCCTGTTACAGGTAAACAGAGACCTACACACTGTTTTTTGATTTTCTGGACCAGGTTAAAAAATACATACGACACAAGGCTTAGCGTGTGGACCATCAGGGTTATAGAAGGTCTGAATCTAAAGCGTATTTCTGTCGAGTTCAGCAATCGTGACTTACACCAAGTACTGTCAGCCAACCCTTCAGATTAGCCATTTCTAAAGCCTTTATAGCCCTAGCCCTATTTTTATGCCTCTGCTCGAAAATTGCATACCCATACCTTTTAGACTGTAGATCTGAAACTACAAGGTCTATTTTAATAATTTTGATGGTATAATACAGGTAAAACGTGTGAGAGACTTTTTCAAATGTGTAAATGTTGTGTATATGTTACTGGTTAATAGTGAATGAAGATGCACACAGCTCAAATTGAAAAGTTCCAGGTTCGCCTGAAAAAAAAGCACTTTTATTGAACTTTTTTTTTGAAATAATGCAGATTGAAGCCTAAAAATACTCCACAGTCATAGCACAAGAGGTATCTGGTCTGTCCAAGCTAATTTTACTTAGCAGGCCAGCATAAATGAGGTCTGAGTACAGAATTTCTAGCCAAATTTTCATTTTTGGAACCAGATTTTGCGCTGCTCTATTCTAATTTTATACTATATAACTACATATTAACTATATATTCACTTGCTTTATCACTAAGAGTGTTCAATACATCATAATAAAGCAATTTGCAATAATTTTCAGCCATGTTCAGTTATTTCCAGAAAAAACCTGCTCTGACTCAGTGTGTATGTGGGATTTGTAAGGCCTGTGATTGGCGGATTTAGTTATATGACACGTTTTAGGTCCGGAATAGTCCATTGAAAGCCGTCAGGGGTGTTATTTGGAATGCTGAGGGACATTAGTCAGTAAAAATCTTGATAAGGTGGGCTCACCCCCATGCGAAAAATAGGTTGGTCCAGGCGAAGAATGCGGGCCATTTTCGCATGCCAGGACACAGCACGTTCATTTCAATACAGGCAGACAGACAAGGAAATGCACTACAGCAACTTTCAATGGAATAACTGTTTTTTTCCGGACGAAAATCGCCAAAAGGTATGTAGATTTTCAATTTTATTTCTCGAGAGCAGTGTGTGGTTTCTTGGGGTTTCTCCTGTGACCTTTGAATGCTTTGTCGGAGGTCTATTTGGACACGCTGGGTCGACGCTGTATCTAGCCCTCGTGCGAAATCATGTATCGTTCCGACATTTTCGCTGCCGGCTTTGTGATGAAAGATGAATTTCTGCTGCATAGTTGGCGGATTTTTTGCAGAAAAATCCTGATATTGTGATAAATCTTCTAGTGTATTGAATTAGTTTGTGTATAATTGTGTAAAATGGCTTGCATGATGATTTTGCCCGGATTTATTTATTTTTTTAAAATATTTTACATGTCTGGACCATTTTTCATATTTCTTGATGAAAAGTCCATTCGGAACCTCGGTACCGGTACTCGAACCCCAAATGGGGCTCGCTCGGGCTAAAGAGGTTCTAAGCAGCTCTATCTGGTGGTATGCAGCACTTGGAGACGAGTGCAGATGGAGAATAAATGGACTTCATAGTTTCTCCTGTTGCAGAGGGGTGCAACAGGTGAGGATTTTACTGGCAGCTGAGTTTTGGATTGAATAGGGAAAGCAAATGACAGCCAAACCTGCTTGTGTTATATTTCTGCATTTTCACTTCGTTTGTTTTACCGTGGAACCAAATGAATGTATTGTTACATCAACACACCATCTGGATTCTTATAGGTCTTTATGAGGGTTGGTTGTGTTGTTAATGGGCAGCTGTTGACAAGCTCTCAGACTTACTGTCAAGCTGTCGGCTGTTTCTGTTGCCCAGTCTGCAGACAGGAAACGTTCATTTCACTCATCACTGCTGCAGATTAATTAGGTTCCTTTCAGGTGCAAAATCACAGTGAAAGAAACAGGCCCATGCATGCACCTATGAGCCTCTGTAAAGAGGAATCCAGGTCACTAAGCATTAGTGGTGTCAAACTCAAATTTTGTTAAACTACCAAATAATATATTTCCAGGATATATTGGCCAACACTAAATTTGTATCAGAAAGATATAAGTCATTCTATCATGTTAAGTTGGCGTGCTAAATAGACAGGTTTCAAACCAGGTTTGTCCGCCCTTCATAAACTCTACTGAGGCCGTTTCTCTCAGAATCTGGTGACACATTTACTGCAGTTGACAAGGTAGAGCATTAAACCAACTGTGGTTGCAGTAGGTAGGGCATGCCATTAATGCCCCCCCTGCATGGTACGCCTCAGCTCTACTCGACTCATTTTGGGACCAGGTCGTTCTCTCCAATTCATTTGCAACTGCAGACAGCAGGTGGGATTCTCAGCTGACCCACTACCCACAGCATGGCTTTTTAAAAATGGCGGTTTGGAAGATGTGCAGGACGTCCCGTCTAGTGACGATTCTCTCTGACCAATCAGTGGTGTTATGTTACGGTAACAATGCCTGAGAGTGAGAGGTCACACAGGTCCATCTGGCATGTAATAGATCTGACGACATTTCTCTAGGAACAAGAGAAAGCACTGCGCCACCTATACAGAACAACAGGCATGGCTACAGCCGCCAAGCATTCCTCTGGATGAGTCATTGACCAATCGGATGCTAAGACCAGAAGCCATCTAGTCAAAGTGATCTAGCAGTGGGGGAACTCATGATTTAGCAGCTGGAGCTACAATGTCCCAACACTCTGGTCCCAAACGTTACTGTGGATAACCACTGGCAAGAGTCAGTATCGACACTTTTCCTTTACACAGACCCGGTGGCCACTTCCCTGTAAAAGTCACTGGCAGTGCAGTTACTGGTACCGTGATGTGATTAAAGGGCTAAATTGACTTTGAAATCATATCCCAGCGTAACACAGAATTTATTTTCGTCTCGCAGCAGTGGAAGTAAATCAAATCGAAGAGGAAAGAGCGAGGTTTTGGCTGCCAAAAAACTTCTAATTCCTTTTGACTTCCCTTCGTTGGCTCCTTGCCTCCAGACAAACAGAAATCTCAATGTGCAGATCTGTCGGTTTGGCTCTCGCAGCGCTTAGACTTTGATGATTCCGGGAGTTAAAGAGTTCTTTTGCGGGGAGGGCATATCTGAGGGCACAGACGGCTGGCTCACAGCCAATCTCAGGTTGTGATTGGCAAGAACAGTCAGTGGTTAGTCCGTTTCCAGTCATCGATAGATAAGCACACTCACCTTTATTACATTTCCACCTCGCACATTGTACCGTGAGTTATGTCGCCTCAACAACTGTGGGCAACTTTTTAGTTAGCAAGCTTTTCATTCAAATTCCTCCTTCTGATCAGGCAAAGCCTGAAAGGAAGAAGGATTTGCTCAAGCAAACCGCAGCTTGCCAGAGTTAGTGGTGGTTATTGGTAGATCACCGCCACATGTAACAGTTTCCAATGTCTGTTGATCATCCAACTGACAGCAGCAATAAGTCACTGATATCTTTACCTCGCATTGACCCTCCTTAGTAGATGTGAGGACCAGCATTTTCTTCTCTTATCTACATTTTTTTGTCAGATAGACGTAAAAGAGCAAGAGAGCACACTCGCAAATCACTTTAACTGGTCACTGTGTTGGTGCAGTGCAGTGAGGATGAAGCTGTGGGCCTCTCTGTGGCTGCATGCAGACTTCATTAAAGAGCTGAACATGTGGCTAAGTGCTGAGAGCCCATTTCTCTTGCTCAAATCACTCTGATGAAAACCAAACGAGGGCTGGGAGAGGCCAACAGGCCAGCCATCCAGTCAGTAACTCCCCCCCCCCCCCACCCCGCGCCACCACATGCGCATTGTCCAATTAAGGTCTTCTACTCCCCGCTCTGTGCCCAGGCAGACTGCCACAGGCTGCCAAGCCCCAAACAGTCTGGTCAGGGGAGTTAATCTGGCTCTCTGGGCCTGACGGGACCGGGTGTGTGATGCTGCCCGCTCTGACACTTCATCGCCAGTGGGTGGGCACTGGCGCGTGGGCACAGGGCTATAAAAGGCCTGGAGGAGTCCGATCTATGGCCCCCTACCCCTCCTAGCGCTGTGTTTGGACTAACTGCCAGTCTGAGGAGAGTGTGCGGATGTGTGTTTGTTCGTGTGTGTGTGTGTGTGTGTATGTGTGTATGTGCCCGGGTGCGAGGTGGCCAGATTTTACACTTGCTGCAGGATTGTGAGCAGTGTTATAACATATTGCAGACTCCTGCCAGTGAACCATAACACTGAGCCGTGACTTAGCTTGAAATGAAATGTGGCTCCGCTGTGAAAATGGCAAAGGCTAACGGGCTGCTGGGTTGGCGGCTGCATAATGCAACTGGCTGTCTCTTGAACTTTTTTACTGAGTTATCTGTGTCAAGCAATTCTGCAGGGAGAGCCCCAAAACAGCACAGGAGAGTCAACTCAACTTTGTCACAAACTAATTATTATCAAAATGTTCCAAAATGCTATTTCCATCCAAGTTCTTTTCTAGGTAATTGGATAGAGAGGTGGGGAGGCGAGGGGTGAATGGTGCCAGTTAAAAAGAATAGCTTGACGTTTTTGAGGATTACTCTTCTTTGGTTCCTCGCAAAAAGTTAGACGTGAAGACACTCGCATAGTTTCAACATAAAGCTGCAGCCAGCAGCCTGTTAGCTTAGCTTAGCACAAAGACGGAGGGAGACAGCTATCTTGTGCATCAACAAAGTCCACCTACTAGCACCTGCATTCTGTATCAACACCTACAAGAACCCGAGTGGAAAGGCAGAGGAGAAAGTCATATTTTTTTTGACTGCAGTTTTGAAGCCTCGAGTTTGCCGTTTTGTCTGTCGCCATCTTGGCTTTTTGTAACCAAGATGGTTTTTGCAATCAGTGAAAAGAAGTGACCATATTTGGACGGTGGAGGAGTGACGTAGAGACGCTGTATATGGCTGTGGTAGCGGTAGAAACCTGTCAATCACAATTAGCCCGCCCTAAAGCATCCCCTGCTCTATGGTCTATCTGACTCTAAATGGACCATAATGTACTAAATGAACATCATGCTGTATTGAAGAAGACTTGAAACTAGAGATTAAGACCATAAACTCATGTTTACAATGTTTACTGAGGTAATAAATCAAGTGAGAAGTAGTCATTTTCTCATAGACTTCTATACAATCAGACTTCTTCTTACAACCAGATGACTCCCCCCATGCTGGCAAGTAGAGATAATTCAAGTTTAAGACACTTCCACATTTGCTTCACTCCTAAGAACTAAAGTTTGCCCCCTGGAATGAAGTATTGCCTGATGTTTGAGCACATTTCCAACACGCAGGGCTCAAAACCTTAACAACCTAAAAGCACGAAACCAAACCCCAGAGCTTCACTCCTGAATGTGACAAAACAAGCTAATGATCACCCCCTCCTAAAAAAGAATGTCATTAAATGAAAAAAAATTAATAATAATAACATAGCAATAGCTGCCGGCAGTTGTTTTTTTATGTAATAACTAATATTCGTATAGAGTTCTTCAAGTTTAGGTGCAGTATTAAATGTTACACGTGTTTTTATTGCCATGCCAGTAAACTCCGTGCTGACGGCAGTGGAAACAACACTGCAGCAGTTGGGCAGATTTATAAAAAAAAAAAAAAAAGTGTTGCTCACTTGCAGAGTGATTGATGCGGCTGTAGGGCCGACCTGAGGGAACAAATCACTCTTCCATTCTCGCCACAGACCAAATGCACGCGCTATCCCAACGCCAGCGGACCAGGTCAGGAGTGCTCTAATAGCAGATCACTTTGCAGCCATATAGAAAACGAGCCCGTCTGATGAGCTTGTTCATGTTGCGTCAAAAAAAGATGCAAGCTCTCTTTAGTGGTATCTGATTTTGTAAGTTTTACACTTACACGAACCACGTTCTCCGGTTTAATTTGACCACTGCACTGGCTCCAGACTTGACAACTCAATGAGACTGAAAGCAGCCTGCCTCAGGCATGACAAACACACTCAGCATCACTCTGCGCAATCGCAACCCGTTGCTGTAAATCTTTGAGATGCTGTCAGATAACGCATTGATCTCTGTCAGCCTCTTTGGTTTGCAGAGTTTCTTAAAAACCCTCAGAGAAAGCATAAAAGGGCTAGCGCCGCCAAGACCGGCCCCCGGAGCGGAAACACAGGATGAGGGCCAGCAGCGCGCTCGCTGCTCTAACTTCTCGGCTGCCGCTGTCTTCAGGTTTTCATGGAGGGGAAACGGCGGGAAAGAGTTTTCCAGAAGTGACGGCGGTTGCTGGTATGTCACAGTCGGGTGCTGCAGTTTCCTACAGCCACTGTAATTAGATGACATGCATTTGCATGTGTGGATGCGCGCACAGATATTAGTATCATAATATCTGCCATCAATAACGTTAACTATAGGCTTGGATTCCACACGGCCTGAGGAAGTCATTACTGACTCTGACCGAAGCCTTTCACATGCAGGGAGACGGTGGAACAGGTTCCTCTCTACATTTAACGGTACAGTGGTGCTGGTGGAGCCCTGTGGCTGCTGAGCTCCGTTTTTTCCAACCAAACAAGTGACATCACAGCACCTGTCAGGACAAATAGCGCAGAGCTGAGCGGTGTGGCTTAATGAAGTACACACACTTGATATATCTAGTCTGCACACTTAAGTTTAAAAGGTTGGGAGAATGGAGAGAAACGGTGGGGGCATAAACAGTGTGGTTAAAAATGGAGAGAAAATAAGGTGAGGTTCAAGATGGGGTGACACAAACAATCAAGCCTCCTCGACTGCATGAAAAATTGATGCATCCAACCATCGACCCTTTATTGATCCTGAAATCCTTCTCTTATCCTGTAAAGGGCCAATAAGCCCATTTCCACTGTTTAACAAACCAGACAACTGTTACATGTCATTATAAAGGTGGCGGCAGGACAAATGGACATTGAAGCATGCTGTTCTGTTGGCAAGAACAGTCGTAGGACCCGAATAATGCAATAAGTGGGGCCAATATTTATTTATCTTTCATGTTTACATGGAACGATTGTTAAAAGTCAGTATCACCTCATCAATGGTAGGCTCCACCCAGGGCTCCACCCAGGCATACTTTAAGGCTACATCATTACATGGGTGAAGTTCCTGAAGAGAAGGGCCTGTGCACAAATGAATGACTATACAACTGCAGAATCCAGCTCCAACCAGGACTGTGCTGCCCACCGGATGCTAACAGCTAACGTTAGCTAGCTCTCCTCCTGCCCATGACAAAACTATTTGTTGTTCACAATGTAGCATTATCGGGGATCAGCAACTAGAAAGCATTGATGGCGATCTCCCGATCGCATATTTTCACTGAATATCCGCCGATTATAAGATCACATTGATTTTTTTGAGGGCCAGAAATGTTAATTTCACAAACAAACTCCCCTCCAGATTCTGCAGCATGGAGATTGTGACATTAGCCTTTCTGCGGTTTCTGCACAGGGACAGAAAACAAATAAACTCCCCGAGTCGGAGAGACCAATTAGAAAACACAACTGAAGCTTGATGGAGAAGCTCGAGGCAGAAAGTCAGGTGGGAAAGGTGTGAGGAAATATCTGGGAGTTGGGAGCCGTCAATCAGGATTAAGAATAAAAAAACAGAGGGTGGTGAATGAGTAACAAGCTGGATAATGCAGTTTGTCATTAAGCAGAGCTTTGTGGAGCACGCTGTGCACGTTGAAAACGGACACAGCAGCTGTAATTAAATGCATTTACATTCCCTCTTTTGGTTTTTATTTTTTGGGGGGATGTTGTTTTTTCTTCCTGCTCCAAGACATATTTTTTGCACGCCCACTTGAGCGTGAGGTCAGGCGGTGAGAGAGGCCAGGTTTGGCTGAGTGCTCGCGGCTGGGACGGTGGGAAACCATCTCCCTCCTCATGGCTAATAACCCCGCTGGAGACAGCCCGAGATGGGGATGAGGCGAGCGGATGCTGTTGGCCTGAAGCAGGGCAGGCGATGGGCTTCTGAATATTTGCACAAACGGGTCGGGAGCACACCTACTCATTATGGTAATAGCCAGCTCTTAAAGGCTGACGTATGGACAAATGGCTGTGGTGGTGAACGGGCGAAGGTCACAGAGTGCATCCGCAGGATGGAGGAATCCACTGCGTGTCCTGGTATGACCTCTTTATTCCATAGCAGTCATTAGGGGTTTACCCCCTCATTCCTTCCCTCCTCTCCCTCGCCCCATAGAACAATTTCGCAAATCACCTAGTTTAGAGGGATTACGTTCCCTCTAATTGTGTTTACCTGAGCGGGCTGAGCATGGCAGCATGTCTATAGCTTGAGAAAGGAGTAAATCCGCTTCTTTCTTTCTCATCATTGGAGTGATACCAACGAGGGTGATGGGTATGACGATGGCGCAGCGGAGTGAGTACACATATCGTCAGAATCACAGTTAAGAATGCACATGAGTGTGTTCTCAAAAGTGATTTGTGGAATCAACAATCCAAATCCCACAAATATTCAATTTACATTTAATAATGTCAGAGCAAGAAGAACATCAAGTTCGTACATTTAAACAGCTGGAACTGTCTGACATTTGGCTTGAAAAATGATTATTATTATTAAACAATTATTCAATTATCAAATTGGTCTCCGTTGAATTTTCTATAAATCCAATACTACTAACAAATTGTTAAAATTTTGTGTCAATTGTTTATCGATTAATAATTTCAGTGCCAGCTGTAATGCATCTTGGATTGTCAGGCTGCAATCTATCCTCTCCCCACAGCTTTATAATGCTTAAAAATAATCCTTTAAGTACAAAGCTGAAGCAGAGGGAAGGCTGACGAATGCTAGCGGCCATGTTGACCATGATCTCACTGAGAATGAAGTCATTCACGTGGCACCTCTCCGTGTGTGACAACTGGGGGCAAAAGCAGACGTTCTCCCACACAAGCTGAAAACCTATACCATCTGGAACTCGACCAGAAGTTACAAATCAGACAGGAGCTCTGTCAGCGCTGACTGTCAGCGCTGCCGGCTACATGGAAGGAACACGACTCTCTCAGGTCCGTGTTAGCGGCTCTCAGTGTCGCAGAAAAGCAGGGGCTGTCGCTCGAGGGGGCTCGAAGCCGGTGGGGACTGGCAGAGAAGTCCACACATCAAAGTAGTGCTGCCGTAAGCTGCTTCTGATTAAGTCACTGTCTGCATGGACTGTCCTGCTGCTCCCTGGACTGTGGGGTTTTTGTTCTCTGCTACTGCCTTTCTTTCTCTCTCACTTTCCTTACCCTGCCGGGGGGGGCATAAGGTAGGGAAAAGCTTCACAGCGTCAGCACGACACAGCAGTAGAACAATGAAGAAAATAATCAAAAGGGAGAAAAGCCAGCCGTTCCAAAGGACACTCATCCATCTTTAGTCTATAAAAGCTAATCGAACTCTTGGGGTGTTCTGACAACTTGGGTAAAGGGGAAAGTTCTCTTTTCATATGTCCATTATCTATAATGCCAAAAAAGAAAAAGACAATTTTCCCAGCCGTGTCGGAAGAAGCTTTTGAAACAGCGTTCAGAGCATCATCGGACATTACGACTCATTCAGACCGGACCAGGTCAATTCTTTCAAGGTCGGCAGCTAGAAAAGGATTCGACTGCCACAAAGAACTTTAGGACTCAATAGACATGAAGGCCAAATGTTTTATAAAGTGTAGCATTAATAAAGTTCATCAGGTTTTACTAAGGTGGGTACAAACTTCAATATTTGTTATTATTATTACTATAATGGCTAGAATGTGTCAGTATCACTGAGTATGCTGGAAGTGAATGCTTGCCCATCCTCTTTGCTTGTTGAGACAAAGCTCTTGTAAAATGTTCATATTTTCCTGTTCAGGCACAACGGCTGTAGTGTTCTTAGTGGCCTCCGCTGTCACTGAGGGAAAGAAATAGCTGCTCTGTGTGGTCTTGACACAGAAAAGTGCAATTAAATATGTCTCATCATTAAAAAGAAATTAAGTTAAAATGGCAGGTAAATAAATGATGACGGATTATAGGACTTCATCCAACAAAATGACGGCCAAGGAGAAAGTCTAAGGAGACGACAACAATAGCTGCGGGGATGAATTAGCCAAAAAGTCCACAGAGAAATAAAAACTGAAAAGACCTGCTAAAATAATAAGAAAAATCAGAAAGATGGAAGAAATCAAATGAACCCATCACAGCTGTTCTTGCTGAGGTTTCCCAGCGTGTCCCAGAAGGGGGCATGTGTTGCAGACGGACTTGGCTTCGGTGATGAGGAGGGAGTAAATGGATTAGTCTCAGCTGGAAGCCGTAGGATCAGCATGGAATTGGAAGCCGTTCTCATGAAGAAGAAAAAAAAAAAAAAAAAAAAGACATCATATGTGTAATTTATCCTCCAGCATGTCTAACAGTGATTAGAGCCTATATCGTGGTTCAGCGGTTACGCCGCTAATTTCTAATCTAGTCGCGGGACTGAGGTTCTACGCTAATGAGCCAAAAAACTAATAAGGGAGAGTCATTTTGATGCCTTGCTGCATTCTCCTCCTTCATTGGATATTGCTATCACATAAAATCAAGAATATGTTGTTGGTACTTCTCCCGTTTCTCCGAGCAAAGTAATTACGGCTGACTGGCAGGGGAGGAGGAGGCGAATTACTTTTTCTGCGGCGCCGCCATTTCACCGTCTCTGTCCGTCAGGCAGCTGATGTCTTTTCTGTTATCTCACTGTGGACGGTTAAAGGACGACTTTTTAAATGCATAAATCACTCAGCCATGAAACTCATTACTGCGTGCATGAGGAGTGTGTGTGTGTGTGAATGTGAGGGTACTGTAAGTGTGTGTTGGGGTGGTTTGGCCCCTGATTCTGGGCTCTTCCCAAACGATTGGAATATGTTCTTTGACAGGCAAACGATCAGCCTGGTCACCAGAGCTAAGTGATGGGAATCATTTAGAAATCCACTCAGAGGTTCTGTCATTCCCGAAGGAGACAAAAAAACCCAGATGGTAAGTTTTGACCGTGATCTGAATGCACAGAGTGTAAGGGGATAAAACAGAAAAAAACACGTAATTATAGAACATCCATCCTCCAAAAGCTCTGTCTCCATATATAAGGTCAGAGGTCACGGGCAGGGTTCAGATTTGACGTGGACAAAAATATACTTGTAACTGCTTTTAAATGACAGACAGTTCCGTTTCTCGCTCCTCTGCAAATCTGTCAGAGCAGGAGACAAAGCTTAGTGATTCCTCTTGTTCTGTGGCTCGGCGCCGGACGCTCTAAGTATCTTATAATAACCACTTGGCCACCTCCTATATGATTCTGACTACGGTGCTTGGAGGCCGCTCTGTGTTTTGCTGTTTATCCAGGGCCAAACCTGTGTTTGCCAGCCCAAATAATGTCCACTTTGGTCGAATAGCACTGCATGAGAAAGCCCAGCGTTTCAGCCTCCAATGAGTGATCTCCTGCCGCTTTTCTTTTTTTCACTTCCTTTGGCCCACGTCCTTAAATGTACATTTTTACATTCTGAGTGTTCAGAACACAGACTTCCTCAGACCGCCTTGCAATAATTACATGCTGCCAAATTAAAGGACAATTACGGTTTATTACAGCTCAAGTCTTATTTTTGTCGAACCATTTCCACCAGCTCAGTCAGCCCGCTCACATGGGACAGATTACACGTGGCTGTAGATTACTTAGAGGGCTGATAACTGGTGTCTAGGCTCTGACCTCATCACTCCCCACAAGGAAACGCAGCAGGGAGTGACCATTTGAATGGAACCACTGTCTGAACACCTGCTGTCTGGTTAGGAATGCACCTCGTGAACCCGGTGTGTGATGTAATGTTTGATGAAACACCAGCTGGTCTCAGAAGAGTCATGTTTGAGTTTAGTATCGCTGACACCGTTAGCATCTTAGCGTGCAAGTGTGATTCCTTGAGCTAGCTAGCGTTAGCTTTGTTGATTCTAGGTCGCCAGCTTTAGTCTGCTAGCAAGCTAGCAAGCTAGTGAGCTAGTTTCAGTGTGCTGCTGGCCATCCAGTCGATCAGGAGAGAACCAGGCCGACTGCTGGACCCAGGCAGGCGGAGGGCCAGGAGAACGCGCCGCTGTGGAAATGACAGAGCACCAGATTTGCAGAGAGCAACAGTGAGACAGCCTGTGTCAATATGTAACCGACTAGTGCTTCTGGTGCTGTTACAAGGTCCTGCATTCAACATGAAGTTTGATTCTGTCGTTTACAACAGCTAGTTTGGGTAGTCATGTGCAGTTGTTTTATTCCAAATAAGCTTGGCTAAATTGGGTGTTTGTTTGAAATATGTATGATTGTCTGACTGCTCATGTTTCTTTAACTTGTAATGTCACTATAACCAATGGATGATGGCCAGAACTATGGAAATTAGTTTGAATAAATAAACTTCACTAAATCCTCAGGAAGTTTCAAAAGCAGAAGGGTGAAATGTCTCACTTCAGCTCTTGAAGACCAATGTAGGAAAAAAAAAAGTGAGAGTTAACGGAGAGGTAGAAAGTTTTCCAAGGTGAGGGGCAAACTAAGGCCAGCGCAGGAGGAGAATGTGGAGGAGAGAGATATGATTCAGCAGTGAGAGGCTGACGTGAGGAACAGCTGAAAGTCCACCGGTCCACCAATCAGGCGGGGATGGGAGATACCGCACACACGCGCCTCGCTGACAGGCTCCCAGCATCGTATTCACACATGAGCGAGGCGATTTCTTTCTCTGCAATCCCAGAAATAACACATTGCATAACACTCTCTCCCCCTCCTGCTCCTCTCTAATATTTTGCTCCCAGTCTGCCTCGCTCCGTCTCTTTATACACGCAGAGACTGTAGGTGGGATGTGACGTGTCCTGGATTCTGATGGAATTTGGAAGTGTTACTTTTTTTTGCGTTGGGCCAGGCTGGAAAAGACTTTATTAAGGAGAGAGACCATGGAGGGATCTCTACTAACAGTACATGTCAAAAGCCTCTTAGCGTTATATAGAACACGTTAATACAAACTGAGCATTGGGAACAACAAAAGGTGGAGACTGAGCATTACTTCCTGCTACACCTGCAGCCAGAACATCAAAGTTCTTCACAAAAATAAAACTCAAATGCCAGTTTCATACCAAACTAATTGAACATGTTTGTGGGGAAAAGTCTGACATTACCATGGTAATATGACCAATGCAGCCTAAAATCCGATGCTGGAAGTAGCTAAGGAGTGAGCCATCTCGCTTCTTTCTCGTCTCTGTTGAGAGTTGCACACGCGCAGTATACCGATCAGAGAGGTACGCAAGTTCAGGTACCGGACTCAGGAAGGGAAAAAATATCATCGGAACATCTCTAAATGTTTTCTTTATTCAAATAAAGAATATTTCTTTATTCATTCGGACATGCATTCATAGATTTTTGGCCACTTGGGAAGAAAAAGTTGAAAACAAATCGCTAACATACCATCACCTATCAAATATATTAATTAGATTAAATTAAATTATTTATATAGGAGAGGAGAGGAGAGGAGAAGAGAGGCGGCTCAGAGAGCGAGTGACACTACACAGAGGTGGAGAGAGAGACAGAGGGAGAGAAATGAGGACATTAGAGAGGAAGGTGTTGATAGAAATGAAGAGAAAGAGAGAGGTTAATAGGAAAGTCAATGGGGCTTTACACTGCCAGCACAGTCACTTCAGAGGCAGAGAGCGAGAGGAAGTCAATGGGGATTCATCAGCGGAACACTTGAGGCAGAGTGAGAAAATAAAGACTGATATAGAAAGTCAGTGATAGTCAATGGATAAACACAGCGAGACGAACCTCCTATCTGTTTGGGTCCTTTTTTTAGGGAAATAATTGTTAATGTTACATTATTCAGCCTTTGACTCAACCCATTTTTACTTTCACTACTACGCGACAGAAGGGAAGGAAGAGGAGGCGAGTGAGGGCAGGGAGAGGAGGGGAATTGAGACGGCAGATGGAGCGATGGGGCGCAGAAGCAGCTACTCTCGATAAAGGGAAAAAGACAGAGGGGTGAGGGAGACAGAGCCGAGGAGGTCACCTGGTCTGTCTGAACAGAGACAGCGGAAGCATTAGTTCAGGGGGATTTGAGCAAACAGTGACATGAAAAGACATGTCATCCTTCCACTGGTTGGCTTCACATGTCCATCTGATGCCAGTGACCTTCACACATGTGACAGTAGAAGTCCCTGAAGTAAGTCAAAGTCATGCTAGTTTGCATATTACATATTTCCTAACAGTTAGCTAGACAGCGTGAGCAATGTTAGCCATCATGTATGAATAGACAAAGAAAAGAGCAAGATTTAACCCAAGAGGTCAAGTACCACATGCCCCCGAGGAAACGGATAACGGGCACAAAATAAAGTGTGAGAGGCACTTACAGCCATAGCGAGGTGTTACCGTATTGATCCGAAAGGCCTGAGGAGAAGGCTGAGGAGGACTAAGCAACGGTGCTAATAGCCGTGAGTCATTTATGGTACATTCATCGACCGGCACACAGCACACAGCACACAGCTGTTGGGGACTTCCCTTCTTATCTGCCTGTGACCTGATAATAGAGTCAAAGGGGCGACTCAACGTCGAACCGTTGTTTCCTCTCTTCGTTCCTCACCTGAAATCTTTTCCTCTTTTCCCTCTGTTCCTCTACAAGATGAGGTTTTCATTTGTTTCCATCTGTTGGTTCTCACATTGTTCTTTTTGAGCCAACTAAAGTCCTGCACTCTCTAAACTCTAGTTTTCACCTTGTTTATCTTTGGTTTCATCCTAGCTGCTAGTGCTAATGATTCTAAAGGTTTCGAAAGCACTCATTGTAAATAGATCTGGGGAGAATGAGTTCAATTAAATTGTGGACAGGAAATGTTTCAGTTTCTCCCTGGCACCCTCTCTTCCATCTCCTCGGCTTCCGTCACCGTCTGCGGTTGCTTGAGAAAAGACACACCATCGCAGCCCCGACTCACTGGCTCTCCTGATTCCGTAAGACCGGACAATTGGGGCGCAACCCGCTCATCAATCACAGAGCCTCGGTCAGAGACATTCCCGCTGTAAATATTAGGTGATTCAATATTGCTCAGCCCTCATTATCTGCTATTAGGCTGGGAAGGAAACGCGCAAGTTCTGACTCCGTGCCCCCCCCTCCGCCCACCAAAATCCTGCCTGGGCCCTGGACGAGGAAGTAATCACTCCGCTGCAGCGCCTGAACATTTTCAACATGAGCGAGGGCCAGCCAACCGCCGAAGCCGCGCCGGAATGAAAAGGAGCAATTAATGGGCATTGAGTTAGATAGTTGCTTTCAGCTGTTCCCATGCCTTTGTACCGACCCCTGGGGTCATTTCGGAATGAGTCGACGCGCTCCTCCACATTTCAAATATCTGCTTTTGTTAGAGCATCGATTTGACTGTGGTTTGCCATCGGTTCCGCTCGCACTTTGGGTTCTTACGCCTGTAGTTTTTAATTTTACCAACACATGCCACCATTGGTTCGGTGGCACTATGGAGGAGTGTTAAAGGATGTTAATATACATGCTTGGTATGAAACACACGTCCAGACTGCAAACCGTTTTCAGTCAAAGATCAGGGTCAGTCGGTTTAGATCAGGTCGTATCAAATGAACAGTGGCAGAAGCAGCTGTGAGACAGAAACAAACCACAGAGTTGTACTCTGGTGACTGTGCAGAAGGAATGAGTCACGCTCGAAGTTTAGAAAGGAGTTGTGCAACACATACACAAACACTGAAGACGACATGTTTTGGGGTCATTCATCGGTGTGTAATGACTTTGCAGCCCCCGTGGTGCTTTCGTAATGGAGCGGCCCTCACTCATTAATATTTATGACAAATTGTATATGCGTGTATGCTCTAGACTAGAGAGAAACGAACGCGCACGTGCGGCAATTATTTCTTGCTGCTCCACCTCTGAGAGGAAGAACGAAATGCAGACTTCTCCAACATGAAGAATATGATATTCAACAACATCCGATTTCAGTCTGGGCTTTTGACAAAGGATCAGGCAGCAGGGGGCTTGCAGTGATATTGGATAGTTCCAGGATCAGTGCAGCATGGGGTCATTGTGAGGGATTAATACTACTACTGTGGCTACACACACACACACACACACACACACACACACACACACACACACACACACACACACACACACGCACATGACGACCCATTATTCTCCAACGTTGCTGCGCACTTCCTTTCCAACAGTATATCCGCGGATTCATGAGCGGACCTTGAGAACACGTCACTGATTATTTTGATTATGCTTGGATATAATGGGAGGTTTGCAACAGGAGGGAACAGGCTGCAGCTATTTCCACACAATAGCGCGGTGAAGCACTGATTCAGGCTCACTGTAAGCAAAGGGAAGCAGGACGTCCAAGCAAAATAAACTCATTCCTTGCTTCTCGTTTGCATTGCAGTGACAGTGATTTTGTGCAGGTCGCGTGCAGATGCACACACATGAGAGCGCTGTCTCCTCTGTTCACCGCAGCTCTAGTTCTCATCTGATCAAAACCCGAGTGCAATTAGACAAATCGTAAGAATCTACAAAACAGGCAATCAAGGAGGAGACTCCGAGCCCAGTGAGGCGCATAAAAACAGCACAAAGCCAACAGAGTTGATTGGGAAACCCTCAAGAAAGCAGACAAACTGAGAAACAGACAAAATGAAGATCTGCTTCTCAGGTTGATTCAGCTTACCTGCTTGGCATTTAGATCTGCCTTGGAGGCCATGCAGGGGCTGGCAGCCGGGGTCGCGGGGGCACTACGGCTGCCCCCGGACAACATCGAGCGCACGGATGCCAGCCACTTCATGGCTGTGAGGGCGGAGGGGGGATTTCACCCCGACGTGCCCCAGAAAAGAGGTGTCCAGAAGGAGGGGGAAGCAAGAGTGGAACTGAGCCTGGAGGTGGATGGAGAGACCCGCGTGGAGAGACGTACGCCCGGCGTGTATTTCAGGGGGTTTTGTTCACCGGTATTTTTCTGTCTAAGACCCATTCAGTCACACAGATCCCTCCCTAACACACACACACACATTTACACACTGACACAGATCCAACGGGCAAGCGTGCACACATTTACAGTTTATACGAGAATACAAACACACTAATCCCACAAACATGCACACACATGGATACATGTACACCCCCCACCCCCCCAACCTAGTGACACACAATCCTATCCCCCATCACTCTGTCACCATCTGTCACTTTCCCTGTTTCCCCCTGCTCTCCAGCCACATTACTGTAGCCCTGACTAGCATTATTCATCCCCACTGACACACACACACACACACACCCTGCTGTGTCCCATGGCCATCAGACCCAGCAGAGACGGATGACTGGTCTGTCATTAATGCTTCCTGTGCAGGTTGAGATGTACATGTGTCTGTGATGGAATGAGTGATGGACAGATGGAGGGACTGATGGTTGCTGCTGATCAATTTATGGTTGGTATGGGAGGATTTCTACAGAGACGTATAGTGATTTGTATTTGGTGGGGTGCATACACGTGGATGTAGAGTAAAGTAGATATATACGTGGGTGAGAGGAATGGAGGGGGTGGTGACGCTGGTTCTAATAGAATGTCACTGCTGACTGTTGGTAGACCTCTGTCTTTTTGGCGGGCATGTGCCACTTCAAACAGGTCACTCTGCTCCACTGACACATACCACTTTGCATTAGCAAGAGTGCACTGGCATCTTTTTTAATACATAGAGAGAAGGGTTCAAACTGTGCACATTTTTCTTTGTCAGTTGAATTTGAAATCCTAAGGAATGAACTGGTAAAATCTCTCAAAAATCATCTCTAAAAACACTTTGAAAGCAAGAACACCCAAGGAAGAAAAAACATCTGAATGTTACATTTACTGTTTTGACAATATAAACAATGAAAGCACTTTATCAGCAAAGCTTGAGAAGACAAATCTTATCGGGCTTCAAGTACATGTCGGAACCACGCTGGTTCAGACAAATCAGCGTCCTGTGAAGAGCTACCAGCTACAGACGTTCATAGGTGTGTGTGTGGCAGAGAGGCGACTGTTGGTTCTAAACAACAGCGGCTCCTGAAGAGGTTAATGTAGCTTCAGTAGCTTTAGTAGCATCGGTTCTATCAGGACTGGAGAGTATTTCTTCTTTAAAAGAGCGAAGATCGGCACTAAAGGTTTTTCTCTCTTGGCTTTGGCAAGAGTTTGATCAACGGATGGTTCATCCAATCACGTGCCAGGTTTCCAATGACTGCTTCTGAGATATTCAGTGTAACAAACAATCTGGTGTTTGTTAGTTTTAAATAACGTCTTAACGTCTCTGTGGTCTAAATTCCAAATAGTACGGTCAACGTCCTCCCAATGAAAGTGGACAGTCTGCTTCTTTATGCCCTACACAAGCATGTCACTGAAGATGTGAATCAAGACTCGTCCTGTTAAACCAGTAACACCAGAGGGGGTGTTTCTCGTGATGCTGGGTACGGCTGCATCAGGGATTTGGCTTCATCAAAGTGACCGCAATAATGGTGAAAATGTTCTTCACGATATCCAGGGTTTTATGCGGCGCTTATGCATGCATGTGTGCGGGATAAGTGAATAGAAACAGGAGGAGAGAAGAAAAGCAGCTGTCTGGTTTACATCAGATTTGGTATATAAGAAGCAATGGGAATAATCTGAACAAATGCAATGCATGTTTGAGCCATCGCTCCGAGTTAACTGTGGACTTATTCAAGTCCTTACGACTGGGCCTTTTTCTGAAAGCCACACTCTGATCCCACAAGACAGCGCTTCGTGTTTTTGAAGTGACAATCCTGCAGATCAGAAATAGCAGTGCGCGGTAACAAATGTCAGTGTTGTACATTTTGAAAGAGGATAATCCACCGCAGGCTTTATAAGGGGCTGGGAGCTTTTATTGCTGGCTGGAAGACACCCTCCAGACGATACATAGAGGGGGGTAGTGTGTGTGTTAGTGTGTGTCCGGCTCGGCTGGGAGGGACGTGGCCATACACGGAAGGCCAGCCGTCCGTCTCTGTGTGATACTGGGCGAGGATTCGGCCAAAGCTTCGACTTGATTCATCTCTTAATCCCCCGTCTCAGTGTGGCATCACATATGGCACGGGGTTGTCACAGAGACGCCGCAATCGACGGCACCTTCGGTCCCGAGACGAAAGCCAGTTTTGTGGAAGAGGGAGGGGAATCAAGACGTGGGAGAGGATGTGCAGTGACAAGCATACCCTACTTCTGATGACTGCTGAATGGTGACTGAGTGTGTGTGTACGTGCATCCGTGTGTTTATAAGAGAGACCTCCAAACAAGGAACTGTGCCTCCGGGGAGACATCCGCTCCGTCTAATCTGCGAGACTTTGTCCTGGTGACAAACACTGAATCATGCTAAAACATGTCACCGAGACATTGCACAGACTTATGCGCGATGCGTTAAAAAACGTCTGTGTTGCTGTGATGACTTCGATGCTACAGAGGGAAGGATACAATTAAGCTTAAGATGAAGCAAAAACCCAACAATGGCTCTGACACGGATACAGCCGGAGGCAGAGTGGGATACGACGAGTGGCGTGCGTGTTTTGGGGTGGGCGGTGGAAAGGGAAATGAAAACGGTGTCAGCTGTGGTTTGTGAATGAAGATGTTAGTGATGAATGGAGACTAAAAAGCACACATGTTGCACATCCGTGAGATTAAGTCATTGGTTCTTCGACAGCCATTAAATACTAGCAAATAGGATGTTTTCCATGAAATCGGTTATAATGCTTTGCATAACAATGTCTAACAAAAGATGAAGGACCATGTAAATTGTTGTGTTATTGATGCTCTTACCTTAGATTGACATTTATTTCCCATCAACGAAACATGCAGCAGGTGTTTTTATAGTCCTGAGTAATGTCTGTAGGGCTATGTGTAGCCTGACAGACAAAAGCCAGGGCCCCAGAAGTCCTTCTCCCTGCTTCTTAAGCTTATTGCAGGAAGGGCACTGTTTTAAGGGCGACCTACATGAAGATGAAAGTATTAACGTTTCTATCAACTCAGAGCGTCTCCTATCTGGATTATGACAGCTGGACCTTTAAGGAGACACCTTTGAGAGAGATTGTAGAGACTAAATCAGGGTGCAAGTACAGGATTTAGATGTCCTTGAGTCAGGGGGAAGATTGGCTCTGCAGTGTCGCAGAGATTCAGAACTTAAATCAAAGTGGACTTATCTTAAGATGTCTCTTAAACAAGCAAACTTCTGTTCTTAACGTCTGTCCACAGCAGACTGAAAGCATTTAATCTTTTGAGAAAACACTTCATCGGAGACTAGAGAACACACGGCCACAACTTTGCTCCAAACTTATAAACATCAATGTAAACCACACTCCCTGCCACAACAGTGGGTGAGGCGGAGGAGGATGGAAGGGGAAAGGATACTGAGGTAAGGACAGGAACAAATACTCACACAAGCAACCGACTGGTTTTAAGAAAAAAAATCATCTTTTATCTTCATGTTTTGGCAACAAAAGCCTTTCATGTGAGGCCAATGAAACTAATTTAACTGGAAGTGAGAGTGACAGATGAAGAGGAGGGAGGGGATAAAAAGCAGAGTTACGAGCGTTTGAGCGGCGAGCTTTGGAACTCCTCCACATTCCTTCCCCGCTCCCACAACCCTCCCACGTTTTTCGACGCTCACTCCGTGCTGAAATGCCCCAGTGGAGACGGACGCTTTCATCCGGCTCCAGGAGGCCCGAGAGAAAATCAAGAGGGCTGTAAAAGTCTCCGGCGTGAGAGAGGCATTAAAGCTAATTCTCTCAAGACAGGAAAGGGCTTTTCCCAAGCGGGCGGGACGGCACTGCGAACTCCACCCTGGGACACGGCATTGCTGCTGTACGGGGGGGGGCGGTTGTCACCTTTGAACCACATCTCTTGATACAGATGTGGCCTTTAGCTGATCCATAACTTTGCTTTTACGGAACAGAAGTTTATTTAATGTATGGGTAATCTTCATTGTCATTATTTTGTAGAATTTCAAATGATATCTGACTGCAACATCCACATTACAAATCTGGACAATGTGTTTGTCCCTGCCAGCACAAATACCTTTCCAAAAACCTAAGAACAATATCAAGACCGGGGGCTCTATTCCTCTCAGACAGGTATAACGTTGCCGTGGTAGAAAAATGCATCCTCCCTGCAGACTGTTGCTATTAGTATCTGTCAGACTGCGTTGCAGCCAGACTGTTACAGCGAGGAGTTAGAGAGAAGCAGAAAGAACAAAGTCAGGAAATCCCAGAGGGTCCATAGAGCTGTTACTCTGCCTCAAAGACTGCATATATAGATGTATGACGAGTCTTCACTTCCTCCCGCTGTACAAAAGTGAAGCCAAAACATGCCGGGTATTGCGAGCAGAGCGCGGCCGCAACTGGTCAGTGTGAGAGCCAGCTAGCTGCTACGTTAGCACCGCGGTAGCAGTTTTGGCTAGAAAGACACAACGACTAACCATATTACCTCTTAAACTACATTTATGGTCCAATTGGCAGTCGTTCCATGATACGGACCTGTGATTTTACTCAAAACAGCTGTAAATCACAGATGTTAATCGTGACGTTGCAACCTTTTTGTAGCATCAAATAACCAATTAAAACCCTACTTATCAGAAAAAAAGAACACTTGATCAGTGTGATAAGAGCCTAAAATCACAGAAACCATCTTTGGGAAAAATGTATTTGACTTTTTGGTTTGTCCAATCCGCTTACAGGTTATGTGTTCGGTCGTTTGTGTGACTTTTTGCGTCTGTGATTGAGTGAGTGTGCACATCTGTGTCTGTCCACGGCTAATCTCTCATTCTGTTGCAGCAAACAGCACAATATTGTGGGTGCCCAGTTATTGCTGCATGTTCAAAGACCTGACATGGTTGTGGTGATTGTTTCTCAAGACATCTTTTAATACCTGTTTTATACTGCCATTGACAGCCTGCTCAGTCATCACTCTTGACCAACCTCCTGCCAGTAGGGTCATCATGGACCCCGAGGCGCTGCTCTGCGGCCAGAGACACAGTGGGGCGGAAACAGTGAGTTTGTTTTGGATGGTGTTTTTGGCTAACAGCTAACAGAACTATCAGTCCACACACTGCTGAGTACCTCTCGGACGATGCAGTTAGACTGCATAGAAACAAACATGATTAGATGTTGTTTGTGCTGTTTCTCACTGCAGCTGAGTCTAATCTTGTGTCTGCCAGTGTTTCCAGAGACATTCATCACCTGTGTACGATAGTTTGCATTGCGAGGGTAAACAGCACCTCGCTCTCCTTTCTCAGTTTCTCAGGCAATAAATCACCCACGTCACCTGAAGTAAAACGCAACCGGCCGCATCTTCCACATGTTCCAACAGACACACCTACTGTATAATTATGGCTGCGAAACGGAGTGATCAACAACCCTCGTCTTACAGAGCAGCGTTGGAAGTAAGGCAGCACAGGTGGCTCTAGCTGGAAGATGACATACAGCAGGGTCAGGACAGGCCACTGTCACACCGCACATGAATATTGAGACGGCGAAGCAGAAGCATTAAAAAAGACGTGGTGACCTTGATTGGACAAATTCACTTGGAGCGAGAGGACTGGTGTTGCTGCAGTGCAGTGCAGCTTGGCTGTAGTTTTGGATGGCCTCTCTTATCCTCTGCCAACAAATCCAGGGGCCAGCGGGGACTTTAGACGTTTTTGGAGGGCTTTTTCCCCCCCCCAGAAACAGCTTTTTGGAATGAGGCAGATGTAAACAATTACTGAGCAAAACGCTCATGACGGGAGAAACAGAGGGGGATTAGCTGAGTTTCATCTCCAGAGTTTTTGGCATTAATTGACACACAAGCAAAAGCACGTTTTTGGGTTGTTTTTTTTTTAAATAGGAGGGAAAGGACCCCCCTTTCACATCCCGTCTTCAATTGTGTAGCCCACAGCTCCTGGCTCGGTCAGAAGCAGCACTGCCGAGCTCTGAGACCCCCCCCCAGTGAAAACAGTTTGAATCAGCGGTTTCTCTTCACTTGGGGGATTGTGTCAATCAAAGGGGAAAGGAACTGAGGACTTCGGTTGTGAATGTCACAGACGGAAAATCTAGCATTCGTGGAAAAACACGGGGGTTACAGTCTGACATATCACATGATTTCCCAACTTGATCCAACAGTAAATCCTTCTTGTTCATCCCTTGATGAAAGGGAGTAAAAAAAAGTTGTGCACTGAGGCCAAAGGGGGGAGAAAAGAAAGGCGCGTAGAAAGAGAGAAGAGGGGGTGATAAAAAAGGAGAAAAAGAGAGAGTTTAAGGTAACCACTAGTGATGCAAGAACACCTCAAACTATCCATAAACCTGGATATGAAATGCAGTTAAGCCTGTTGTTCATTGGGATCAGTAAAAACTTGAAGGTTAAACAAAAGGGCTTGTTGCCAGCAGGTTGCCACTCAAACACTGTAGCTGTAAAACAGAAGAAGTGCCTTGCCTGATTTATATATACTTGGTCAACATTCTCTGAATACACAGAAGTTACACAAAAAAAAAAAATCGCAAGATTTCTTTCATCTCCTTAAGCGGTTGCTGAGCACAACACGGTCCCAGAATAGATTTTGGGTAACGACTCCCCACACTGCCTGAATAATTGATCCCTCGATTTTCCCTAGAATAAGGCCGGGAGGTTTCTGCCAAAAATAAAATCTCTAGTAAACACAAGCTCTTTAATATGTGTGTGTTTAAAGAAGAAAGATAATAAGTGGGCATTACAGGGTAGAAATGCAGCCTGGCATTTTTGGCAAGCACATGTCTGGTTTATGACACGGCGGGGAAGAGGAGGCGAGGGAGGAGGCCACGAGGTGGACGACAGGCCTTACAAGTGGGCCTCTGGAATGACTGACACTGTGCGTTTTGTACTCTAGGTGTGTGCTTGCAGAGTTTGAGAGATGAAGGAGGCATGCCAGGATTATTCGCATTCAGAAACACACACACACACACACACACACAGGAAGTAGGTGTGTGTGTGTACCAACTTACGGTCGGAGCTGCAGGCAACTCGGTGAGTGGCAACAGAAAGATGTTGTGTCAAAACAGAAGGTGAACAACACTGCTGCATTGTTTCATTGCCAACTTGGACTGGCGCACCGTGATGCTTTGACAGTAAATGTTTTTTTGTGAAGGCGACATCTTGTCAAACTGGTCGGCCCTCTTCGGATGAAGAAAAGAAAATGCATTGCTAAATTTAAGCTTGTATCTGACAATGGCAATAAACATGAAACTGCTTCCTCTGTGACTGAAATGTGATAAGAACGAGGAAGTAATGGAGTTTCAGGTTTCGGATTCGTAATCTACCGTTGGCAAGCAACCAACGGAAGTGCTTCACTGGCATTGAGGTTGCTTCTGGTGATGGCCTTGACCTTTGACCTTTGGCGGAGCAGTGAAAAGTGTGATTCTTGAGGCTTATTTTCTTCTTAGCCGAGGGACTTCCTTAAGGTAATTAAATTTTGGTGTCAAACGAAGTTGTCTTTGTTGTTTTTTGGTTCTTGAGGGTTGTTCTTGCAGCTCTTTTATTACCTTCTCTGCATTTACTGTGGAAGTATCAGCGATGTCAATATTTTCTACATCTCTGCTCATCCAGTTTTGATCACTTTGCAAATAAGCTGATTCTGGTGAGATACCGTGTCTCAGGGTGGACTGGGTTATGCTTGACTGGTTATTCCATACAGCTCAGGGATTATCTATCCTCATACCGTGCATTACAACCTAATTAATCATCGCGCAGCATGACAATTCAATTATTGTTCAGCTTGTCTCTCCATCCGCCCGATTGTTCCAGAGGCTGTTGTGAAAAGGTGTGCGGCGTTTTTTAAGTTGACATGCCTGCTCTTTTCAGCAATGCCCTGTTTATTCACACATGAATACAACTCTTGTCACCCACAAACCACCAGATGTTATTTGTTGGAAGTATACGACCCCGGGGCTCTTTCCATTGTGTTGTGGGTGAGAAAGAAATTGAGTGAGGTTTATTTATTTATTTTTTGATCAGATAAAGAAAAATATATGCAGCCTCAGGCAGCAATACAAGTTGGCACCATGCAAGAAGCCAGCAAAAGAACAAAAAATGACAGCATAACAAACCACCACATCACCAAAAAGTCAAGAAGCCAATGTCAAAAACAAAATCCACAAATAAGTGATGGTTGAAAGATGAACTGTTTGGGGACAGAGGCTGGAAAACAGAACCATCTTCCTCTGAAAGGCCCTTAGACAGTTTCTAACAGGGGGAAAGACGCATGCATGCTGCTTATTATTTAACATAAAGGCTGAAAGATCAAAGTTAGGTGTGCAAATCTGAGGGACATTCTCAACCGTCCTGAAGGCTTTACCAGTAATCTTTGATCACATGGGCCCCCTTTGCTGAGACATCATACCACAAAGGCCCACAGGTCTCAAACTGGCAGCCATAATGGTTTCCCCATGGCACGGACACAAACAGACACCAATTTAGCCTCATACACAAGCATGTGTGGTCCTCTGTTGACTTTCTTTTGTGTGTTGCTGTTTTCCTTCGAGGTAAAGCAGGCGTCCGCGGCAGTGAATTACTCTTTAAGTGGCTCTGGTGACTTCACGGGACAAACAAGCACCCAAAAACCTCAGACTGAGCTCCACACAAGGCAGGAATTTTGTTTTGGACGTGTGTTTCCTTTTGCTTTGTGTGCGAGTGCACCGAGACATAATCGAGTCGTTGCTCCTAAACCGAACATTGAGGGTTTTCAACGGTTGATATCACCAGAAAAGCAGAAATGTATTAATTTTATTCCAAACATCGTTTTCCTGTTTCCCCCTGCTGACAGGAGGAACAAAATCCTCACCATATACTTAATTAGTAGGGTGAGCTTTCACTCACGCATTGTCTCTGAAAAGTCCGTGCAACTCCGGGCAGCTGCCAATCGGTAATGAAGAACAAAAGCGGCACATCTGCTGTGGCTTTGGCGAGGGAGCACCAAGGCGGCCTCAAAGCAAACTCCGTTCTTTTATAAGAACCATAGAAAGACCGCACTCAGTGCTGGGATATTAAACAAGAAGGGGAAGGGAAAAAAATCATAATAATAATCTGGGTAAACAAAATCTGCTGGCTGTACAGAAACACGCTCGGATGGAAAGTCGACGGTGCCCCGAGGCAACAAGAGGACAACTATCGACGGGGCTGATCCATGGGAGCGCCGGACTCAGAATTCTTCCGACTGAGGAAACTGGACACCATCATTATATCCGCCGTATCGGCAGTTCTAGTAAGAAGGAAAACACGCAAACTAGACTATAGTCTTGGTGTTTGAAAACTCTGATGTGTCACAAAGAGATATCGAGAGATGAGCAAGTCCAAAGAATGACAGCACATGAAGGTATTCTCTTGGAGATGTGCGTTAGCCTATCACAAGAATTGGAAGTCCGAGAAATATTGCTATTGGGATCAATGCTATGGCAATAGAGACTCCCATGATATAACTGAGGCAGTAGTTAGTCCAGATAGGAAGAGAGAGAATTGGATAAGACAGAGCTGAAGTTTGGCTCTTTGGAGACTAAAGCAATTGGGGTCAAATAACAGAAAACACAGCAAGAGTCGGCCATGTCTTCAAGTTGATCCCTGTCTGTTTCAACTGATTGACAGATTGGTTTCATGAGGTCACGGACTTGACAAGGACGAACAACTTACATTAAAACCACTGCCCTAAAGTTACTGCGAGCGGCCCAAATGTGGGAACCAAGGCAAGCATGGGTTGTGAACACTGCTCGGTGATTTCTTTTATTTGTATTGCAACAGCATCAAATTTTAGACGCTGAGGTCAAACCCAGAATGTTGGTATCGCAGCAAGATTTCTGCGGAAGCTTCCCAGCTGTGGGCTGAAGCCACCAGCTCAACGCTGTAGTTTAGTGCTGCTGATTGGAATGGCATGAAAGCACCACTGGGGAAACAGGCGAGCACGTCCATCAACATCCAACATCATCCATCACGTCCCGATGAAGACGTCCACAGGAAACATCTGCATTTTCCACTGTCAGCAGTCGTCTGCTCTCACAATATGTACTGGGCCTCCTTCAGCGCTCTTCCTTCTGCTTCGTCTGAAAAGCAGCTTCATTGCTTTTTTTTTTATTCCCTCCACTGGGAGGTCAAAGGTTAGGATCAGCCACCCATGGAGCTGGTTCGCATTTAGTGTCTTAGCCGAGGACACTTGAGCAGGGAAGCTAGTGTGGGAATAGCACAGAATGTTTTTAGCACATGTTAGTTGACTTTACTGCTTGGTGGTTAGAGGGACTGCTCTTAACCTGAAGGCTGGAGGTTCAATCCCCAGTTGAGCTCTAAAACATGCTGATGGTTAAATGCAGGAAAGGATCTAGCTAGTGTGAAACTCTCGGGAGAGTTTGTATGTGTCCGCGAGAGTATGCGTTCATGTGTTTTTATTCGACGGGGAGCCTTGCAGTCGTTGGGTAATCCTGTATCTCAACACTTGCATTTGCAGTTCTGTGTTTGTAAATGCAGTTTTGAATGCAGTGTTTCAAGGTTACGTTGTTGTTATTAAGTCATGAGTATAAGTTCAAGGTTGAGGTTTTATTCTCTTATATTACATATATTTCTGGGGACCGTGGAGCAGCCAGGTGAAGCTCTGCACCTGGCCAGAGCAGGAACCACTGCTGCCGGGCGTGGAGCACTCCACCTCCTGCCAGAGGTCCGACTGCAGAGAAGCCAGATCTGGGTCTGTCCACAGTGGGCTATTCGCTGCCATAAGTCCAGATCTGGGTCTGTCCACGGTGGGCTATTCGCTGCCGTAAGTCCTGCTGGAGTCGCAGCAGATTTTGAGCTGAGCCTGCATGATTTCATCTGATTTCACAGGAATCAGACCCTGTGGCACTGATGACAAGCTAATAACTATATAGAGATAGCAAATGGTCCCGTTTACTTATGTAGGTCACATAGGGGTACCAGTATTTAATTTAGACCGTTTCATAATGAGTTAAAAATAAGTGAAAAATCAACGCACTACAGAAACAATCTTCTCACACCAGCTAAAGGCATCGTCACCGAGTCGCTCCGATTACAACGAGAACGTGACGTCATATTTACACCAGACAGATTATATTAACCTAAAACATTTCACATCTCTGGATCCACTTAAAGTGGAATCATAATTCTTAATAAAAAAGAAAAGAAATGAACAAACACTGACATGTAATAAATGTCTTTCAAAATATGACATGTTCTTTGCCATCCTGGGTATGATGGTATTGTGACAGGTAGGCAGTACAAAGCAGCACACCCACAACAACATCCTCACTGGTATTAAGGCTTTTCTTCCACAGTTACAGCTGCATGACATGTTTTCTTCTCCGTAGTGAGCAAACACGAGAACAAAGACAGTATAAAAGCATGACTAATTGGGCTTCATGGGAATTACCAACACAGTTGGAACTAATCTGTGACCAAACTGTTTGGTTGAGAATAACTAGAGTAGAAAATACATTAGTACATGCTATAACAAGTAAGTTCTAGCAATTATGTGCGACCAAAGAATTTGCTGCATCGTAGAAAAGTTGGGCCTTAGTAATTTGTCGAACAATCGTGTTTTGGCAAGTGAAGGAAGGGCACGGCCTTGCTGAGAAAAGCTACCACCACCCAAACGGCTCCTCTTGTTAAGACGGGGCCCGGTGTCAAAAAAGGTTTCTGGTTTGGACAGAGCAGCAGGCGAGGCTGAGAGCTGGAAAGCAGAGCTGAATCCCGGCTGCCTCCATCCTCATGCCGCATTAGTGGAACAACAGGCCGGCTGCCGCAAATCCTATCCCAGAGCGGGAGCAGCTCTCCATCCCTCATCCCTGCTTAAAGTGGGATACCAGAGTCTGTTCCCCCTCCCATGCTAATGCTGCACAAGGCTGAGCTGTTGTTGTGATCTGGTGTCACTAACAGCGGGTTAGGATTCTGCAGGCTATGTACTAAGTTAGTCTCCTCGCGGAGACTGTGTAACTCGTGGGGGCTGCAGGGAAACAGCAGTGGGTAGTCAAGAGCTACTCCTTCCACTATTTCTCCTTCTACTACTCACAGCAACCAATGTTAACGCTCAAGAAATGATTTCTTCCTCCAGGCATCTTAAATGACGAACAAATGCAAATACTGTATGTGCTCTGTGCTGTGAAAGGAAGACTAGAACATGACATGAAGAAGACTGTGGAAGTAAAATACCATTGTGTATGTGTTGACTTTCACTAGTGCGAGCAAAGTGTAATTCCAAACCCATCCAAGGATCACCAAGCATGGCAGCCGGATTCTCGCAATATCACACAAAAGATCACATCATGACAGGCCTTAAGTAATGCATGAGTGTCCTGAACAAACAGCGTTCGGTGAGGAGCTACTGGCAGCTATGGGCGTGGTTTATACGTGCAAGATGGCGTAGAGGCGACTGTGACAAGTCAACAAGGGCTGCGAGAGCATCAGTTTGATCAGACCTGGGGGGTATTTCTCCATTGAAAGATTAGCAAAGAACGACGCTGAAGGCTTTTCTCGATGTTTTCGCTCTTCTTCCAACTGGCTTTGGTAAGAGTTTGATTGACAGATGGTTCATCCAATCACCTGCCAAGTATTTAGTGAAAGTGCCTGCCCTTTTCCAAACGATTTCCTATGACGGCTTCTCCAATGGTTCTGTGTAACAAACAAAGAGTCAAGGACTCTTAATATGGCAAATTGATTTTCTTATTCCATTTCAGTCACGTATTGATACAAATTTGATAAACTTCAGGTGATAAGAGTGAAAGGTATGTCTGGGTCACTCTTGGTCCGTACAAAGGGTTAGGCACCAAAATTGGCCACCAACACAGAATATTTATCGTCAACTTTTTTTTTTTTCATCCAACTAGCTTGTCGAATGACAGTGATGTCAAATAATCCTTTCGTAGGGGTCACATGATGATCCATGTCCACAAAAAGCAGGCGGCTTATAAGAGCTCACGCTCATTTCCCAAAATGTGATGTGATTGTGTCGCGGTATTAGTGGGTGAAGGGGCTGCTGCTGTACCACTGAGCTTAAGCCAGGAGTAATCACTGATCTACACTGACTGTGTGACTGACCGTCCGTATGATACCCTGTGAGACCTGTGTATGGATTAGCTGACAACCGCGGATCAATTTTTTGAATGAAAGTTAATCTCCCACTGACGTAGCGGAGACGGTCTCTGGGGCATGGAGAGAGTTCTTGGTTATGACTGCGTTATATTTCATTAGCAGTGCCAGGGAGTGGATTTTCTTTGAAGGGACCTCCGTGCTATCAACGACATTGGCCAGGAAGCACTGAATGTTATTCACAAATTCACCTCATATTCAGTCTTTTTTTTTGGGGGGGGGGATCCCAACTGCCTCTGACAGGCAGCTTACAAGCCTCCTCCTCCCTGTGTGTCGTCTTCTAATAACTAGTAAACAAGCTCAATAATTCAGTAGCTACAGTCTGTACCTGCAGAGGACCAGGGCGAGCATTGGTCTTGTTGGGCTTGCAGCAGGAAGAAGAAGAAGGCACGTTACTGATGCTGCACTATTTGCAGAGATCACCTGGGATGTGAGAGCAGGATGATCAGGACACTTTGTAGCATGAAAGGGTCAATCTCAAGATTTTGGCTTTTAATCGTTGCACTTCAGGAACGAAGCCCATCAAACGGGCTGTTGTAAATGTCAGCTGATTTGCACAGGTCAACTGGTGTCCATGTTTTTTGGGTAAATTTAATATTTTATTTTTAAAATTTGGCATTAAATATGCCGAATTAACTATTAGCAGTTTCTGTTTGCTATGCACCCACTAATGTTCAGACAGCTACCACTGGATCATTTTGATACTGAATAAAAAATGATTTTTGGGTATTTTTGTTCCAAGGAGTTCAGGTGGATTTCCAGACCTTTATTCATTCACAATGATTTCCTCAGGTCACAGTCAAATCTATCTAAAGATATGCATGTCATGTCTGTGTGTTTGACTGAGTAATGACTCAGAAGGAGAACTCCTTTTGCCTTATGTCTCTCCTTTCTCGCCTCCCCCTTCATCTCTCCCTCGCACCCTGTGGGGAGGCTTTGTCCTGTGGAACGTCCACGTCTATTACAGACCATATCCTGTAATTTTGTGACCGTTAAAATGTCGTCTGGAGTGATGAGTTAAATTACCGAGGAGCACAGTGAATGTTTAATTCCCTCTGTAGTATTACGACTGGATCTTTTTAGCCATTCTGCTTCTTGTGGAGATGAAATCGTCTCTTTCTCTCCATGTATTCACTGTTTGCATCCCTCACTCAGCTGCCACTCTGCCTACGTGTTTCAGCATCTACAGCTTCTTTACTTGCTCGTCTCGCGGCTTTGCTGTATGTGCGACTGGCTTCGGTCTTAATGAAGGGGCCGTGAAAACGTCCACAAAACACTGAGCGGAGTCCTTCCTGTTGGGGCCGGTTGTGCACCGGCAGGAGAAAAAGGCCGACCAGAGAAACAGAATCGTCTTCTGAGAAATCAACCGAGAGAAGTTATTTTTGTGTTTTCATGATTTCCTTGGGCATTAAATGACATAGAGCTTATGAGTGATTATGAGTGATTATGTTAAATAGTGTCTATGTACTAACAAGCTGAAGGAGCCTGCTCCATCTCATCATTCAATCTACTGCAGAACCAAAGCCCTGTTCGGCAGCAAAGCTTGACGCGGCAATTAGAAAAACTAAAGACATTTAACAGGTTATTAAAAGCGTGGGCCGGGGGAATTAGTGAAGAGAGAACCGTATTATTTCACTCTAATGTCACTTCTTTTGTTTGTTTTTTCTCCTCCTCCAAATCAAATACATGTGTTCAAGCGAAACTAATCTACTTAGCTCTTAGTGGAATCTCTTACAAATTGATTTACATCCCCTGAAAATAGAGTCAAATACAGAGAAAATACAGCCTTTTCACTTTCGCTGGAATTTTAAACCACCATGAGAGGCTTCAGTAAGTAAAAAGATGTTATATAATAATAAGCTGCTGTAATTAATAATTTGATGTCAACAATGGGAAAAGAATGACGCATGTAGTGTGAAAGGTGCTGCTTGTAGTGACCAGGCCTCTAATTCAAAAAAGTAATGCCAACGGGGAAGTGTCTTAAACTTCCATTCTCTCTACTGATGACCAGGGGGCGACTCTGGTTACTAAAAGAAGTCTGATTGTATAGAAGTCTATGAGAAAATGACTCTACTTCTGACTTGATTTATTACCTCAGTAAACATTGTAAACTTAAGTTTATAGTCTTAATCTCTACTTTCAAGTTTTCTTCAATACAGCATGATGTTCATTTAGTAAATGATGGTCCATTTAGAGTCAGATAGACCATAAAGCAGAGTATGCTTTAGGATGGGGCTACCAGAGATGAATACAGAACAACAACTGGGTCCCACTCGTAGACAAACGGCTCTTCTTGAGGTCGAACCTTTAAGTCAGTTTGGTTGAATGCATCACAGATCTAACAGTTCACTGTGCCCTTGTTCTTGGTTCTCAAGTTCAAACCACAGCACGTGTACATATAGAATCCCACTCACGACCAATTACAGCTGTCAGCGTGTCCCCCGCCATGCGCAGGAGACGACAGCCGTGGGGCGGATGCAGGCTGGGAGACGGGACGCTTTGACGGCTGCCGCCGTAAGAGGAGGTACTTGGAAGTGTCATCTCGCAGACTCCGTGGTGGGCCCGTCAACACTAAGGCGCTCACTGTTGCAGTGCCGACATTAGGCAGCGACATCACTCCGACCGACACAGGAGGAGGCCGTGACTCTGCCGTTTGCTCCTGAGCTCAGGCAGAAAACTGGCAGATTAACCGGAATCAGGGAGGTGAGAGCTGTCTGAACAGGCTGTTTTGACAATGGAGCAAACACACCGCTGCAGGTGGATGATCACTGATTTCAGAGCGTTGGCGCCACACTTCAAAGTGTACGACTGCATGATTATGGCTATTCTTGAATAAAGTGTTGGTGGTAATTATCCAGTTTCTATCAGTTATCACAGCTACATTATTTAGCTCACTTTGGCATCTAATATGTCCTCTTTTTACAAGATTTTTCAGGATCCCAAGGCCTGTGAAAAAGGTTGTTTGGGAATGTGTGTGTGTGTGTGTGTGTGTGTGTGTGTGTGTGTGTGTGTGTGTGTGTGTGTGTGTGTGTGTGTGTGTGTGTGTGTGTGTGTGTGTGTGTGTGTGTGTGTGTGTGTGTGTGTGTGTGTGTGTGTGTGTGTGTGTGTGTGTGTGTGTGTGTGTGTGTGTGTGTGTGTGTGTGTGTGTGTGTGTGTGTGTGTGTGTGTGTGTGTGTGTGTGTGTGTGTGTGCGTGCGTGCGTGCGTGCGTGCGTGTGCGCGTGCGCGTGTTTTTGCACATGCAAAGTGGGGATCTTTGCACATCATCATTTTCAGGGCAACCGGCTCTCGCCCGAAGCCGCCTCGGTCTCAAAAACAAATCAGAGCAACATGGTTTAGGGGCTGCATACACACAGAGGCGTGTACACACAGATATACAAAACACACTGACATTGTCTGTCTGACAGGCAGATGGTAAACACAGAAGATATATGCGTACAGACAATGGTAAACAAACACAGGTAAATAAAAATGTGCAACTCTGTCCCCGTCTTTCTCTGTGTTTCTCTCTCACACACACACACACACACACACACACACACACACACTTTTCACTGAGCCTCCTGTGAGTGAGCCACACACCTCCGGGGTAACAGGGGAAGCCAGCCCACATGGATGTGAAGCCCCCCCCCCCCCCCCCACAGGTCTCTGGTGTTATGTAATACATTGTCATCAAGGTCCAAATGTCTAGTTATTGACAGCCAAGGCACTTTGAACGATCATCATTTTCATTGTTGATAAATCTGTCCATTATTTACTCAATTAATCGATTAGTTATTTGGTCTTGCAAATGTCAGGACATTACATACTTAAAGGAAATGAAAGATTTAGTATTTAAAGACTTTTTGAAAGCATTTTCTCAACAAAAAGGGACCTAGGAATTATCTGACTGCTTGTGCGAGTTGATGGAAAAGTAACCGTGTGGAGTAATAAAGAAAATTGAGGATGTGAGAGATGGAAATGCATCAAACCGAATCATGAGGCCAGTGAAGAATCATACCTCCACATTATACAGTCATTGGAGTCATTGTTATTGTACAAATATTTCTTATAGCCGCTTTAAAGAAATACATCAATCTACTGTCCTAGGTGCATCGACCATGCTGGTTGTTCTACTATTCAACTCCATCAAACTGGTACTGTACCTGCAGTAAGAAAACGCTCTGACTACTGGAATTGGACTTGGGAGAGTTTTGAAGGTATTTTTAGTGACTCATCCCTTAGGTTTTGTTAAATTTCATTAAAAGAACTTCAGGAGTCAAAGTCTCCCCCTTTCACACACACACACACACACACACACACACACTGGACCTGACCTACATACTGCACCAGCCTCTCTTTGTTCGTCATGGCCAGCAGCAAACTTCTGAAGCTCTGAATCAACTCTCACTGCAGCAGCATGAACAAATATCACCGCGCTTTACCTAAAACACTCATGTGTGATAAATGACTGCGCCTGTCACACACAACACACGCTTAGTGTAGCTCATCTCTGGCCATGATGAGTTTCACAACACCTCCCACACCGTGTGTTCTTAGTTATGAAAGTTTGAAGAGGGGAGGCTTTCTGCTTGCTTACTTCCTAGAGAGAAATGACTAAATAACAAGCTCGTCCACACGAGTCTGCTTTGTCTTGGACCAGCAGTCAGAGCTCCAGCAGGAGGAGGTGAGCTCCGCCACCGGCAGCAGGAGCAAAGCCGAGCGGAGTCTCCACCACCGACACCACGTTGCTGGAGGCCCAGGCCCTACTGCAGAACCAGAACTGCGCGGGGACTTTCAGAGCCCTGCTTCAGTACAATGACAGCTTTTCTAAAGGGAATCTGGTGCTCAGAGGGGTACCGCCAAAAGCAGCACATTATTAAAGCTCCTTGTAGTTGCTTTAATTTAGGGCTGCTCTTAAGGATTATTTCCATCTTTGGTTATCGATCAATAAAAATGTCATAAATTAGAGGGGTAAAAAAAGCTCATCACAGCTGAGCAGAGTCAAGATGTCATCAAAGTGCTCCCTAACCCAAAAACCCAAAGTAAGTAAGCAAATATAAGAATTTAGAAGCTATGAATAGGAAAGTTTAGGCATTTAAGCTTCAAAAATTACTTAAACGTTCATGCGATTATCAAAATAGTTGCAGATTTATTTTCTTTTATTCGACAAATGGATTACATGACTAAATGTTTCTGAATAATGGAGTTGGTCACTGTCCAGTTATCAGAATTTACAGGCTTGTTGCATCTAATAAACTGAAAGGCATAAGGGTTCATTCTCTATAAATGTGTCCATATAATTATTTGTCTACTACTGTATAGCAGTAAAGTGTTTTCATATACTGAATTAATGCAGATTGAACAAATGAATAATAGTTTGAACCGTGGATGAGTAATATCTTCCACCCCTTTGTTTTGCAGTTTTTAATCCTGTCGCATCAAATTTGCCTCTGCGCTCAGTTCCGTCAATGTTTAGAGGAAAATGGGAACACAAACACTGCTGAGCATTTAGGGCTGATTAATAATGCAATAGCCCTCTTAATAACATTCATAAATCAATGTGCGCACTCACCAGTATGTGTTTAATAAACGAAAACCAAAGAATGATCTCAACTTCAGCTCTTCAACGACTGACCTAACAGAATATTTAAGGTCTCTTCTCTTGGAACGCGTCTCCAGAAAATGCAGCTGGAACTTTTGTCACATGTGCAGCAAATGAAAGGCCTGCAACTCATTTGGATCTTGACCCATATCATTTTTTTTATATTTCAAAGACTTTCATTTATTTCCATAATTTTTGGAATGATTCAGATGAAGGATTTTGTGTAAACAATGAAAGGGATTCTGTCATAATTCCAAATACACAGATGGATTTCATTTTCAAGAATGAAGGAGTTGTCCTGTTTTGAAGTGTTATACTGATACCCTGATCTTTGTGCATATTAACCCAGTATGGAAGAGAAGACAGAAACACACTCTCTATACTACTTCTATATGCTGGTCATTTGAAAAGCCACCCAAAGAAAGTGTTGATTCACGCTGGCGCTGCTAATAGCTTAGAGCATGAAGGTTAACACGGCATCTGTCAAACAACACTAATCCCTCTGATCTACACACAGTGGGACTGTCTCCCACCCAGACTGACCACTGCCCCTCTCCACACCCCCCTCTGGTGGATACATGATGTCTGAGGTCAGGCTGGCTGTGTGTGCTGGCTGAAGATAAGCCCCCCTCCTCCACAGTGTAACCTGAATTATTAAAGTGATCCGTGACCTGCTATATGGTCTGGCCCTGTGAGGTCCTTGCAGGGTCTAATCCCAACGGAGCCGCATGCACTCAAGCTACTGTAAATCCTTTGTCATATGTTATGTAATCTTTTTAGATTTGTTCAGCCTTGGTACGATCGCATTTTGGCTGCTGGACGACGTCAACTTTAGGATTAGATTACAATGAATTTGAAAAGTCAAATGTTGCTTTTTCATTTCAATAGTTTGCAAGATTTGACCCTTTTGTGTACTGTTGAATGGTTCTCTGTATGATATTCAGAGCACTAATGTAGCAGCAAACAACTATTATCTATATAAAGATATAGTGGAGTGATGTGTAGCAGAGAATGAAGTCGCCTTTCCCTCTGTGTGCTGTAATAAAAGTTTTCTCAGGCTAAATATGTTTTTAGTGCTTGTGAGCGTGCCCCACTGGTTAGATCACGGCCGCCGCTCAGCGCTGCTCTCACGCGACGGTTACAGATGACAACGCCATCCCAACCTGCGGTGTCGTCGTGGAAGTGTAGCACCCCCCTACCAGTTCCCCTTTAGGTAAACACTGCGAGGCCCCGATCACACCGAGATGCGTCACTAGAAACAAAAAACATTGTTTTCCTACAGTTATAGCTCTGCGTATAAAAGCCAACAGCAGGTGTGGAATTACACCACTCATCAATGTCACACTTGCCCCAGGCAGCACATCACATCAAAGAGGCGGGCTTTACTACTTTACCTCTGACTTCCTGTTTTGGTGCCGATAGATGTGGTAGGGCTAGCTGGCTAGTTATCTGTTGGGATATTCGTGAGCTACGGAGTATGCGAGAAGTAAGGGGGAATTCATCGCTGACGTGGTTACATGTAGGCTACCATTTTCCGTTAATCGCGTATGATCAGTTGCGCACGCAGCCCCGCTCCACAGGTGCACCACACTGTTTTGCCAGATGTGCATTGATGAGGCGGCCGAGCCTGTAGCTCAGTGTGTTTAGCCCCTTTAACTCTGTCAGCACTGTTGCCGTTGTTCACACTGGTAGCGCTGTTAGCACTGTTAGCTCCTAGCCGCCGGCTCAGCCATCACCATGTTGAGAGCCGAGTGGAGACAACAGATACGCTCTGAATTTTTAATTTAGCACCTTTAAGAAAAAACAATATGCACCACCCATGAGGGAGTAATGTAAAGAGGGGAACTACTACGACTATCTGTACACTCTTTTGATAAGATGCATGAAAACCAGCAACACACACTATAATAACAAAAAAAAAAAGAAAAAAAAGATTAAGGGGGTTAGGGAGCTCTGTTCCTGAGAAAATAGCTTCTAGGCTGTTGGTCCCCTCCAGCTCAGCTTCCTCCTCCACAGCCAGATAGCAGAGACCAAAAGAAGAAGAAGAAATAAGAAAAAGCAGCCAGAAGTCAAGAGGGGAAATATTTGTTCGACAGAGAGGAACAGTCGGGGAAATTAACTTGAGGCAGGTGAAGAGGAAGTGTCAAAACAGAATTATTGTTGCAACCCAAAGCTTAGAGGTGAGATAGTAGAAGATATGAGGAGCCCACTCAAAGTTCGACCTCACTTTATACAGGACAGAAGAAAGGATTTGATATCAATGTAGCAGTTGTTAGTCTCGCTCATCTGGTAAGGTCGCTGAGCTACTGCTGCACTTTGGCTTGATTTGCAAGATCGAATAAGTCGATCTGGCTGAAATTGATACCAAACAAAGAATATTCATTTTCCTGATAGTGATATATATGACAAATTAACGGAACAAACCAACATTAAGTGTCTCAATAAGGTGTTGTTCCTCCACAAGCCTCCAGAAAAAAACATAGAAGGAATTGCCAAATGGATTTAAGCACCTTATTTGAGCACCTTATTTTTGATGGTATCACATCCACGGTATCAGCCTGCTCATCACACCTAAAGCCAGGTCACATATTGCACTTCACCCTCCTCATTTTCGCAACAGGCTCAATCCAGGATCATCTGGATTATGCTATAACAACCTACTCTAAATCTAAATCAGATCTTGTATTTCTCCCGACTTACATTGCCAATATCAGTGACAAATCTGTGTGAGGAGATTAATCCTTCATTCTCCAGAGGTCCCTGACGGGACGACAGCATTAGGGCCCGCACCGATCGCTGAGTGGCATGCATGTGGCGAGAGCGGAGAAAAATCTGATGGGGAAAAGGGTTGTGACACCTGCAAGTCGGCACACACACACACACACACACACACACGAGATAGGATGTGTAAATAGTTATTGATTATGAGTTAATAGTTAGTTTCTTCTGACACACCTCACTGAATGAGCTTACAATTCAAGGCTCATCCCGTCCCACTGGAGATAATAAACCTGAATCTCCAATTTGATATCCTACCTACCTTTGCTTTTTGTTCTGTTTCCCCCGAGCATCTCTCTCTTTGTGTCCTGCCTCCAATCCAATTACCTAACTGAAGGTTGCACGCAGTGAATGCTGCTAAAAGGGATGACTGATTGGATTTCGATGGGAAGCAAACAAAGCTAATCACTTTTCACTCCGTTCATTCCGACCGAGATTGGACGGAGATCAGAGCTCGCGAACCTCAGCTAAGGGGTGGGGGGGGGGGGGGGGTCTGGGAGGCATGTGTTTGCGGCGCGGCTCATGTGTTATCTCATCAGTACAAACAGGCTGAGCACAGCAACAACATGAGGCTGATAAAAATCAGCACACTGGTGGCATGTTGGTCCTTCCCCCACTCTGACCACGTGGACTCGTTCCAAATATGTCCACACATGAACCACAGGCAGCAGTGCATGCATATACACCCTGAGGCAGCGGCTTTTGACAGAGGGTGCCTTCGAAAACGAAAACCTCATTGAGTCACTGTCAAAAGACGAAAAACAAACAACTCGTAAAATACACCATCAATTTTCGTTGTTTTTCAACTGAAAAATAAAAGTGTCATCGTGACTGTAGCACCTGCCCTCTAATGCTATGCTTCATTCCTCTAATACATGTGGTTAGCGATACTGCAGATTGACCTTGCCTCCAATCCCCAAAAAGGCGGTAATTATGCGAGGAAAAACAGAAGTGCAGGCCTCCTGTTCCAAAGCCCCTGTGATTAATAGCATCCGTGTCTGCCATAGTTCAGTGCCGATTGGATTTACAACAGCGATTGATGGGTGAACTCCTATAATGTGAGACAAAAGTCAAGGCAGGATTTCCTCCTGAGCTGCGAGCGTGAAGATTCCCGGCGCGCGAGGACGGGGAGAAGTCGGACGGAATGAGAGCCAAACCATCTGCTGGTAAAATGAGCGGAAGATTTGTGGAGATTTGTGAGAGGTGAGTCTCAGGTCCCCCTTCCTCTGAGCAGCTCTGAGATTGGAATACCGATTGAAGACGGAGCTGAGAGAGAGAGAGAGAGAGAGAGAGAGAGAGAGAGAGAGTGAACTGAGTTTGTTCAATGGAGGACAATGGCTCCATAGACTGTGAACAAAGAGTCTTTCACACACCTGAATGTGTGCATTGACTTGGGATGAGATCATAAATTAGCAGATAGAGGGGGTAAATAGGTGAGGATTGAAGGACAAGGAGTTGGAGTGAGGTGAGGGGGGCTATTTAGGGGCAATGAAGGAGAGAATGAAGGGAAAAAAGAGGGGGCTGTGTTTGCCTTTAGGGTCACGTTGACACCGTCCAATAGCAGCAGGCAGAGTAACTTGTGTGGACAGGGACCAGCCTGAGGGTCCGACATGTGTTCCTGCTGCATTCAGGTGAAAAAAATGGGAAAAAATACTAATGAATGGAGATGCACAGATAACACTTAAAGAACTGTGCTAACACCTTCCTGGCCTCATGCTAAGTGCTAACAGGGTGAAGAAATTAGCCCTCTGCCCCGTGGGTCTTAGTACAGTACAGTGCATTTTGATCCCATGGGCTGCGTGGTTTTTTAAAACTATTTTAGGTCATGTTGTTTTCAGATGAAGAATTTTTCCCTTTGGCACTACAACCGGCTGCCTTGGAGTGCTGGTTGTAAATAGTGGTCACCCATTTATGGACACGAAGAAAACGGTGAGTTCTTCCAATTGCAAGCTTGCATGCAAATTATGGCTGCTGCTTGCAGCAGAACACATTCGAATTGTGTGCTTTAACGCAAATGGAGATTGCCGTAGCTTAACAGTAGTTTATGAATTATTGCCACAATCATTCCGTAACTTCACCTGTACTGTTGCTAAGTGCAGATATTTCAGAAAGCCGTAATTTCAAAATGTTGGCATTGGAGGTAAAAATATAAATCCCTTTGCCACTTTATGGGTTTACCTAATTTGCCCCAATAGTGGCGGTCTAGTCTGGCAATGGGGTTGGACTAATACAATGACGTTCAACTGTAGTTGTACCACTGTACTGTCCAATTTCATGCTTAATCCGTACAGATGAGACCACACTGGAAGGAAAGTCTGGTCAGAGACTCCCATAAATTACCTAGAGCAGCCTGTGGTCACGAATGTTTGACAACTCACTGAAGAAAGCACGATCAGAGAAAATCACATTAAATGAAGTTTGAGGGCATTTCTGCTTCAGATCCAAGTTTAACCATGTAATGCTATCCAAGTGCTTTTCTACCAATACAGCTGCATGGGTGGCACCAGTAGAAGCCCCCTGCTCCTGACCATGTTGTTTAACCCACAAACATTCTTCTTGAACCAAGGCCAAGAATACCCACTGAGAAATCCGACCTTTACAACTTACGGAACGTAACGTTCCGTAAGTTGTAAAGGTCGGATTTCTCAGTCTTCTCTTCTAAGCAACAATCAAATAGGAACTGTGGTCTATTACTCAGCAGTTCTAGTCTGATATACCAAAGCATTAAAAATGTCGAGAGTATTGAAGGAAAGGATAAAGGGCGACTTGGAAAATTGCTACTACTTTCTGAATGAAGCTTTCTTGGACATGTCCCCCTTTACGGGAATACCTGTCAGGAGACGGTTCTGGTAGAGCTGCTGTTTTTCATTTTGTTGCCATCTGTGGACAGATTCTTTCCGACAGCTTTTGGTCCACTGGGACGTCTCACTCTCTCAGATGACGAGCAGCCGATTAAGGCCTATCTAGGAATGTTTTGTAGAGCGGTTGCCATTGGCCACCAGATGCCAGCTCCTGGGAAGAGCAACAAGAATTGCGGTGGAATTTGGGACGTTTTCCTCCGTCGTCCTCTAAATCATGTTCCCAGGCATGTTTTTGACCAATTGTACTGCCAGAGAGGGAAAAGATCAGGGGTAACTGTGATAACACTGTGGCAGTTCATTCCTCCAACCCCGATCATTTTGTAGTTTTAAAGAAAAATGGTCAATTATTTTAATGTATCAATGTAGCTGCAACATATGACATTGCCTAAGCACCAAATGGCACCGGATAGACAAAGCAGCAACAAAAATTAACTTTGGCCCCAAGACTTCTGAACTATTTTGTCCCTAAGATAAACCATAGAGAAACATAGATGAGGTCACCAGGTGGAAGAGCCGGAATAGCACCCAGGTTTGTTTGTTTTCAAGGTTACTTCGGCATTAAAACGTGTCAAATAATCCTCAGAGGCAGCACAAAACCAAAGTAAGAATCGTATGTGAAGGTGAGAAATGACAGCAAAGAACGCCGGTCTCGGGTGTTCCAGACACGATGGTCGCCGCATGACAAATGCGTACCAGAACATCGGCGCTAATCACATCAAGGTCAAAACAGTGGGGATCAAAGAGCACGGCAATCACCCTCAGATGAGCAAAGATTACGAAAGCCCCTCTGCCCAGTGTGAAACAACGCTCTCAGCCAGCGAAACCCGAAATGAAGTAACACTGGAGACTGAAATGGAAGAACAGAGGAGAGAGAGACACACAAAGGGAAGGAGAGAGAGAAGGTAATATCAAGCATGCGTTTTGTTCTGTGTGAAGAGTGACAGGATAACAGAGAACAAAGCGCGAGGAGGAGCACGAGGAGACGAGAGGCAGGGACGAACAGAGACGGAGTGAAACTAAGACAGGAGCTACGTTTCCATCCACCTGTCAGACAAATTTAACGTTTCACATGGTTTTATTGTCACGGAAAATCAAATCAGAATTTCTCCTGTCTGCCCGGATGGAAAAGACCAGGAAGGCTGAAGGAAATAAATTGGCTCCCAAATGTCTTAAAAGTAACCAGATCAATCTGAAAATACTAACGCTTTGATATACTGTGCTTTTACCGGGACATAAAAACAGAGAAATGCATTTGGCCAATTGCTAAAGCTTCAACTAGCTCAGATGAAAAGAACGAGACGAAAAGTCAGTCATGCAGCAGTGATGCTGTTTTCTCCTGCAGCTTAGAGGTAAAGTGCGGTCTATCGTGGACTTGGATATCGCGGGTGACCCTGAACATAGCCGGGGCCACCGCCTGGGCTTGGGGGGGACAGGAGAGGTAGGGAGGTGAGAGACCACGAGAGGCCACAGTGAGGGGAACAGAGATGGATCAGGGCTTCATGTGAGGGAAAAGAGAAAAAGCAGGGATACGGGTCGCAGAGCGAGGTCGAAAAGACAAACAGAGAGAGGCATGGAGAGAGAGAGGCAGCCATGTCTAGTAAGAGTGAAGAGAACCACAGCAGAACAAGTGCAGGTCAAAGGCAGACAGGGAAGTGGATCCTCTGTCCGTGTGAACACATTTTACTGATGTGAGGCCTAAAGTACACACACATTCACACGTCTGACGAGCAGGGAGGTCAGGGCTGCGGAACAATAAGCCCTGGATTATACGCTGGCATCGCTCTAGAGCCAGGAGTTTTAAAAACTTGAGTGGAACAATAAAACTTGTGAGTCAAGCCTCTCTGGGGCATTGCTCCTCTAGCCGTGGCATGAAAAATACCCAGAGTGCGGTGGAGGCTGAGAGAAACCCGATCGGGAGCCGGAGCAGCAGCTCAGCGGGGGAGTGGCGCGTGGGTTCGGAAGCCGGGCCTTTAACGAGGTGTCTGACGGATCGGATCGGCACCGGGCCCGGACCCATATGCCCGCCCGCCCGAACCTCTGTGTGGCCCCCGAGCAGCACCCAGGACGAACCGCCAGGGACCATCAAACAGAGGCCGCGGTCCTGCCGGAGCTGCTCGCAGCCCATTACTAGAACATTTGTCTGCTGCCAAAGCCTTTTAATATCAACAGCCCGTGTTCTACATGAAAGGATTTCGCTGACTCGCTTATTCGCAGAAACTTGCAAAGGCTCTTAGAATAGACTGAGCATAAGAATTTACAGAGAGAGGAGTCGGAGTTATGGATCACGCTGCCTGAAAACATATGCTGAGCAGAGAGAAGCAGAAAGTACCGTATCATCATAAAGATAAGGGTTGATTAGGACGAGTAGAGGAGAAATGGATCGGGTCCACTGAGGGAATAATGATGTTTGAGGTATATCAGAAGTGCCGGTTAGATGGTGGAAACCCTGTCCCCTCACAATATTTCTGAAGTGGGAATTAGGAAAGCTGCATCACACCATTTCTGTTACTTTCCAAAACTGACACAAGTAAGCAGGGTTTCTCTCTCTCTTTAGCTCTCTTTCACACACTACTTACGTCACATTTCGTGTCTACAACCAAGTGAGACTGAAAATGGGACCACTCTGAACAGCTAGAAACACTTTTCTCTCCCCACGTGGTCGGCCAACACGTCAAACTCTTTTCTTACATTATCCGGCCATAAGTTCCAACATGTTGAGAATTTTGAAGCTACAATAGAGTACAATTGAGTACTTTTTATTTTAGTGTACTAATACTCCTAGGTTTCAGTAGGTAACTTTAATGTAAATAAAAATAAAAAGTTAAAAAAGTTCTATTTTTCTGTCCACCATAGTTCCTACATGATACTGCTTGGAACAAGGACTGGACTATCTTCAGTAACCGGGTCATGATTTCAGGAAAGACACATTGCTGTTGAGTTTTTCAAATGTATTTTTTGGCACTTTGAGCACCACAAGGCGAGTATATAGTTCCATTATATTGGAGTGAAGGCAGACATCTCTACGGCCGATATCTCCAAACCTAGACGACTCACACCGAAACAATCTAGATTGATAAATAACAGGACAGGTACGAGTGAAAATATGTATTCTTGACTTGGGGGTGACCTGTCCCTTTAATAGTGTCTCAACACTCCCACTTTGGAACTAATGCTTTCTGTCATAAATTTGAAGTGACCAAACCCAAGCTGAGATAACCCTGATAGGGTCATCTATTCAAAGTTGGGAAAGTTCCCTCCAAAGCCACAGAAGGTATTAATCAACTGTTAATTACTGCTAGTTCATGGGAAATAAGTTCTTTTTTCTTGACCTTATACGGCCCCTATCTATTCTTCCCACCACTCAAAGCGCTGTACTCTACATGTCAACATTCACACACATATTCTTAGACTGATGTCCGAGGTCCATGCAAGGTGCCACCTGCAAATCAGGACTCTAAACTTTCATTCACACACATTCTCACACCATGATGGCAGAAGATTCAGGAGCGTTTTGGGGTTTGGAGTCTTGGCTCAAGGACACTTCGACATGCGGACTGGAGGAGTCGGCATCGAACCACCGATCTTCCAATTAGTGGTGACATGCTGAGCCACAACTGTCCCGTTTAAAGGGTAAAAAAGGGGCAAAAACTGAATGTTTGGAATAAGAGTTAATAAAAAACGTATATGTAGAAAGAAATCTAACTTAAGAATAGTTCCTGATATAGTTCACAGTAATGTCTGTGGAACATCTCGAGTAAAGGAGACATTGTTTTTCTAAAGACACTCATCTTGGGTTGAGTCAAACAGCACAAACAAAACTCAAATTTACGAGTAAACGAGAAACGTGTTTTAGGAGTTTGGGCAAAGACGGTTCTAGACTCTTCCAAAACCACACGAAACCTTTTGTGCATCAGCCTGTGCTTACCTGCAGAGCAACCCCAGATGTGTAATAGCCCCACCCATCAACAGATGGCAGTGTTCTGTCTGTGATGGTGAAGGGGAAGAGAGGCGGCAGCTGCACGGCAGACCCCTGCAAAGACGGAGGCTGCTGTAACGATGGATCTAACCTTGGGAGGCGATTGTTAGGCTGCAGAATGAGCCAGAGAGGTAGAGTGTTGGGCGGAGCTGTTGCTTCTCCCCACAGAGCTCCAGATTAACATCATTTTACATTTATATTACAGCCGTTTAGCAGATGCCTTCATCTGCTCTGACAAGCTGCTAGTTCGCCAACTAATAGAAGGGAGAATGAGGACACCATCGCACTCAGACAGTTGAACAGTTGGAGTTTTGTCCAGTCCTCATATTTAATCTATTCATCAGTAAAGGCAGAAAATAATGACCTAGTTAACAGAGAAGACAAAGGAGAGGGCAGAGAGGAGGAGAAGGGGCTTAAGACAAAGGTGGGAGAATGAAGAGGTAGGGGCCAGGAGAGGAGGAGGGAAATGAGGATGAAATGGGAGCAGAAGACAAAGACAGAAGCAGGGAGAAGTAAGAGGGAGGATGCTGCAGATTGGGAATGCCAGGGAAAAGGTCAGCTGCCTCTTCATTACTTCGCTTTGATAAACCGAGGATAACGGTGGCCTGGATAAATCCTCCTTTGTCTTTATTTACTGACATGTCGAGGGATTTCACCGCCGGCTCTATAAATGAGCTCCGGTGGGGCAGAGAGACTTGGTGTACAGTCGTGTGGTAGCGAGCTGCTGTGTCAGCAGTGGTTTCCATCACATTTTAGGAAGTGGTTGTGTGCAAGTGTTTGGTAGGCAAATGAAAGACTTATTTATTTTCTTTTAGTTCTTCTTAATGATATCTTAAGGATATGAGTGATTTGAACACTAACAGACCATTCCATAGATATAGAATAGGAGTAGAACGGACATTCCCATTCGAATCCACAAAGCAGGATGGTCAGAGGATGATCATTTTTATGTTCCGTTGCCACTGCGACTATTTAACACCACTATGTAATATATAACTTAAGCCAGCAGGTAATTAGGTAGCTTAGCATAAAGCTAAACAGTTAGCCTGGCCTTTACCAAAGGTAACAAAACCCCCCTACCACTACCGCTAAAGCTCAATAATTAAAACGTTTGATCAGTACAAACACTTAACTGTAAAATAACAACTGGGTGTAACTGGGCTTATGTGTGGGACTATTCCTTGGCCGTGTGCAGCGACCACCTGGAGTTTTGTCATTCACTGTGAGGTTGCACATTTGTCATTTTGCTAATTTAACGCCTCCAAAGAACCGAGAGCCGCTCCATCGCTGCTCAGGGAAAGAGACAGCAGGGGGAATATGTAAGTATTCTGAATATGTAACAGTAATTCACATTGTGCACACACAGAGTGTGCACATCATTTGTGCCTTTTTGAGCAGTTAAGCTCATTTGAATCAATTACTGACCAGAGCTCGTTTCTCTGCAAGTCCTTATCCTCCGTCACGACTCACTACTTCTGCTCCTGCTGCTCAGACTAACATTACCTCCCACTATCAGCAGCGCCCACTCACCGCGTACTGAAAGCCCATCGTAAATATTTGGTTGATTCAAGCAGAAACCACAGTCCAATCTGCTTGTCTCACTGCACATATGATGCACCAAAGTAAAACTTCGAACAACGAATGTGTTAATAAAACAAACACATGTTTGAGTTAATGTGTGCAAAGGTCTGAATTCAAATAAAATTACAGAGTACATGTGTGGAAAATGAGCACAAGAAGTTAATGTAATGCAAAATGAAATGACGGCCTGTCAGTGTGAAAAACAGTGTGAAGAAGGGCCGATGCATTTGTTTTGTACGCGACACATCAAAGCTGAAAGTGAATCGTTTAGCAGACAGCAAATCTGCCAAACTCTGTTCAGAATGCAGTCTCTAATGTATGGAGCTGATTATGTTGAAGGAACATTGGAACCCCATCTGGAATCCATCATTTTGTTGAAAATAGATGTAATGAATAAGCAGTGTGGAGGCGTTAACCTTTACCTGAAACTTAAACCGGTTACAGTTTAAATCACTGGACGTGAACTGGATATGGATTGATTATTGAGAGAACAAATACTATCAAGCAACCTCACCTCAAACTATTTATTTCAAACTGACCCGTAGAATAAAGGAAGATGAATTGAGGAAAGCCGAACACATCACGTCTGCTTCAAACATGATGATTATACGAAGACCTTTGACAAATGCTTATCTTCAAGGGAAGACGGTACTAAGGGACATCACAGGCTCTTTTTCAATTCTGTTTCTCAAGTGTTGACAGTATCGAGCGGCAAATCATTTTTTTACTGGCAAGGCAAGGTGGGCATCAAAACGACCCAGACTGGAGATCCGTTTTAGCTGGAGGAGGAAACACAATTGAACGTATTCACCTCTTTTTAAGACCAAAGGAAATGCAGAATGGTAAGAGAGCTGAAACCAGAGCAATCGCCATACTGGTTGCCACCGTTCACCAAAAACGTATTCCCAGCTCATGCTGGCTGAAACGAGGTTAGCGCTTCTGCACAACCAGGACAATGCCTGGAAGACTCATTCAGGTGTGTGTGTGTGTGTGTGTGTGTGTGTGAGTGTGTGTGTGTGTGGTCCCCCAAGAAGGCTGCTATACTACAGCACATAAAACATAAAAAGTGTATGTGCAAAAGGGGTTAAAAGTGGACCCTTTCATGTAATTAACCCTGAGAGGTGAGCTGGTGTAATGGAGACGTCCCAATGTGACTCTTGCAGCTAATGAGACTTATAACTGCTCTGCAGTGACGGGGTCACCGCCGGCTGACCTCGCCGCCATCAAGGAGACGCACAAGGTTATGAAGGCGAAGGATGAAATACGGGATGTTTCCACTCCCCTCCCACGGCAAAGTGTCTCACTGCATGCTGGGTAAGAGGTCAGAGGTTACAACAGCGAGAGAATCGCTCCATTAAAGACCAGGCCTCGGGGCTGACGGCTAAATCCTCGTACACTACATTTGCCCTGAAGGTTTTAACAGGGAGGGAGGGAGGGAGAGGGGAAAAAAGGACGGATAGAGTTAGAGGTAATAAAGAGTTTTCCAGTCCGGTTTAGATGTGAGCCTGCGGCCGCACCGCTGCTGCTGTGGTCAGATGCTATTAGGGACACATAAGAGAGACGGATGGCCGCTGACAGGCCGAGGAAAGGTTTCTGGTTTTCTTTGACTTCTCGGTGTTTCAGGAAGGTGGTGGTGGAGGCGGCGTGGGAGGGGGGGAGGTTTACACGGGTAGAATTTACGCTGCGGTCTCTGTCAGGATCCAGAGTTCATGAACCCCCCCCCCCTTCCACCCTCAACAAGCGGGTCTTTGTGTTGCCTTTAATTTGACAGGCGCTGCGTTTTCCCCCTACTGTTTGGCCGCTCGCTTTTGCCCGATTTCAACGGAGAGCCGAGAAAACACGTAGTTAACTTGTCAAGATTATGAGGCTTTCACAGCCTCTATCGAGAAAAGAGTGGCTGAGAATTGCTAAAAAAAAGTGCACTCTGATTGAGATTGCAGAGAGCCGCCTGGTAGGAGAGGAGAGAAATTCAGTATGTATAATTTATAGCAGCTCCACACCATTGGAAAAAGAAACACTCAAATAGCATACCAATTAAGTTATTTTCTCTGGTTTTTGGAGGCCCGGTGATTATTTGGGATAGAGGAGGTGCAGGGAGGCCTGTTCTGGTTTGGCCCGGAGGCCCTGCGTCAGGCCCGCCGGCATGGAGATCCTCTGCTTTCGGCCCTCGTGACCGCGGGCCTCTCTGGTTACCTTGTGTAGAGCCGCCTCGCTTCCTGCATCTCTTATTCTGAGAGCCGCTTTGCCGTCTGTTTGTTTGTGTTTCTGGGTGTGTGCGAGTTTGAGTTTGCTTGCGAGTTTGAGAAAAGTTTGCAAAGAGCCGACACGCATTCGACATTTTTCTGCCTAAAGAAAGCTTTGCAGCAAGTGTGCATCCATTAGTATTTCAGGTCAACTCCATAGTCTGTTTAGCTTGAGACTGACAGTGATTGACAGTCACTGACACCATGCCCGGCACATCTGGACTATCCAGACATGCGGTAGCCTGAACAAATCAAAGGCTTAGGAGTGATCTCCAACAAGTGCTCCATTTATTTTAATCATCATTTACATTATTCTCATTCCTGCTCCGGATCAGTGTCATAAAGGCTCGACACCACACTTGAAATGATTGTAAAAAAAGAGACAGAGCGGCACAAATGAGAGGAATTAGAACCAAGGAGAGAAACAGTCCGGTTGGAACGTGAGGACATCGCAGGAAAGACGAGCTAAGTGGTGAAAGAGCACAGAGGACAGTTATTTAGAGCTGGACCGTGGCCTGAAGGCATGGCACCAAGTCTACCTCAGCAGCTGGGTTTCCCCGCACCCAGATTTTGAATTCCACATGAGCAGAAGGACAGACTATGTGCTTTATTTTGTTTCCAGTCCCTCTGCTCGAGCTCCAACCTGCTAACTTCCGTTTTCCTGGAAAAATAAGGCTGCCTGAGGGGACAGCGACAGACTGCCGCCCCACGTGACGCTTGGCTCCGTCGTTTGGCGACTGGCACTGCCAATCTGGGCCCAGTCACGGGACCCACCTTGAGAAAGAAACCACCCGCCGCGTGGCGCAGATGGGATGCCACGGACCTGGCATGCTCCCTTTGGTTCATTGATTCATGTTGACCTTAAGATATTTTTACAACAGAAGGGGAATGGAGCTAGAATTCATTCATGAGAAATCTTTCACATTGACGGCACAAAAAAAAAAAGCTGAGGCTCTACAGTTCTCTTCTGCTGCCAGAAGTGAGAACAAATGGCCTGTCGAGACTACAGTACGTTGGTTCTCTTATAAACTGCATTCACAATGAGTACAAGTATAACTTAGGACGGATGCACTTGGAGACACTGCTGTGCTGCAGCGACAGCTTTCTTATTGCTGCAGGGAGAATCGATTCCAGATCTGCGTTACGTCCAACCAGGATGGAGGTTGATGATTCTCCTCCCACGCCGCTATCTTTGGAAAAGGGACGTTTTGCACACAAGCTGCCTGAGATTTTGTTGCAATAAGCTGCTGGGAGCCAAAATAGGATGAAGCCACCTTCAAAAAAAAACAGATGCCAACAAAAAAGAATGATGGGAGCGACACAAAGGGTTGGCTGCTGAATAAGAGAATAAGAGGTAGTGCTCTGTGAATCAGAGATGGACTCAGCCTGACGTGATAACACAATGGGAAGTAAGAAAGAAGAGCTGGAAACTACAATTTCCAATTTTACCCCGACAGCGTGTGACAACGTGCTGGCTCATCACGGCAGCGAGGGGTGCACAGAACTTCCAGGAAACATCAGGAAACGGTGGCTTTGTAGAGGTTGGTGGTTGGTGGTTAGTAGCAACTGAGAAAATGAAGCTAGGAAACCTTATTGCTGCCTCAAACAACATCTTAAGGTTCCACCCTGAGCTGATCAGTGGCCAGCGGCCGCGTGGCTTAGCAGCTACTTGCTATGGATGAGCTTAAAAGCTTGAATGTGAGGGAGAGTGGTGCGTAAAACAGCACTCAGTCCAATCCTCGTGGATGAATTACATTGGCGTTAAAAAACACATCAGTATATTCAGAAACAAAGAGCCGGCCTCTGTGCTGCAGCAGCAGCAGCAACATCTGCACTTCTGTGAATGGTTAGCAAACATCCCAAAATGCATTTGGATTCCATTTGCACAGCACCTTGTGTTTAAACACCACTGATAGGAATGAGGTGAATAAGGAATTAAATACAATTTAATTTCAGGATGAGCATCAGGCTATTTTTGCACTGGAGTAACAGGGATATCCAATCTCTGAGAAATAAGAATTGATTTCAGAGAATTAACTGTATAATAACAGCATTTATCCATCAGTATCAGTATCCCTCAGTGGACTGCAGCTTCATCTCTGAGTGGAGGTCTGGAATAATCAAGGTTTCGCCGAATTCAGATATTCAAGGATGAGGAATGGTGTATCAGGATTCCGTTTGACTCTCATTTGGTTTTGCTGGTAAAGTTTTTCCGCTATAAACTACTGTACAGTGCTGGCTGAAGTTCACTGTGAGATATTTAATCTGAGGAGGGGGTACTAAGTCGTGAGCCAGGAACATAGATCTTGCAGCGAGGACAAGAAACAAAGCACAAGGCTCAAGTGGTCACTAGTAGAGTGTATCCATTGTCTACGCCCACTTTGTCCGGCGAGACAGAAAATGAGGAACGACCGATCATTTTACACCGCGCTCCCGAGCGGGGGAGACAGGGGGCAGAAATAAGTGGGAGGTAAGTGGGAGTGAGCTGTAGGAAATGGCTGACCGCAGCCCCGTCCCACCCCTGATTTATCCCCCTGTCCTTTCTGCAGGGCTATTAAGGGTAAGACAATATTTTCATATTGTTTCATTAAACACTATGTGGCCTTATTTATTGCCGTCTCCCCAGACAGCTCTAGCGTACCTGCAGCAGCGGTTTGCAGCCCCTGACCGGACTGAAAAGGCCCATTGAAGGTTCATTCAATGAAATATGGAGCTGTCAGAGAGTGTCTATGTGTCATTTAGTCACTATATGCTCCCTGTAGCAGCTTTGTTTACATGGTCCTACCCACTGCAAGCTAGCAGGGTGTCTGAGCACTGACCACACTTCTCATCACTCGCGCTGCCTCTGGATATTCACACACGCACACACACAAATATAAATTGACATCCTGTTGTGCCACGGTCAAAACAAGGTGGCACCAGTCATGGTACTTTAAATGACTCGGGATACACCAATTGAAACTGACCCGACTAAGTGAAACTGAATTGGTTGGTCGTGATGGATCCACATTATTGGCATTATAAAATTCTGTGTTTGGGCTACCAATAACATTCATTCCAAAAAGAAATGGGTGTGCCCCACAATCAGACCGAGTGATGAAATGAACTTGACTATATCACACACCATACTGTTCCACCTCGTGCCTCCAGTGGGCCTTGTCATCCTGTAGATTATCTATGTCTCTAGCAGAGCAGCACATCATATAGAGGTGCAGAAAGAGGTGGAGGGAATGTTTGATAAAAGTGCTGCTTGATATGCGACGCTGAAATATCAAGGCAAAGACTGAGAACTTTAGAGGACTCTGGTGGCCTCTGCAGCTGGGACGATCCGATCTGCCAATCTATGAAAAGTGAGTGGCGTTTGAGTGGGATACTTTGTGTTACACTAACATCATCCCGTCATGCCAAGACACGTTGTAGCGCAGACCTTTGGCAGTCCCTTGGACTCATATGTCGGCCTCAAGGCCTGGGACCGATTCCCACAACAACAAACAAAACGAGACCAAGACGATATGAGTGACTGAAACTGAATTATAACCCGTAAAGACATAGTTTATGATATCTCATAAGACATGTCTGGTTTGTATTGACATCTGAATGTTTAAAAAAGAAAAAGAAAATCCTCCATAGAGGCATAAAAGGCCATGAGAACACACAATGGAAACATGTGTGGGTCCCAGTGGGAATCAAACCTCCAAACCCGGCAGAGTTAGCACCAATCAATGGCTTCAAAAGCGACCAATAGCGCGAGAGCTACAGCCCCCCCTGTGAAAGGACTTATCCTGAATGACAGCCGGCTCAATCAACATGGGGTGTTTACTAGTGTGCTGATGAGACAGCTGCAGCAGGGAGAGAGGTGGGACAACAATTACAACTCTGCCTTTCTGTGTGTTTGTAAGTGTGTGTTTGTCATAATCTACCATTGACAGCAGCAGTGTGAGAGGCTTTAGAGAGCTCATATCAGATCAAAGAACGGGGAGTCAGTGGGGGCTGTTGATGCTTACTCATTAGATAGCTGGAGAGGAGGAGATGAAAAGGAAGGGTGGGGGTGATGAAGAGGAGAGGAGGGGGGACAAGGGGAGAAGAAGCTGGGTTATGAGAGACAGAGACGGACTGAGAACTGATGTGTGTTAAAGTAATTGTGTGTTCGTGTAAAAAACGAAAAAAGAAAAAGTGGGAAGAAGAGGAGCTTTCTGAGTGTGTAAAACTCAAGCATTCAATAAGTTCCTGCATCTGCAACGAAAATCCAAATCCCTCTCTGCATGTTCACACACAAACTAAATGATATTCGTCACTTCGGAGCTATTGCATTGACTGGCATTACTTCCCTGGACACTTCAAGCTACTACGAGGAACTTTAATTTTGTCTTGATTTTGGCGGTCTCTGTGGGCAAAAACCTTAACTGTTCCGAGCCCTTTAGAAAACCTCTAATTTGACTGCAGCGGGATCCGACAGTCTGACCCACTCAGTCCTGGTCCTGCATCTCCCGTGCCTCACTTCCCTTCCCAACAGTACTGCCTGGGTCTCCAGCAGCGTGGTGTCGGTGGAGGAGGAGGTGCTGAGCCATCCACCTCCAGCTGGAGCTCAGACTACAGGTTTAATCTGGGTCTGTCTGTGGCCGGTCGGTCTCTGCCGGAGGCCTGGCTAGAGTCTGAGCTGAAGGAGTTTCAGGTGGCACCGATGACAAGCATTGAGAATAACTATTTGGAAATAGTCAATCTTCTTGATGATTACTTATGTATGTCATAAAGTCAATATTACATTTTGACTGCTTCATACTTAAACCATAACCACGACACGCCTAACCTTGACTTCAACCCAAACCAAAAACCAAGTCTAGACCCTGAAATTTAGATGTTTAACCACGTTTTGTCCCCAAATGGCAATGTCACTGAGCACACGTACATATTTACAACTCCAAAACATGTGACACACACACACTCTTGCATACACACTCATTGATGAAAAGCGCACATCTTCACATGCACTAGTCTACAATGAAAATGCCTCCAGTGTTATACATGCTCGGCAGATTAGGTGCGATGTGTGGTGAGGCAGGGTGAGGGAGAAAGGGAGAGACTGGTGAGATGTGGAAGGGAGTTGGTGGGGTTGAAGTGAGGAGCTTGTCTCACTTTGGCTCTGTCTCTACAGATCAGGAGACGCAGACGGCAGGGCAACCAGGGGAGGCAAAGACCCTGTCAGAACCACTAACTCTCATCCGGTCAACGGGAGGAGAAAGGAGGGGGGGGGGGACAAATGAACTCCTCTGTGACAGAGTATCTTTGAGTTTCATAAAGCCGTGTTAAGTTACGTTAAGGCCAATTTAACTGCTAGGAATATGAAAATGAGCTGTACAGGAAAGATTCTTGTCATTTCATTCAAACATTTTCCAGCTGTTTATTTTACATTCCAGGGAATGAAAGAGTGTTTTCAATTGATGTTTCAGGTTCTATAAGGACCAATGGACAACCTGTTGCAGAGGGAGACATGGGGTGAACGGCCTTGCAGGAAACAGACTTTGGGAGATGAGAACTGTTTCTTTTCCCATCTACCTGCTCACCTGTATGTCCGATCCTCTTTCTTTTTGTCTATCTGTCTGTCTATCCATCGTCCCTTTCCTGTCCATGTCTGCTTGAGTCTTTTTCTTTTCCTCTAACACACATCCTTTATATGAACGCACCAAAAATAAATGTGGGTGGGTCACCTTCACGCTGCCCACAGGTGATGTGCTGCTGACATTTCATCAGACATGTGGCTGAAGAAAGCCGTCATAAACTCTGCCCGGCACTCCTCTGATTGCAGCAAAGGATGCAAAGTGTTGGTTGTCAGCTGGAACGTTGCATGCGGTCATGCTCAATCGTGCAGGTTTATGTACGTTGCCGTTGTGTAGCTTGAGCAGGAACTAGCAGGCCCCAACAACTTTAGATTAAGTGGTTTCATATATTTCCATATGTGGCCCTTCAATCTGGTCTGCTGAGGCTGCTATCTCTTCTTCTACGATGGATTCCTCCATAACAATTTTAAGTATAACCTTCAACTATTCAATGACAATGTTGTGAAACGTCTAACTCAAGGCTATTACAAGTGCAAGGTGCATCACTGATAGATGTGTGATAGACTGTTTACAGGAAAAGTCTTGGGTTCAAGGCTGTAATGTCTGTTTACAGCAACAGTAAAGTGACAAAACCATTCTTGTAATGACATTGAAAAAGAAAATATTTGATATGGCTCGGTCACATCGTTGCCAACTCCAAATCCACTTAGTACGGTCTTACTGAATGACTGACCAACGGAAAGCACCAGCCATATTACTAGCAAGGACTCAATTTGCTCCATAAACTCTCAGATCAGCCTTGATCCCCTTCACTCTTGAGGACTGTTAAAGGATTATTTTATTGAGTCATTCAGGCACTTGGACCTCACAAGGGCGAGAGACATGCGCACAAACGCAGTCAACAGCACACACTTGCTGACTGACTACTATGGCACTAATCCTATGTCTCACAGAGGAGTAACTATTGCTATGGATTTACATGTGACAAGGTAATTAAGAGTACAGGGGGGAGTCTATTCGCTGCCACGGCACGCTTTAACCTTGACGAGCTCCGCTGCTAATGAACTGCGCTGGGGAGAAGACTGGCGACTTCTCACTACCAATCTTGGAATCACTCCAAAAATCCACTTTCAAACCACGATCTGGGGTGGAGTTTTTGTCAAACGGTCGGCTCTTGGGGCGAAGAAAAGAGAGGCATTCATCAGAGGACTCTCCCAGGGTAATTACGGACATTTGACTTGCAGGGGGTTGAAGTTAGTGCTGGTGAAGAGGGGACAGTGAAGCCGGGGGAAGGATTTATGCTCATTGATCGAGGTTCAGCGACAGGTCAGCTTGCGGTACCTGGGGGAAAGTGTGATAAAAGGGAAGGCACTCTACAGCTGCATGCCCTTCTGAGGCCACATGATCCACTTTGAAACAACACCCATGTGAGCTGCAGCCTGGTGGAGGTGTTTCATCATTGTGCTTTTCAGAGCTTCGTTAGATCAGTTCAGTGGTTCAGATGCAGTGTCTCAAAGCTTTAACCGTTTCAATGGGGATGTCGTTGAACAGATCTACAGGCAAGCGGATCCTCAACACTTTTAAAGTTCTTTAATATCGTTGTACTGTAGAACAACTTACATTGTAACAAATGAATCGGCTACTGCTCTAATTCAATGCACACTATAACTTCCACTAGAAATGAATCATATGTGTTGACAGTAATCTGAGTTGATTAGATGCGTTTGATAGTTGGGTTTACATCTGGAAGGATGCGTCTCAGCCTACGAGTAGTATTTTCAGCGCCAGAAACTAAGCGAAGGGAAACAGTTTGGATGTTGTGTTTTATCATTTTCATTGATCATTTCAAAATCTCCCATTTTATAACACTGCCAGTCATCAAGGTGTTTGTGGATAACAATACAGTCGGGCATCCAGTTTGCTGCCTGATCTTTCTGGGGCATACACATCCAAAACGCTCCATTAATGAGGGCGGCTTGGTGACTGAGAGCTGTGTGTGTCAGACCTGGAAGAGACATGCGAGCTGTCCATGCAAAGTGTGGAGGGGCAGGCAACCATGCACAGGATTAGTCTGTATAGAAAATTGATGGATGGATGTATGAAATCCGCCTTTGCATTTACACACCTTAATAAAACTGCACGAATGCACAGAACTCTAGCTGTGTTAATTGGCTTATGCACATACTGATTAAAAGCTTAATTAAGTTATTTAGTCAGACTAGTTTTTACATGACAATTTTCATGGGTGGAAAATTAACTTAATCCAATTCTAATCAAACCATTAGTGTGTGTGTGTGTGTAAATGCAAATGCAATGGCTTAAATGTGGGCACATCACACGTCGCATTAAATTGAAGAACACTTGCTGTGATTAGCTGAACCATAATAATAATACATAATAATACAAATAGGCGTTTTTTCTAAATCTGGGCACTAAAAGGATTGCAGGTATCGTTTGACTGGAGAGGTTTCCATACGAATATGTAGTGAGCTATTTCGGTCGATACCTTAAAAAGGTATCGAGTACCGATACCCAGCCCTAGCAGGCACACCCAAGGTCATGAATCTTTTTTCAGAGCCTTTTCTAAATGTAGTGAGAGCATAAATAGGATCACCTTACAGTATATAATGGTGTCCTGTACAGTGACAGACAAACTGAGGCCACCTTTTTGAAATGATCAAATATTTTTATATGAAGATAATATACTTGAAATGGTTTGTTGGACTGCATTGCATCCTGCTACTCTTGTGTCCACCACCATTACAGGTGAGATCAAGTAGTCAACACCTTTGCCGCTGGATTGACATTTCTGCTCGAGGTGTGTCATTTTCCCCTCAAGTGCCACAGCAGGCCCATTTTCCAGGTGAGTGCCACTGAGTTCCATGCAAGTTCTCCTGATTACTCACATGACAGACTTTCTGCCTCCGCCATGCTGCTGTGCTAAACATGACCCCATCACTCCCCCCCCCCCTCCTCGCTGATCTGTGCTGCACGACTTGAATCACATCTCTTGTTGTTGTTCAGTAGTAGTAGTAGCAGCAGCAAGTACTTGAGGATAAACAGCTGAGGCAGACACGCTGCACCGTGACCCCCCCCCCCCCCCCCCAGACATATATATATATGCCCCCCCCCCCCCCTGCCCCCCGTCATGAATATTAATCACCTTACAAGCATGACATTAACCTTCTCGTACGGCGAGCATCCGTCACATCCTCTCATGTGTGACCTGTGATCTATCCTGCATGTGGTTAATTTGGGGTGGCAGAGGGTGGCCCCCCTGCTAAAGCGAGGGGGGGGGGGGGGGGGGGGGGGTTGAACAACGAGGCGTGAGACAGGTCCCTTGGCGCCCACCTGGAGATTAAACACTGAAGCGAAATACAGACGGAAAGCAGAAGGTTAGCCCTGACACGCTTGGAATATCACAACCTGCGCTCCAAATACCTCGGTGAAAAGAGATTGCGTCACCGGTGGCATGCCAACAGCCTCAAGAGCATCAAGTAAATTCTGCATATGAGCTTATCTGGAGCGACTTATTCATTGTAATGCCAGGCAATAGAATAAGCTCCAATTCCAGGCTCAGAACAGCCGATAGGAGCACAAAGGTTCAGATTTATAATCCTCTCGCAACATTCACACCGAGCTAGAGGGATTACATAAGAGACCTAAGTCGGGAAAACAAAGCAAGAGTATTTAAAAGGCAACAACATTGAAGGTGGGGATGTGATTCAGCCGCGAGAGGATGAACTGACAGTTTTTGTTAGAACAGCTGGGAGTGGAGGAACAAGGTGACTCCCTTCAGAGTTTAAACAACCGAACCCTCAGAGGAGCCGGGAAGCCCGTTCACTTCCTCCATATTAAAACTTGTCTAAACTTCGCTTGCTCTGCGACAGAGGTCGGAAGTAACTGCTGCTCACAGAGCCCCCGGGAAGCGACCGCCGACTGCTGGGTGATGATGAGCCCAATTGAATGCAGATTGCACTAATTGCGCTGCAGCGGGGTGGATTAATCACTCTTTGAGAGACCCGAGGTAAAGAGGTGAAAGCTGAATGGTTTGCAGGTGATAATGAGCTTCGGCACTTCACTTTCCGCAGAATAATACTCACACTTCCCACCACGTGAAACAAATGAACAGGAGTTTGTCTCTGCGACAACTCAAATGCACAGAAGAAGTCAGGAGGTTTTGAAATGTCAACTGATGAATGTACAGTATTGAATCACACACACGCTCATTATTCTAACACGGAGAGCAGCTTCACAAAGTACTTTCTCTGTGAGCAAAAGTCTGAATATGGATCCCAAACTGTGGGAGTAGTGACCATCTGGTGCGTGCGGTGTTTCACCTGCTCCCACCTGTTAGTCAATCTCCATCTTTCTTGAATACGTTGCCTGCAAAGTGTCTCATTGCACCTTAAAACTCTGTTATGGGACAATCAGTGATGTCTGTGTGAGGGATGTTTAGTAAGCAGGATACTCTGCATGGACTAATGTGATTCTCGTCATGTCTTATCATTGTGCAGACTCTTTAGGCTGCTCCCTTCGTCAGTCTGTGGGGAGCAGAAGACAAACCAAATTCCCAGTGTGATACATCTGCGCTGTGTTTAGGGCCTTGGGGCAAGAATACCCAGAAGAGTATTTAGAAATAAAAGTGAAGTTTAAAACACCTCTGATAATTGGAATGGACTTTGTTGATTTACCCCTGCCTCTATTAAACTACTTTTTTAATGTAGACTAGATGTGAATCAGTAGATTCTTTCAACTGCATTCTGAGCCAAAAACAGAACAGTATTTGATCAGGAAACAAGTGGATTTGCTAATTAGCTCGGCTGAGAATTTTGCTAGTTTTACAGATATTTGGTCATAATCAAGTATAATGACCAAGTAAAATCCCCTGTTTTGACCTGATGATGGCAATGGATGAAAAGGCACCAAAGCTATTAGGATGTATTATCAGGAGGACATTAAAGAGACTAAATCAAAAATATCAGTTTTGTTCTCTTTTGGCTGCACCCATGGTGAGAAGCGGTATTTCTTTTTGGATTTTACTTCCCAGAGATACAAACACTGTCACCTCTCGCGGGAATGTTGCCACAGCCACCCAGTTCGTAATTTTGCAAATAAAACGGGGGACCATGAATGCCTGTATCAAATTCCTTTAATGCATCCAAAGAATATTTCAGTGTGGACCAAAGTGGTGGACTGAAAGACCAACAACAATGCCATCCCTAGAGCCAAGCTACTGGCAGGCCTCACAACATCAGCTGAGAAAAAGGAATTGTTTCACTGGTGTGCACCTGTGGTTTCGATAAAGCAGAGACAAAGGCTCAGAAGAGATGCCTGGTTGTTGTGGTTCAGCAGAGATACAAGTGAATAACCCACAGCCTAATGGAGAGGCTGTGTTTCCTGAAAGGTTGCATCACTTCCAGAGAGTCTGTTATCCTCGAAGCTGCTGCATGAGGACAGAGTCCTACTGACCTTGCAGACATGACTTCATAAACACTCTGCACCTTTGATCAAACTGCCAAAGAGGGAGCGTTGTGCTCGCATGGCGGGGGAACAGGAACGGCAGCAGCATATTACTGGCTGTCATGTAACCGTTACATTTTATGAGGAGCTTTTGTACATCGTTGTGCAGAACATACCTTGCTGCTTTCACGCTGCAAGGTCAAGATGCATAACATGCGCAATATCCCTGCACTCGCCTGAAACGAAATCAGTAGGCATCATCATCATGAATTATTAAACACTAGTGGTCTATCAAACCTCACTGGCTCCCCTGGGAAACTTTCTGACTAGTCGAACATGTAACGGAGACGCAGGTAAGTGTTTATTAAGAGGAGGAGGGATATGAGGCTCAGAGATCTCCCTTTCCCCCCCGGGGACTTGCAGGGTAGCACCGTGCTCCACAGGAACCACAGGCACTATTAGCAGGAGGAGCGGTGTGCCATCCAAACACCTGTCGCTCACAAGGCCGAGTCCCGGAGTGACCGCCACCTGCACATGTTGTTTTTTCAAATCTGAAATTCACCCCCCCCCCCCCCTCCCTCACAGAGTGCTTAATGCACATGGAGGCCGGCCAAAAAGACCATTTGCCCTGTAATGGATTCATGTGAGTCGTGTTTGGAGGGCAGGCGGTAGCTATGCAGGTGAGCGGTTGTAATATGAAATTATTGTTTCATTCTTTACCCTGAGGTGCCGGAAATGCATTAGCACAAGTGGGAGGGGGTATCTGTTTGTCCTACTACTCTTGTTTTTCTATCCCTGCTACATGAAGACTGGCTCTTTTTGCTTCGGGGCAAAAGAGAAAATGAGAAGAGATGAAGGTGGAAAGGTCCAAATGAAACCAAAGCTTTTGGGTCCTGTTCCAGAAGCAAGAACATTTTGGTAAAAAAATAAATCCATCTCTAGACGAAAAGCTCGCTCAACATGAGAGTGCCGTTGAGACTGTGACGGATGATGAAAAACAGCTCTCATCCCTGAAGAATCTGGGTTTATTTCCTGTCTTAGTGTATATGTTAACCTGAAAGAAGTAAAACAAGTGCCAAGCTATTAGCAGACAAAAATAAAGGCCAAGCCGTTAGTTATGGTTGGGTTTTGAATTAATAATGAAATATGTGCTATCCTTCACATGAGTCGACAGTATCTGGCTGTCTTATAACTTCTGCACTACAATTAAACACCAGCCATGCCTGTCTGTGTCAGGGGACAATGGAGAAACAGAAAGCAAACAACACTCAAAGGTCAGCGCCCATCGACATGAGGCGACGGCACGCAACCGGCAGATTGCAGAAAGATCTAATCACCAGATGGCCTTTCAGGAGCAACACAAAGCAGCGCAGGCTAGAGGGATGGGTCGACTGCCTCGGTTGATATAAACTGCACAAGATAAATAGCTGTTTGACGCCGGCATTTTAAAAAACCCGCCTGTGGCACTCACTTTGGCTCCCATAGGAACACTGGAGTGACAGCAGCCTAGATGATGATTCATGTCTAGAAACACTCTTGACAAGCTTGGAGAAAGTTAACGATCAAAAGCTTCCCTCCAATTTAACAACTGCTCGTGAGGTGCCCTTCAGCAAGGCAGTTCAGTCTAAAACAATGGAAGACTGTGTCAGCTGTGTTCATCTTCGGAATGCAAAAGCAGTTCAACCATAAAATAGTTAAAAGACGTTTTAGAGAAGAAAAAAAATCAATATTGCATTTTATTTTCTGATGGACTTTTCTTCTACTCTAAAATGTATTCATGGTGACCTCTGTTCTATTGTCTAAGAACAGAATCTGATCATTTCTCCCTGTCCTCTGTTCAATCAGATTCTACACTGGTCTCCACCACTGCTCCTCTCCCACTGTGCTGTTATGAGGAAGAATGCTATCCAAGCTTGTTATATATAACAAGCTTGGATTTGATTCTTATCTTGGCAAGAGAAAAAGAAATGCAAGCGCAAAATATTAAGGTTATTCAGTGACACAGCAAATATTACTGTCATGATAAAATAGCCATTAGAGGTTATGATTCTCAGTTGAATAACATATTCCACCATCCTCCGTGAAGATTGTCCATCGACTAGTTGATTGCTGGCCCTTCCTCTCATTTACTGTTTTGCTGTAATGACCTTCTTTGGCCTCTCCTGTCCCTTCCTCAGAGCTATACAAGGTCCTTTGTGAGGGGCCCTTATCATGCCAGTCAGCTCAGCATTGGATATCTTCTCTAATTAAATTGAAGCCAGCTTGGCAGGTGTCCGCATAATGAAAGACCAAGGGCTCCAGCTCATTTCCACCATGCTGGGGAAGCAGTGACTCATGAGGTTTGACTATTTGCATAATGAGCGCAGATTCGAGGACAGGACGATGTAGCTGGAGACCGCAGGTGAGAAAAAGGGGGCGGAGCGATAAGGGAAGTCGACACAGCGCTTCACCTACACCAGCTACCAGCAGTAGACGGTAATTGGACTGAGCAAGTGCCAAGCGTAATTTTAGCGGGAGAGGAAGACGGGCGCAGCGAGGCTCGTCTTTGGGGCTGGCGGCCTGTGGAAACAACCTGACTGACAAGCCACTCGCAGATCCATTTCCCTGCCTGTCAGTCTGTGAACGAGGCACAGTGTCACAGCAGCACCTCTGTGACCCGCGGTGATCGTTTCCCGGTGTCACAGCCAGTTGGCTGATTGTCATGTTGAAGCGAGCCTTGGTACAGACCTTAAAAGTAGGGGGGGTGGATGGAGTAGTGAAAGATTTTACTCAAGTGAAAGTACTGTAACTTTAAATAAATGTAAGTTAGTCAAAGGTGTTTGTATCCCTTGTTGTGGGGCGGCAAAACTCAACATTTAACAATTGTTCATGTTGTGAAAAAAGCACCAAACTTGGCAGATGTAGTATAGTAAGAACCATCACAAACGCTGCCACAGCCAGCAGTGGTTGGTTAAACCTTCCTCATTGGACCCACATGCAATAACGGATATAATCTAGATCCTAGTAACCTTGAGTACCAAGTACAGTACTTACTCACAATGTAATGGACTTTTACAAAGTCATTTTGTTTTATTATACTTTTAATAGTGCCGTGAATAAGTAAAAACAGTTCTCTATTACTTTGTCAGATGGTTGATACTGGAGTATGAGCAATAACAGGTCTGTGATGCCTTTAGATGGTCGTGGGTGCGCCCAACACTTAAGATGATCAAACTCGACTATCTAGAGGATGTCAAAGTTGCTGTAAGGCTTCCACAGGTGAAGCTGCGGACGGATCATTACCGGTTGCCGCCTCGTCAGGGCCACGCGACGCTGGTGGGTGCGGGCTGAAGCCTTTGTCCCCAGAGCTGAGGGGTCTCCTTTGCCAGGTTGTCGTCTGACCGTTCACTGGAGGTCTGTGTTGGGAAGTGCCCCCGTCTCCTATGCACACTTAACATGCAGCGTGGTGACTTTGTTCTTCCTGGCCACAACAGATAACCATCACAGTAGTGACAGTTGCAACTTTGCAGTTTATCTACCACGTTCTGGTGCAGGCTGCAACTCATTATCTGCGCTTGGGTGGGAAAGTGCAGGCACAGAGGAACGAGAAACAAAAATCTTAATTGCCTGTTTGTTTAGAAATCATTAATGGCAGAGCCTCAGAGTACCAAAGCACCCCAGCTCATGAGATGGTACCCAAAGTATCTCCAGAATAATGAGTAGGAAACCAAAACAAAACAGCTCTTTCTCCTTTGTTGATGATTTCTGTCATTAATCAACTGGTTGAGAAGGCGACTAATCTATCTTCATGTGAGATGAGATGTGAACCGAGTTAGCTCAATCTATTTCTAGCGGAGAAACAAAAGGCACACAACATAACAGTTACGGAGGAGCTGTATTCCCTGTCCAGATAAAAACACTTGTAGACTGTGTGTGGGTGTGAAGGTCTACGATTCACGCTTTAACGGAGCACACACTCATCACTTCCCTTGCAAGAACACATTGTCAGAGGGTCGCATGTCAAGAATTCTTCATCGTTTGGCTTTTGTGTTGTCAGCTATGGAAACTGAGATGTTTGTATCCACTTTTTGCTGTAATGGAATAAATATACACCGCTGTAAGACTTTGTAGTGGGATGTAGCTCGACCCTGTTTATACTGTGAACAGTGGACTCATCCTTCCATCTATACGTCATTCATTTGAGTTGGAAACTTGGAAAAAGAAAGAGGTTGAGCAGTTAGCACAGTGGGGTTAGCGCTGTAGATGACAGCAGATAATAACCCTGCTGGTGGACTGATTAATACACTTGGTATGCACAACAGAAGTGACTATCAGCCGCGGCCCTGTGGTGCAGCAGCCTCAGGCAGTGTGAGGATGTATGGCTAGCCTAGCACTGAGCGGCGTGTGTGCAGAAAGTTGAGGCATGAGCCAACAGCCAAGGGCATATACGCATACTGTATATGCCCTTGAATTAATGGAGATGCCATTCGGTGCTAAATGATCTCCCCATTTAGATGAGCACAGTAGTCTACAGAGTCCTTTCACATGAAGACCTTTCTCAAGTCTACTTCTGGTACCGAGACGAGTTCTTAAAGTGATTCCTCTGTCAATCTCTAAACTTCAAAGGGTGCCACATGGTCAGCTCGCTCAGCTCATCAGGGATTGTGTTACATCCTTGCTGGTCTAAACTCCGTACTTGGTCTGTGCAGGACTTGAACCCCTGTTTCTCAAGGCCCCCACGGACTGAGCTACTGCTACCCCAAACGCTGTTTCCCTTGCTCAAACCTGACCAAACCTTTACCATGCCGTTGACACATCATAGAACTTATATACTTTTTAAGTTATTTGTAACGGTTTTAAATTAGCACAGACGAAGTATGTTGTCCTGCTGATAGTGGCGTCAGATCACAAAACGCTTCTGTGAGTCGTTCTGGAGAGCATGGACCCACAACCGACATCAATATTTCATACTTAGATTCAATTAAAATGCTAATTAAAAAAAAGGAGTCCCACTTTTAATCTTTCCTTTTTAATTGTTTTTTAGAATTGTACTTGTGAATTCATTGAATCTTTTGCTTCATTGAGTTATCTATAAAGCTGTTTTTTCAAAGGCTATTATAGCTTTTAATGCCTCTTTTGTCTAGTAACATTTGAATTAATGTGCTGCTTTATAATTATTTCTCAGGCTCTTTGGGTCTTCCACAGACTCCTGTAGTTAAGTCTGAGAAGCAATCTAAATGAGTAGGAAATTGACATTTGAGAATGAACTTGCTGGGCTATATATTAAAACACAATCATCATGTCCGTGTGTGAGTACGTATGCCCTCCGCTCTCACTATGACCTGGGGTTTGACTTCTGATGAAGCTTGTCTGAAGTGATTCTGCTGGCTGTGTTAGGGGTGACAGTGTTTGAATATTTCTCATCTTTCAGAAATGTGCTTTCTACATCTCTCCTCCCACTGCTCTGGCAAACGAGCACATCCACAGCGGCAGAGATCAGCAGAAAGATACTGCAGCTGTCGCCGTCTCGCTTGCTTTTTCTGTCTTTGTCTTCACCCGCGGCTCATCTTCCCCACTGCACTCGACGGGTGGGAGGCAGACATGCTCAAACCATTAGTCTGTTCTTAGTCACACTATGAAATTGATTGCAAACGGAGAGGAATTAGGGAGGAATTGAAATTACATCATTGCAGGCATCGCTATAGCGGAGGAAGCCAGATAGGAAATGTTCACTTTGGGAGACCTCCATAGTACGGAATCAGAGGCGACACCGGGACACGCTGAGAGAATGAAAAACGGCAATGGAAAGAGTCTTGCAAAGCTCCAGTGTGATTAATGGCTTGAAATGCTCACTGATTGCTCAGGCTAAAATCTAACCAATTACTTTTCAATGCAAAAGGCTAAGACCTGTATTCTCTATCCAGTGATTAAGAAGAAGACTCAGAGGACAAAGTGATGTAATGCTGTATGTCAAGAAGAATGGCTCGCTGTTAAATAAATATAAAAAATGCATGTAATACTCTTTGCTTTAATGAAATCTCCTCTGCTAGATTGATCATTTGGATTGGAAATGCTATACTTAATCCATCCATATCCATAATGGATATACTTTAGTAGTGTTATCTTATTATCTATGTTGGCCACAGAGGACGTATATTATGGAATGTACGTTCATCTGAAGACAAGCAAGTGGTTTGAAGGCTGCTGGTTAAGACTATTGAGTAAATTGAGGTTGCTCTCCTGTAACTGCCTGAAGCATGGACACAGGGTTTAAAGTCACCTCCAGTTTAGCCAAACTTATTTGGAAGAGAAGACAAAAGCTTGGTGTGAACCCCGACTGTGGTTGGGATAATCTGGCTAACCTGTCCGATCATGTGGCTGCTCCTATTTCTTGCACTAACGGACAAAGTTGTTGTAGCAATGTCACTGAGTTCCGAGAACCCAGGATTATTTTAGTTAGAAGAATATAACTAAGAAATAATGTCCAAAGCTATGAAGATGACACCAAACTGTAATACACCAGTATTTGTCTTCGAGATGTATTCACAGAGCCATCATAGTCTTGTTTTGAGACATCATAAAAATGAATTCTGTGTTCAGAGAAATGTGACTCTAAAATCATTGAAAATCTACCACTCAAAAATGAATTGACACACCAAAAGCATGTGATGGTACACCAAAGTTTGTGAGAGATATTATCAAGACAAACCAGGTACTTTTCATGACCTTTAGTGTAGCTGGGTTTTTTTGTGCCATTGTAGGGCAGCATTCATCCCAGATAATACAAAGTGGCATTTAAGGGCCATTTTGTAGACAGTGGTCGTAGCACCGACCTCTCGGAACCCTTCCAATCATCCTGCAAACTGCGGGGCAGGAGGGACGGGGGTGCGGCTTTTTTGCTGGACAAATGAGAACAAAGAGATCAAGAATGGCCTCTCTTACGGTGAACAGGACGGCGTCTGGCGCGGTAAATTGGATGCTCATTAAAGTCTAAATCAATGGGCTCCCTAGAAATATCTGAGGTTATAATATCTCTCCCCGACTGTGTGAGTGAGAGCTTGGACCCACATGATCCCACTCGCACACGGAAAACAACTCGATCAAGATTGCTGCAGTTCTTCCTGTGGTATTACATAACCTCTGGGCGGCTTGCGGTGCAGACTGGGGAGAAGTTTAGAGGAGAGGACGTCGCTCTAAAGGAACAAGGCGCAGAGCCGAGCACAAAGAGGGGGGGAAGAAGTAAACATCAGTGAACCCCGCTGCCAAAGTTGCATCGCATCCCTCACCGGCTCTTTGTCCTGCTGAGCCTTCCAACCTGTTGACGAGATGCTGGTGAGCCGCTCCACGGGTCAAATCCCCTGCGCTTTATTATCTGTTTCATGCTCGATGCTGTAGCGGTCACACAGACAGACAGACAGAGAGCTGTCTGAGAGCAGCACTTGTCAAATGAAATAATCTCTCCTAGCACCCGATCCCAGAAGAGCTATTTTTTTCAAGTGAGTCCGAGTTGCTGGAAGGCAATTCTTCTTTTGTTCTTGCCAAGAGAACGTCATCTTAATCAACGCGTGCCATTATTGCTGAACACAATGAGGGGACTTTATGCTAGGAGGGGCCACAGTTACCAGTGAGGGAAACATTCCCTGTGCTTTATGCTGCGAGGCAGGTAGGATTCACACAGAGACACACCAGGAATGTTGGAACTCCCGCGGAGGTCTTCGACGATTCCTCGGCACGTTTCCACTGAAGATAACGCGCACTGATGCAGAGCGTAAACCGCAAAAGGAGCAGGAAGTTGCAGAGAGAAGGACGGCAACGTGTGAAACACAGCTTCTTGTTGAAATATCGGTTCTGATTGATGCTCGGGGAAAAGTTTTGAAGACACCACAACGACTGACACGTAGGTTGAACTTTCCGCAACTTTTTGTACCCCCCACGACGTCAAGGAGTTTAAACTCTGACAAGCTTGAGTTTGAGAGTTTGTTTTTTTCCAATTCATGTCCTCTGAAAAATTCATGATGGAGCACAGTGCGAGCAACTGGATGTTTCTCAAGGATGAAGGGTTTATTAGGCAACAAACTCATGTATCTCTTCAGTGTAATAGCCTGAGCCATTTGCATACATTAGGAAGAGAGACTCAACACATTTACTTTAGTCAGAAATTAATCTGGTGCATTGTATGTGTGAACCCAGTCTATAACCTCTTGACATGGAACACATTAAATGGTCACCACAAAGTCATGAAAGATAGGTGGAACGTTCCGTGAACTTGAGCACGACCGACTTGTTTTAATAGTCTGAACACACACAGTTCCCGTGCACCTCGTGACCTTTTTTAAAATGTAATTAAGTCCAAAATGTATTCATTGCCTCAACGTGTGAAGAAATGCAAAGGACATAGAAGGTTGAGCGTGGAAGGGGAGATGGAGCACAGAGGGAAGACGAGGGAACGATTCTCAAAAGAACCAGTGATTGAACGAGGGCTGAAACGGAGACGGTGAGGTGTGTGTGTGTGTGTGTTAGGAGTGTGAAGAGTAGGAGCCTTGGATTATATAGAGCGAGGATTAACATCTCTCCGCTGTCAAGGGATCAGTCTGAAATTGCAAAGGTGTGCCACTGTAGTTTTCACTGCCGTCGGGCCGCCTCCTCTGGGGTGTGAAGTTTTCACCTGGACCTAGATTTCCGGCTTGGCTCGCCACTTTTTTTCTATTTCTATTTCTATTGTGTTCTTCTCTACCCAGGGTACACTGAATGTTTGGAGCTGTTCATTTCAACTACACTTCATCTATTGATGGAAGTCACAATGCCACATCAACAAGATGAAATATATATATTTATAGATAAAGAGTGTATTATCTTGTTAGATTTGTTTGTTTTTAGGATATAGTGTTTTAAACTGCTGTATGCTTCAATCAGAGCTGCTTTGTAGGCTTGTTGGTCTTTAAGATTAGTGCTGATATAAAACACTAGATGGTGTTTTGAGCCATTTTCAATCATGAAATGCTGATTTTTTTAAAAGTAAGAAGAAATAAGAATATTATTTAGTTTATAACTTGAAAAAAAAACAAGTTTAATAAATGTCCCGTTACTCTTTAAACCCTGTTCATCACTGGCATGACATTATTACACTGCTGCATATGACCTTATTTACAGTAGGACTGTGTGTTTCTAGGTTTCCAGACCTGTTTGTATTCCACAAGTGCTCCAAAGCAGAACTCTGTGATTTATCTCAGTGACAGAGGAGATAAGCTAAAGGCTTGAAGAAGCAGTTTGGGAACAGTCTATTAACTGATAATAGGTACTGTCAGGGGAAGTAGATGTGGGAGCCTAACAGGGATTATTCCAAATTGTCTCCTGCATTTAAATGTTCAGAGGAAATGTTAAGTTCCTCTGTACATTTAAATGCAGAAGGCAGATGTGATCTGTGCTGCTCAGAACAGATAAACGTCTGGAGGCTGTCGTGAGGGTCTTATGAATATATATATATATATATATATATATATATATATATATATATATATATATATATACGCAACAGGCTACTGTGGCTGTCATGTACAGTTACCCTCTCTCCATTCAAGCAAAAGACAGCTGGGAGGAAACAACAGAAAATAGTTAGACAGGAAATATAAACTATGTTCTATGATATGTTATCTATTTTCTATTTATGTTCTATGTTCTATGTTTTGATCTTTATGGCCTAAACTGCATGTAAATGTTCCAATAGGTCTTAGGCAGTGTGTTCCTGAGTTTCAACATTGACGCCCATTTTTTCTGTTAATTATGTGAGAGATTTCAGAATCTGAATCAGAATCTGAATCAGAACCGTTTATTGCCATGGTATCTTGAACATACAAGGAATTTGACATGACGGGAGATGCAAACATTGAACAACAATCAACAGATTTCCGCTCATTTGCATATTTTCTGACTCGCTGCAGGGGACTGGGAGAGAGCCAGCCACGGTGTGTGCATCGACTGTTCCCTCTGCTGCTTTAATAAGTGCGTTAAGTTATTGTTAATTATTATTATTTTCTTATATTCCTATCTGACCTTACTTTTATAGAAGATCTGCCTTGAACGAGCCCTCCAACGTGAAAATAATTTACTTATACTTTAAAGTTTCAAATACATAGGAGTAACCACTGTAAGGGTATACTTTCTTTATCGCATTTTTTTGTTATGTATATATTTTGACTCTTTTTTTTTTACTTAAAAAAAAAAGAAAGTTGCATCACACACAAATACACTTTGGTTCACAGGGAAAGAAAACCCCACCACGGCCAGACTTTACCGATAGGCAAGGTAAGCAACACAAGGGCCCTAAACATCTATACTTCCATGTTTGAAAAATATTTATGTTTCTTGTTTTATGTTACTATTCAAACTCATTGTACCCCAAAATAACTTACAAAAGGCCCCCGAACCACTTAAAAAAAATGTAATTGATCTGTACACTACTTACTGTGTACTTCTACCTCAGAGGAATTAACAATTACCTGACAGAGAAATGTTACTGAATATGTTGCAGATTCAGATTTAACTCACCAAATACATAACATTTAAAATGTAATGCCATATTACTAATTAAACTATCCAACATCAAATTAGAATTGAAAGTTAGGTAAGTTGAGTAAATTGTGTTGATAATGCCTCTTTGACTCAATTGAAGTATTAATATAATTAATTAATTAATAGTTAATATTAATACAATTTTGAAATATTAATTAGGACAGTTTTTAATACCTAATTTGGCTAAATTTTATTATTTAAGAATAAAAATAAACTGACAAAATAGTCTGCAGCCGCTGCAGATGGTTCTCTTGAAGGTTTGTTTACTTCCCCGTTCTCATTTTCCTTTTCTCTGCTATCACTGTGCTTTTTACAGAGCTCTGTACGTTTGTACTTGCACAGGTCGAGTGGCTCTCTGTGCCTCTCTGCCAAAACACAGGCGACACCGCGGACGCCTGCCGGGGAAGGCTAATGAGGTGCCCTGCCAGTCCACAACTTGGCTCCTCATCTGGCCTCTGCAGCAGGGCCACCGCACCTGTCGCCAACTACTGACAGGTAAACACGAATACAAAAGGCTAGTGATACACAGTGGAAGTCACTTTCTTATTGTGGATTGTGTCATTAAACTACTGCTGCGCTTTAGTGACGACTGCAAAACAAACCTGGAATTTGGCGACAGAAGGCACATGGAATGGAACCTGCCATCACTGTCCAATGTATTGCTCGGTCTTTTCAGGCATAAACAGCAACCTCATCTTAGTTTCTAACGTTTTCCTACGCTGCTTCCATATGACAAGCTAATCTATATAATAGACCACCAAAATCGAACCACTTCATCCTCGAGTCCAAGTGGAGTTTGTGCCGCATGGAAAGACATTCATTCCAGGAGTTTCTGGATACCAAGTACATGCGAATGGGCCTTATGTACTAACAGACAACCTGTCTTCTCCTTCCCGTGATGATGACCTGCCTCATATAATACCAGTAAATATATCTATCTGAACTCATAAATCCCAGTAAACACAGATTCAGTCATTTGTAGATCAAATTTGCAACAGCGGGGGAATTTGCAATTGCAAAGTGATGATTTGATGATGGATATTTGTAATTAATGTGATGTTTGAATGTATATAGTTGTTTGTTAAATCTCTGTGTCGGACCCCAGGAAGATAGCTGCAGGCCTGGCGTAAGCTAGCAGGGATCCTAAAGAACTAAGCAAAACTAATCTATGTGAAGCAGGTTGTAACAGAACACTTTGATCGTAGTGGTTGCATTGATTGCATTGACTGCATGTAACCTAGATATCAATATATACAAAATTGAGCTTAAATGTTCAGTGTTGACTTTGGTAATAGCAGTTTGACAAAAAAGCACAAGGTCCAATTGTCAGTGGAATGTTGTGGCTTTTATCAGCGAACGTATTTGCAGAGTTGTCATCGAGATGACATGTTTTTGCCTGAAAGGAGAGAGGATGAGGAGCTCTCAGTTATACTCCATGACAACTTAACAAACTTCATGCACTGATGGAAGATGATAGTTGCAGAAAATGTCCCATAAGTTGACACTGTGCTGACACTGCATGTTTTGACACATTTTAACCAACTGTAGATGGACCTGAGCCTTTATTTCTTGACGTTTAGATGCCTTTTGACCTGTAAATCACTAAAACAATGCTTACAGGCAAATAAAAAGGAATGAAAAACACACATAAGAATAAAATGTAACCTAAAGAAGCTGAGCATAGTATTAGTGTTTGTCTTGGCACGTGTCGCACACCGCACTCTCTGACAGCAGGTGAGCATTATTCACTCTTCCAGCTGAGTGCAGGTCTGTCACCCGCCACGGGAGAGCATGCTGGGAAGTGGGTCACTGTCAACACCGTCTGCCTCCCCCACATATGCTCCACCAGCACCCTGTCTACCCGGAGGAACTACATGACACCTCGACAAAGAGCTAAAGAGACAAAGTGTACAACCTCGCCACCCAAATCACCGCCGTTGTTTTTTTTAGGGAGCGGAGGTGCAGCAGAGATGACACGTGTGTCACTTCACTATCGTCATGTGTGCTCGTGATAGGCCACTGCGGCAGTGACTAGGAACATGTCTGACGATCCGGAGGCTGGTGAGTGAGACTGGACGTATGGCGGTTTATCCAGCAGAGACGATACTCGGGAGGCGAAGTGAGACCGAGGTGCACTGCTGGAAGCAATCAGGACAATAAAAAGTACTCCCGGGATCAATAGTGTTCTCTGCTGGGACGTCTGCAGCACGGCTGCAGAGAGAGCGTGCTGGATCAAAGGCGACAGTGTGGCCCCCTGTTTGAGCACGACTTGCTTTTCTCACGACTGGTAAATTGATGGTACTCAGCAAACCTGGCAACGTTTTTGTGAACTGCTGGCTAAGGCGCCGCTGTGACTGTGTTTGACACTTTTACCTTGTGTCCTTAGCAAATAATCAGTAATAACAAAATGATGTAAATAAATGTACCGTGTCAGCATCTGACATTTTAATGCAGAGCAACCTACAGAGTTATCCTGCTAAAGAGCACAGGAGCACATGTTCATTTAGTGACCAGAAGTGTCCTGCAATCTGACTGTAAAGAAGCACCGCCTTCTCCTCTAACAGGGGTCATTTCATGGCTTACTGCCCCACTTCTGTTTCCCCTCGCAGCCAGGAACACCAGCCATTTGCACGGCTAATATAACACGGCAACAAACGGCAGTAACGGCTCAGCAAACAAAATGAATTTGAAATAAACATCCTCCGTCATCAGTCGGGACGTTTTTTAGTTTTCATTCTGTTTCTTCGGAGCCACCGTGTTTGCATCTCTATGCTCGACGAGGACACTTTAAAAGATATCTGATGGACAGTCTCATGGAAAGTGAACACGTGTTAGGTATAGGCCAAATGAAAATCATTCGGAGACGTGGTAAATAGGACAATTCAGCAAACATTTTGTTCGCAATCTGTTGAATAATGCAGTGCTCTGGTTGTAGAGCTGAGATCATTCTGCTGTTATTGTCACCACATGTGGTTGGTCTTGTTCCACTGCCAAGCATTGTTGTTTTTATTTACTTTATGTACTGTGCGCTTGAGAATTAAGTCAGAATGGTTCATGAACAAACTCAGAGATGGGAGTAACTTTATCAAGTATAGTCTGGTAAGAGTTGCTGCTGCTCACCATGTGGCCTGCACCGCACAGGCTTAATGCTTTATGATTCATTACAATCGGCCGTCTGTGAGCACTGTGAGAGGTATGTATCTGTTAAATTAAACAGGCCATTCATAATTCTGTTACAGTCATCCCCTGCTATGCTCCCTCTGATGTGGCTCGCACAAAGTGTCCCACCTTTATAGGAAAATCGATGCATTAAATCAAATCCAACAAGGCTTAAAAAAAATGGAAACTATTTCCTGAATGTTCCTCGCAGCAGGTTGTCTACTGTGTGTATCCTCTGCTCCGTTGGAAAGCTTCTGGAATACGCTCTTCCTCCTCTCTTTCCAGTTTTACACTCAAGCATGGAAGCCTGGTGTCTTCATCGAGGTAACTGACCCGGGAGAGATACAAAGGAAACTGACGGAGGATCTGGTTTCCATACAACCGCTGTGGATACTCTACATCTCCTAAAGCACATCTGTCAATGAAACCATTTGATATAAAGTTAGTGCACCATCTTATTTCATATTTCATGGTTTGATGGAAATCAATAACAGTAACATTTGTATTGATTTTTTACATATTTTAGGGATAGACTCCGGTCTTGTCGCCATCTTCTGCCAAAGACTGAATTTCCAAAGCTCTTAGTTTACACCTTTTTTCCCATCCATTGTCATGTCTCCTACTCTACTTTTGCTTTCACAGAGAGCTTCCTCCAGTCATTTCTCATATTATTCTCCGAGGAGCATCCGTCTCCCACAGTTCCTCCGGTGTCTGCCTTACTCTGTTGAACTCGCAGTGACACTTAATCGTGCTCACGTATTAATCCCACCCTGTCTGTGTTGTCAGCGTAATGCAGCGGTGGTTTCCTTTAAAAAAAACTGCTGCCCCGGACGTTCTTCTTTCTTTGCTTTCCTCTCACAACTCTTTGAGAAGCGAGCGATTACTAAAACGCAGCCAGATGTTGGATGTGTCTGAGGTACCATTCTTGCTTGACTGAGGCAAAGCTCTACCTCGAGCCAACTGGCATGTGGCGTTTGAGGGAAGTGGTTCAATTTAGTATGAATAACCGGGCTTTAGCGGTAGATGAGCGGCGGTGGAGCAACTCTGGGGTTGCCAATACACAGAGCAATTACTGTACACACATCTGTTGCTGTGGACTACCTGTCAGACTGCTAGGTTTGTTCACTAGTAAACGAGCAGTTCTTGGTCCTGATCCTCAGGACACAGAGCTGGGGTTCAATAAGTTCTACTATAGCATATTATCTGCCCTCGGTGTCTTCGCTGGAGAGCCCCCTACTGATGAAATGTGTGAAGTTAAGGAAGGGTGCCCCTCTAGTACTCAGCGAGAGACAAGGGGCAAGCTGAAATCACAGGGGCCCCTGATGACCCATACAAGGATGCGTTGCCATAACAAACTTTCAGTGGATGTAAGCATGAACCCCTAACAATATTGACAGAGCAGAATCTCCAATGTCAGTAAATCATTGGGAATTAGATCAAACCATCCTTGGAGTCTTTTTCTGAGAAACAGACATCATTTTTTTTAAAGTTAACTACGGTGGTTGTTTCTTCTTTTATTCCAAATTAAAACAAATTTAAAATAGTTAACGGGCAAAAGGGGTTGGTTAAAAGATTAAAAGGGTGAAATGGGTAAGGTAAAAGGTAAAGGGGTTTCTTGCCATGATCCACCCACAACCTCAAGCACTTCCATGCTGGATGGGAATATTCTATAACCACCAGGCGGCAACAAAAAAGTGAAGCCAATGCCAAAGTGTCTTAAACTTGCATTCTCTCTAATGGCCATCAGGGGGCGACTCCTCTGGTTGCAAAAAGAAGTCTGGTTGTATAGAAGTCTATGAGAAAATGACTCTTCTTCTCTCTTGATTTATTCCCTCAGTAAACATTGTAAACATGAGTTTATGGTCTCAATCTCTAGTTTCAAGTCTTCTTCAATACAGCATGATGTTCATTTAGTAAATTATGGTCCATTTAGAGTCAAGGCTTCAAAACCGCAGGCCACACACCGATGGGTGATGTCAAGACGACTCCGTCCACATATACAGTCTCTGATATCCACACTAGACGGGACAAGTAACGACTTAATGAGGCAGGACATTACTGCTCTTGCATTATATAAATGGGAACCAGATTTCACTTTGTTTCGCCAAATGCAGAGCCACAATAGTTCCCCCTGACATGATTAACATTCATAGTGAAAGTGGTCCACCTCATTAAGTGATCATGGAGTTGAGGCCGCAGGGCCAGTTCACAGGCCGTCCACACACTACAAAGATATAATAATGATGTTGGGAGTGAGCCAACACGGTGCAGGGGCTAATTTAGAAAGCCGTATCCAATTAAGACTTCCAACTGAGGCGTCAGGCTTCCCCAGGGTATCGGGGCAATGAGATCAAAATGACAATATCACAGGATAAAGAATAAACAGAAAACAATGGAGTGGATCTGATTATATCTGCTATGAAATACAGAGGACATCTCCTCTATTCACAGAACAAACTAAAAAAGGGACTTTTCTGCTGTTTATTATAAAAGCATTGTATATTTAATTGAATCTATCAAAACTCGATTTTTCATACCACACCACACACCTGTAGGACAAAGAGAGTCAGGAGAATTCTACTAGAACCATGAACATGTGAAATTATTAGAGTATGATATATGTCCTTCAAAACAGGTCTTCGGGAGTTAGAAATGAAACCCTGGATGACGGAGAAAATGACACACTGGAAAAGTATTTTCATTACATTGAAAGCAAAGTCCTACACCACCACCTTTGTTTTCATCTTGTTCCCCACTGAAATGATTAAATATTAAATCTAAAAAGTAGTACATGGACTTAACCACTTCATATGCTCAACGCTATCATTCATATTCAAATAAATAAATCACCATATTCATGTGGGACTTTTGATTACCATAATCAAACAAGAGCATCATCAGGAAAACCGACAGCCTCCGGCAGCTTTCATGCAGCGTGTTACAGTGTGAGCCGTCAGGTCAGATTCGGCAGGAAATCAGATTATTTTCAGCACATACCAGGATGTGGGGGCTCTTCTTTGAGAGCAGAGGGAGCCAACACTTTCACAGATTCTGATAGAAAACCGACTTCCAAGATATTCATCCTCTCATAAGAATGTAACAACCAAGGCAATTTTGACTTATTTTAACCAGCCTAAAAATGACTTTGCATTCTTAGATTTTCAACCACATGAAGATTCTCACAAGTAACGTAATGAGGCTTAAGAAACAGCACACTAGTCACGTTTCCGTCCAAATGTAGCTCCATTTTCATCCAGAATATTGGGAAAAAGAAAATGCAAAGAGTTGGTGGCACCAATTCTCCAGTCAGGTGCTATCAAACCCTTGTAGAAGAAGTGCGCCAATCAAATTTCAAACAATGGAATAAAGTGTGGAAATTGACCATTTCCTAAGCCCCGCCTCTCTCTGCTTCTCCGTCAAGCTGTCATGGAGCCCTATTTTACTAATACACTAAGTTTTGCACCTCAGCCAAGGGTAAAACACTTTTTTTGAATTTTCTTTAATTGAAAATGCACCTTAAAACAGATGGATGGAAACACAGTCACTGACTCGTTTGTAATATAAAAGAGTTGATCCTCGGTATCAGAGACTGATGCTTTTATGAGATGGTTCACCCCTTATCTAGAAAAGCAGCAAAAAAGATGGTTTACTGTACTGCTTCCAAAAAGGTGCACTTAATGCTGCACATCTGGACAGGGGTCCTAGAAGTGCCAGGGACTATAGATATTAACTGTGACAGAGCTTTAGTTGAACTGTTGTCATCATTTTCTAGCAGGGCTCTTGGTTATCACGCCCACCTCACTTCCCTGAGGTAGCTGGGGATTAAATCAAAACCTTGTACTACTGTATGTCTTTCATGCTCTGTATCCCTCTCAGCTTTATTCATGTCTCAGTAAAACTGAGCATAAAAAAGACTAAGGGGAGTGAGATATCTGCTGTCTCCGCCCTAATCTCTCTGAATCCATACAGGAGAAAGCAGCCTAAGCTGACTCCAGTTTTGAAAACTCACTTGTGCTCCTGTAACGATCTTTGCTTCATTTACTGGATTTGTAATTAATTATCAAATAAATTAGTCGAACACTAAATGCTTTGGCCATTTCCAACGGAGAAACGATCCACAGCCTCATGTTGTCAAACTGACTGGAACAGAACAACACTGTCCCTCAGCCAGGAGGCCCACAAATAACACCAACCCATGTGTATCTGAAGGGGCAGGGAGAGCGTTTTCATCCAAGGCCAAGCTCTGGCCTCTGTCATCAGTCGGCCATGTTGCGGAGGACATGCTTATTATGCGGTTGTGCGCGGGCCTTGTTTGTTGTGACCTTCGGGGCTCTTCCCATGGCACAATTAGGGCTTGTTGAAATGAGAGGAGTGACCACAGGAACCGCCCTGGGAAAGAGGGGGAAAAAAAGTGACACAAAACACGGTCAAACATTTTCTCTTCCATCGTGTGATCTAGCCAATGCAAACAGTTTCCCAATGTCACAGGGTTTTTGACACATAATACACTGCGTCTCCATCTGTTTAGGTATGTCTCAATCTTCCTGTCTGTCCTAATTCTGCTCTTTCTGCCCCTAAACCACAAGGTTCCCATGTGATTTATACATGCATGTTACCACAAAGCTTTACAAATGCAAGGGAGCGTTTGCAAGCTATACCAAGCTATACCATCAATAAATCTGATACATATACGTAAAGTCAACACAAGAACCGACACATTTCCTCCTTGCGAGCAAACAGGTATTTGGAGCAGAGTGATTCACTGCAATCAGAAATACTCCATTAATGAAGTGTGCAAAGAAAGGCTTTAGATGTGCAGTTTATTATAGCCCAGACTCCCCGCAGCAGCAAGTCATGGACCAATGGACAGCCAGCCTGATAACTGACAACCCAATCAATATCTTTCAAAGAAATGTGATGTTGGAGAATTCTGGTGCTTTGATCGGCAAAGAAAAATACATAATGTATCATGTAAGGCAATCAAATGCCCAAACATTGCTCCAAAACAAAGAGAAAAAAAAAAGACTTTGTAAAGTGACAATACATTTTCACATTATTGTTCTGCAAAAAAAAGTGCCATTAACTGACATGTCGCGACAAAAACGAGGTAGTAGAAGAAAGGTTCTGCTTTCATCACATGAGGACCAATCTGTTGCAGTCACTGCTCAAAGTCAATATTAGAGCCAATGTTCAGGCTGTCAACCTTCCTTCCACTTCTCCAACATGCTTATTCAAGGTGCAGGTACATACATGTCTCAGGAGATGACGGGACGTGACCCAGCAACAGAGAGGTGAAGGGGCTGCTCCCTGTGCCTGATTTATGACTTGTGTTCGCATCAAAATGTTGACCCAAGAATTATGGATTTCTACAGAAGGAGAAGGTTGAGTTAGGGTGCTGTGTCACGAGTCAACATGTAAATCAAACTTGGTGCGGTTGGTTTGGGCGGTTGTTCTGGTGCGGACCAAAACGAACGGACCAAGATCACTTACAAACGGGTGATCTCAGAACAGTTTCCAAGTGAAACATTTTGGGGGATCGACTGCAGTGAGAACATAATCTTTACCTTAATGCAGGAAGTGAACCAAAACAAAGGCTTTCTGCACAAACATGGTGAGATGGAGACGGATAAACAATAGCAAATCTTCATTCACTTGTCTCTCCCGAAAACAAACCAAAGGTATCAAGTTCACTCTGATTGGTGAAGTTGGTTTGTGTGGATTTTCCTCCCATCCACAGGAAATGTTTAGCTTCCGATTGCTGTGTGGCAACTCCCACACACGTCGCATTATACAAGATCAGAAGGTTAGAAACAGCAACAATGTCTTTCAGGAAGTGAATAAAGCTGACAAACTTTACTTCATCATAGTTAATTAGAGACGACTGGAGATGTAAGGGAGTGTGAGGATGTTTGGCCCAGGGAGATGCCGTCATCTCTTCAGTCTGATTTTATAGAGTCCTACTAGCCACCCTCCTCCCTCAGACATAATAAATCTACAGAGGGAGCTCTCAACATCTCCTCAGGACCGTCCCTGCTGAAGCCTTGGCCGACAAATCTTAATCAATTACTGCCATGGACTCGAAAATACAACAAAGCCCGAGGTATACAAGGGCAGCAGCAGTGCACACTAGGAATAAAGTAACCATCATCCTCTGATCTACCGTTTCATTTTGAAGTATTCAGGAGTAGATTTCAGGAGCATTGACGGCATTAAACCAAATTGTTCACACTTCCTAATTGAATCCAGCTAATATGGAAGTGATGCAATAACTTCACACTTGCCGGGCCAGATGAATTAACTTGGAAGACACGGTGACAGAAAAAACCTGCTGGTGTAAATGCGTGCGAAAGACTTGCACTATTTCTGAAGATAAATCTTAGATGAGATTAAATGAACTCCTTTCAGCAGAGCACAGGAAGTCACACTGCAGAGATTATCTGCGAGGATCACTGCTTGTCTCTTATTTCTGTCTCCATGATCATCCTGACTTTCTGTCAGTATGATCCCATTTGGAGGATGAGCAACCGACTCAGTTAATGCAGCTCTTATTGTAGAGTATCACACAGAAAAGCTGGGTTTAATTAGACCAGAGAAAGAGCCAAAAGCTTGATGCTTCCACATTCCACGTGCAAATTAAACAGGCTACCTTCAGCGGGGATGAATTAGTCAGTCTCTGGTTATTTTGCTCTTGAGTTCTAGCACTTACAGGTAGGACCTAGAGCAGGGGTGTCAAACATACGGCCCGCCACGTCATTTTATGTGGCCCGCGAATCCGCCAGATAAAAAAAAATAAAAATATCCCCATAGTCGAAATTATGAGATAGAAAGTCGAAGTTATGAGATAGAAAGTCATAACTATGAGATACTTAAACACACAGTCACAGAAGCAGCTCTTTGGCTGGTTACTGTACCTTTGAAATGGAAATGTATTGTGAGTACATTGAAGACTACTTTAAACGTGGCTTTACAACACATGAAATACTTCATGGGATTGTGCAAACGCACCCTTGAAAGGATTTTAAGCATTGAACAAAGTTATTGTAATAACTTGTGTTTGATATTTGTCTTTGATATTTTCTTTAAAAGTTTGATCTTTGATAGAGTAATGTGGGTTTCTTAACCCTAAATTAAAAGGATTTAAGTTATAATAACAGAAATGTGTTTAAATATATTTTTACATTTATATAACTGCATGTACAATATTTTAACACTTGAATAAACAATAATCAAATGCAGAGACAGTTATTTACCAATATGTTAGGGAGTAGTTACATTTACAACCGGCCCTTTGAGGGCGACCGTGATGCTGATTTGGCCCCAGAGTGAAGATGAGTTTGACACCCCTGACCTAGAGGATGTGACCTGGACGACTGTATGCACCAGGACACAGGTGGAATAAAAACAGCTCTGATCCCGTGTTCCATCGTGTGGCCGGTAGAAGCCTGCATCAGTCATGAGTGAGCGTCTCAGAACCCTGCGGCGCTGTGGCCCCTCTTAGGAACCCAGCTGTTGTGATAATCCTGTTATCTACCATTAAAGGTGCAGAGAGGTTGGGGGAAGTATGCCGAATATTGATGCAGACACTTCGGGGCACCGGGGTAATGCAGCTACACCTCATACCGCCTCCATGCGTGTCAGGTTAACCCTCACGGCTACAGACGAGATCTGAAAGCAAATCCGTCTGGATGCAATCCAGGCACACTCGCCTGTGTACAGGTGCGCTCACACGGCCATTGTTAGTGCCGACAGCTTGCGGTCCTACTCCACACTCGAGGGGTACATCATTACACGCCGACATGCTGTGTGCCGACATGCCGTGCGTCGAGCATGCATAATGCATGAAATGCCCGGCGTCAAAGTATGCATGTGAAAACTCAGAACAACACCAGCTCCCGTACAAAATCAAATCATCAGGCAGCAAGAAGAGGGCACACTGCACACACACTTCAAGACAACACTCACTGTGATGTAAAGTGTTTCCTTTGTAGCGCTGACACTATTAAAGGTACACTTCCTTCTGCCGCCACAGCTGCTGAATACAGATCCACCAAGGGCACTTTTGCGGCAAGTTTTGAATAAAAGCATCGCCCCAAATGTTGTATTTTACATTCAAAGTTCAGATTTTATGGTTCGGTTGGACCGTCGGAAGCTGTCGCATCACCTTCACGGCACAGATGATTACCATTTATATAGCTGTCGGTTACAAAGTAGATCCGGGGTGTTGCTCCTCGAGCAGGAGTGATGGGATTCCATTTAAAGGCCTTGCACCCTGTTTCTGGCCTTTACGATGAGGTGATATTTCAGGAGGCTGGACTGCGGAAGAGCTCATGGATTTTAGCATTGGTTTTATGGCAGACGTGCAGGTGCACATACTCAAACACGCGTGTAGCTGAGGGCAATCAGATCTGAATTCCCCATCTGACTGTAACCATGTCCAAAAGCGGTGTGATTTAAGACAGGGTCCTAATAGGTATAATGCAGCTCCATCTCTGTGCCTGTTCGATCAATGTGTAAACAGGAGGGGCAATCTCGTCTCAGTGACATGCGGGACACGATGAGGAGGGAATCACACACTATTACTGGTCAGTACTGCACGGCTCGACCCAATGCAAAGTGGAAGGGAAATGAGCGATTATCTCCAGGGTTGGGTAACATATTACATGAAATCAGGATGAACCTGTTCAGATTACAAAAAACAGGTAAACCCCATATACCCCCCTATCATCAGCCCAATTACATTTGAAAAAATGTTCAGTTTTATGATGACATTGATTACTTGAATACATTTGTTTTCATGCTTTTAAGTGTTGAAAAGCACGTCTGACGTACAAATTACTAGTAAATTACTCTTCTCTGGTTAATGATGAATTTATGGATAATTGAGTTTTTATTCCTTTTTATTTACGCTGAAGATAGACGATGAACACTTTCAATTTGTACTCATACTTTTTGTACTTAACTTATTCTGATGTTGTTATAGTTAACCTTTTCTATTTTAGTTAGGGGGTTTTTGTTTACAGTATTTTTTCTCATTCTTCCTTTGTACAAGAATTTCCCTCAGGGTAAATACAGTTCTATCATATCGTATCTTATTGTATCATATCATGTATTATCTTATCCTATACCTTATCTTGAGTAAGTGCTGAGTAAGAGCAAAGTCCTCTATGTACTGTAGGCTTTGATTAAAAAACTGCAGCAACAAAAACAACCACAGAAGAAACAGCATCCCATGAGCACGATGTAGAATACACACAGGACACCCACAGTTTGAGTCAGTGCTGGTTTTGTCATAGTCATTTGATTTGACCAACTGTAAATGCTGAGTATCCAAAATGCATTTTATCGGCACAGAACATATCTTGAGATTTTTAAGAAAAGGAATATTTGTGGAGGTGCAATCAATGTTTGATTTTGAAGGAATCCAAAAGTATGAGGTTGATTTTGTTTTGTAGGGAGCCGGTAGGATGAGATCTTTACATGAATCGAGTGAAACACTTGTCTCTAATTCTGACTGAAAGACAGTTCTGACTGAACACTGAAAGAAGCCCCCTTGACTCTCTACAACGGAGGTGGCGAGTGCAAAGTTAGCATGACACATATGGGTCACAATGGCCTTATTAATGGGGAATACACCAGTTTGAAATGTGCCAGAACTTTCCTTGAACAGGTAGAGAGGTAGGCTGAGTTTGGACAGTGCGTTCGATCTAATAGAGGTTCATTAAGAATAAATCTAGCAGAATAACTAATGAATATGGCTGGTTGATTTTTCCTGTTTTGGGTATGAAGATTTAATTTGGGGTTTTACATTTCGTGAGCCAAGAGTATCTCTTGGCAATGAATTTCTTCTGACAGTACTGGTGGTGGACTCATTTGCAAAGCTGATGACACACTCTTATTCCCCTAAATGCCACCAATGGCATAGTGCAGACAGGTGAAAAAGTAGCTCCAGGGTGTGTTTGGAATGAACAACAGATTCTACATCTATTACTAATGTGCATATGTGTTCCAACCTCTAAAATATGTATTTCATGTTTAATTTATGTACAGGTTTGAAGAAGTTTTGGTCAAATTCTGAGGCAGGTTTAGGAGTTTTAAAGTATACGGTGGAATCTTTATTGAGCATATTTAGAAATATTTGTCTTTAATTACAAAAGCTATCAGAGAAATTAGTGGTCAACACAAAGTTACATAAGTCTAAATCATTTCCATTAAGGTATATACAAAACCAAATCTTAGGATAACAGTGTACATTTCTTGTCAGCTGTAAAAATATTTCGGTCAATATATTGGTGGAATACTACAATTCAACACGTTTCATAAAATCACGTGTTGAAGGCCTTTATGTAAAAATATGAACATGTTAAAGTTGTCCTGGTGGGCTGGAGACTAGAATGAATCATTTAGTCTGAAACAAGGACGAGCTGACTATCTCACGGGTATAAAGCTGCAAAAAGGGCTTTGTGTCTTTGTGCTTCGGCAGGTGAGCGATCAGAAAACTCTGCACGGATGTCAGCGTTGTGATTCAGTGCTCTGAGAGAACATCAAACAGCTGGCTACAAGGACAAATGAGGACGTGTGACTACCCCCGCCCCCATCTGTGATTCAGTGTCGCGATAGCTTCGCCCGGTGCTCAGACTGTCACTGCATTCCGAACCGCAGACTTTTTCTTTTCACTTTCAGTAAATCCTTTTTGCTGCATGCCAAATTACACCGTGAACCTTGACCCCGTTGCTCATATATCTGCTGCGCAAAGGATTGTGGGTCAGAATCGCCAATAAAAGCATGCTGGCTTACAAATGTGACCAAATGCAGTAGGACATCCTGGTATTTCTGGCATACTGCATTAGATATACTATATGTATTGGGACATGCTAAATCGTTTGCTGGCGTACTAAATAGTGTGGTAGCATGGATATTGCTGTGGGATGCAGATGGGGCCACTCTCCGGCTTCCCAGCAGTGTCACAGGGTTCAACTTCCTCCTTGCCTGGACGCTCTCTTAGCAGACTAAGGTTTTCCACTCTTGTCCATCCCGCTAGCCCCCCCGTCTCTCTCAGACTTCAGCTGCTGTCATTCTGTTCTCCCCTCTCCGTCTAACTCTCTCTGACTTCTCTGTGTCTCTCTCCCTTATCTCTTCGGTTATCTTTCTCCCCCTCACTCTCTGCCTGACCTGGACATCACCACTCTCATCACTTTGCCTCTGAGGCTTTGCTCCATGAATGCCACGCTCATGACGCTGTCCTGTTTTGACATGTTTTCCCTCCGACTTTGTTCTGTGGTCTCAACCCACTAATTCCTCATGAAATGAGCTGCTGATGTACCATCTCCAGCCAAGTGTGTGTGTGTGTGTGTGTGTGTGTGTGTGTGTGTGTGAGGGCTGGGGAAGTTCTCATAGGATGTCACCACACTATTACCAAAAGTTCTGACATTTAAAACAATCTCTATGAAGAAGTGTCAATCTCGCAAGAATCCTTTCTGGCCACTATCATCTTCTGCCAAACTAAACAGGATCTTATCGAACCATTCTAACAAGTTGAAGCTCTGTCAGCAGCCCCAAGAGGCTCCGGTGTTCATTACAGCCTACGATATAAAGATGTTGCTGCATCTAAAACAATGTACTGGCAACTTTGTCCGATGGTTGTGCTTAATTAAGGAAAAGCCACAGCATGGTGTAAGGCAGCCACTTCCGTTAAATTAGGTACCGCCTCCAGCTCTCCACAAAAGCCCTCATGGAAAATGCCATCTTCTAACAAGCACGGCACTCGACGGACTTCTGTCATTTGTAACGCCAGCGACATTGCGCCGATGCGTTGGCACTGTATCGTGTATCGTAATCAGCAAGGGGAACCTGGAGAGTTGCTGCCAAAGAGAAAGAAAAGAGTTGTTTGTTTTTGTCTGGACTGCAGCAAAGCGAGAGCCAGCCCTATAAAAGCAAAAAATGGGTGACTGAAATTACGCCATCGAACACAGCATTCGATGGTAAGGTGTTTGCCACCAAAACAAAAGAAGAAAAAGAAACATTCTGTGATCAATCTTATGGAAAATGCCGTAAAAAACATTTTAGCGCCAGATGGCAATGAGCAGCGCTCTATATACGTACACATGTGTGCCTGACATGCTGTCTTATACAGCCACTGTATATCTATTTACACATTTTTTTTAATTAGATTTTTATATTCAATCTTTTTTTTAAATGATCAAATACAAAAGTTTCAACAGACTATAGAAGATGATACTAGTTACATAGATACAAACATCTGAGAACATGACTATCACAAAAGGCTTACAGATTAAAGAAAATAACTAATATAAGGAAGTCAAATATTCATAAATGAGAAAAAGGAAAGGCTGTCTTACAAAAGCATCTTGTCGAAGAGGGAGAGAGGATTGCTTAGAATACAATTCTTTTTTAAATTCCTTTTTAAATGCTTCAAAATTCTTTTTCTAAAAGTTGAATTTTATTGTTTTACAAGATATTAAGTCGATCAATATTTGTGGTCATATTCTTGGTCTCAAACATATCTTATATACATCTCATATACTGTATATATATATTAACCATGTCATGAGATATGCTTCTTCAGTACACTGGGACTGGGACCACTACAGATGAACATTTAATAGGGATTCACACTATAGACACTACCACAGCCTATCGCTGTAGCATGTTAGTCACAATTTAGCACACTGACCAAACAGGGTCCAGGATGGCACACATGCACGAGTGGGATATGGATGGTACCACCTCGGCCTCATTGTAAGACAGGAAATATCCAGAGAGCCATTGGGTCCGTTAGAATTGAACGGGTTTAACTTCCTGCTCAGTAAAGGGCAATGTTTATAGGATTCGGAGATCTATTGAATGTAACACAATTACATTTTGGCATGAAGATGCACATCAACTGTGATGAGAGCCTCGGCACATAAACGGGTACCGCAACACATCAAAGAAAACACCGATATCCCAAATCTGTCATTGACAGACAGAAACACAGAGCACGCTTCACAATAAAAGACAACATGCACAGAAATAATAACATATGTACCACCTGCTAGTGGATTTATGCTGAATGCATGTGACCAACCAGCTGAACAAACAAAGACTACAGGGGAGCTTCATGCTATTGTCTGAGATGGATGCTGCTTCTCCGGTTGATGATGAAACAATTGGTGGGAATGTAGACAGCGTTCTCCATCAACAAAAGGACAGATGGACAAAACCACTTTAAGGTTTTTTTATGGCTAAACTCAGTCCTACTGATTTATTTAGCAATCCAACATTACATGCTTTAATGACGACCCGACCCCAAACATGGCCTCTCACAGCCCTGCACAGGGTGGGGCACATCTGCATCTGAACCTGCCAGGTGAATTATTCAGTCAACATATGCTGCGTGTTCACACCAACTGCCGTCATATCTTGTGTTCTGCGATGATACGATGGCATGCATCAAATCCCAGTGATACAAACCAACCCGGTGTTAAATTATTCACTCGTCTTTCACCAGCCCCCCACGGAGCTTTAGAACAGTCCATCACATATGACAGTCCACGGGGGGGGGGCGAGCCAGTTAATTCTTACACAATCCAGTGATGGCTGTCTCCCAGTGGGGTGGGCTTTAATGCATGGTTAAAGCATGAAAACGATACATATGCAGAACAACAGCTTTGCAGGGATGGACTGGTTGAAATGGTGAAGAGAGAAACCCCATATAAAGAAAAGCTCTCAGGTGATTGGCTGATGAGAAGACTTCCTGGAGATACCTTAGCAACACTGCTGCCGCCCCGCGCCTGACCATCCACACAACCAATCACTAGGAGTACGTTTTCCCTCAGGGTCAGGCGAGCGGTCCCATCGTAATCACCGCTTCCTCATTCACGGGAAAGATCGTGAAAATGAAAAGCACCATCCTTTTGGGGGAAAAAAAGAGGGGGAGGAAAAGAGAGAGAGAAGCGTGGGAGGGAGAGAAGAGGAGAAGATAAAGACTCCCTGGGTGATGGAGGGAGGACCGCCGGCCAAATGCGGCTTTATTCTGCATTAGTTTCCAACTTTTGGGATTTGAAACTTTTGGACATTCGACACAAAGATCCTATAGATAATCTCCCTCTGAGTAATCACAGAGTTGTACTACAAACACCACACAGATCCGACTTCATGTTGACAATATTTCTGTCACTAAACTTGCATGTGGACTCCGATCAGCCCTGCCAAGTTGGTCAGCTGTAGGCGTGACAAACTGAGAGACAAGCAAACAAACAGAGATCTAACTAGAGCCTGGAGAATAAAGTGAATCTCATGAGCCCAATCAGAGAGCTGAACACTGCAAAAAAGAGCCCTTAATGGATGAAAGACATTTTGGAAATTCACTTTCTCGCTGATAGTCAGATGAGGAAATTAATACTGACAGACTGCTGGCTCGGGTTAGCTTAGCTTAGCACAAACACAGCAAACGGAGGGAAACAGCTAGCTTTGCTCTACCTAAAGGTAACAAAATCTGCATCCCTGAAGCTCCTACATTTAAATGTAATGTCTCATTTGTTCCATCCTTACATTTAACACATTGTGTAAAAAAAACGTTTCTCCTGCTTAGCTAAGCTAACAAGGGCTCCTGGCTTCAGCATCACTTTTACCGTACAGACATGTGAGTGGTGTCCGTCTTCTCATCTAACTCTCGGCAAGGAAGCAAATAAACATATTTCAAAAAATGTCAGCTATTCCTTAAATGCTGAAACTTGAGTGAAATTCTTTTGTGCCACTATTTTCTCTGTGTCGCAAGTTTGGCATGGATCACAGTGTATCCATTCTGCACAGATAATCCCCTCCATTACAAAGGGAAAGGTGGCAATCATTGGAGTGAGACAGAGCACTCGCTACATCTCTGCAAATATGTGTTGTAAGCACAGCGATTCTCCTCTACTGGGTTCAGCTATAAAGGCTGACAGAGAGGAGTCAGTACGAGACTTAGAGGACGAGGCATAACCTATCAAGTCGGGCTAATTACGGCAAACATCCCGCCGTAACCGCAAAAACGTCGCCAGGAATACGGAAAACCTTCCAAGAAGCTCTTCTTGCTCAGAAACATATGTCTCCTAGCTGAAGGCAACAGTTAAGACGGAGAGGGAGAGCTTATCTTTTGGCATGACACACATCCTCAAACCCAAATGGTAGCCGAATTGAGCCAAATCAATTCCCATAGCGGATGAATATTTGATGTCACTCTTTGCTCAGTTCCAATCTACGCTTCAATGGAGGCTCCCCTCACCTAGAAATCAGCTTCCATTTTGGAGCGCAAACACAGAATATGCTGCTCTTTGTTTTGTTGTTTGACATACAGTGTATTCATGTAAAAGCTCCAGAGGCTGCAATTGTTAAGAAAGGGAGACTGAACACAGTGAGCATATGTAATCTAAGTGAACCACAAGTGTGTATTAGCTTCTGGTTTTTGGAGAGGTCACATGGATATTACTGTTTTTTTTTAGCTCTACAGCAATCATCCAGAATGTACTGTATCACAAAAAGGGCAGGAACACACCTTCCTTCCTGTGCCTCCTCTAAAAAGGTTTTAAAATGTTGTTGCCAGGCAGCGCACGCAGCAACATGTCTCTGTGTGGCTTTTTTTTTTTTTAAAGAAAGCACTCCCAGGTGGCACTCAGGTCGAAAAGGAAAAAAAGAAAGAATAAAGTACAATCATCTTCTTTATGAGATCTTAATAGTGCTACAAATGTCAGAGCTGATGTATTACTGCGCCTTCGCTGCGCTCGGATGTTCCCCGGGCTTCGCCTGGACAATCATTGCGCTTATCAAAAGCACTTCATTAGAGGAATCAGGTCAGAGGCAGGGAGAGGGAGGCGCTGTGTGTTTTTGTGTGCATCCATTATCTCCTACCGTCTGTGTATGCATTGTAGTAGGTGTGTACGTCTCCGTCTATGTGCAGGTGACTATACAGCAACACTTCCTGTGTGTGTGTGTGTTCATCTAGTCCAGTAAGTACCAATTCTATGCATGTGGGAGCAGAAATGACAGAGGCTGCTGCTGTCCACGAGTCCCACATTCTGCATACAGTGTGAACTCGGCCTGACTCCTGGGTTCTCTCCATCGATCCGCTCACCGCCGCCACAGATGAATCTGACCCCGTCGAGGTCACCGCGTTTCGGAGTCCGACTCAAAGCTAGCCTCTGCCAAGCTCACCGTTATCTACCCGAGCTGTTGCCCTCCACAATCAGAGCGGCGGACCATTAGCGTACATATTATCGTTTACCAAAGGAAAAAAAAACTATTTGTCTAATTTTTACGGGTATCATTCCCTTCCTATTCCCAGAGTGGTAAACATAAAAAAAGCATTGCAAACAGAGAGTAAATATGTATTCCCAAGGGGGGGGGGGCCCTGCCCACTGCCACGCCACATGAGCTGAAATGAAAGACTGGAGGCGCAGAGGGGGCGCAGAAGCTCCACCTTCACCCCCCCCCCCCCCCCCCTCTTCTTTATAAATAGCTATTAGGAGATATGGAACGGAGGAGCTGCTGGGAATTCAGACAACAGCAGCAATTGGACCAACATGTTCTGTTTTTGTAAAGAGAACAGCAAAGCAGGCGATAAACAAACTTTCATCCCTTGGCTTCCACATACAAGTGGAATACAGCGAAAGCCAAAGCTCTGATTATGTTTATAAAAACAACACACGTGTACACACAGCGAGAGAAGATTAAAGAAGAGCATTGCAGAGCAGAAAAGGTTAAAAGCCAAAAATAGAAAGGTGTTGCCTACCTTTTTCTGGTCCTCCAGCTTTTGACTTGTCGACTTCTTGCCATGCTTGCTGGCTTCCGGTACATCCATCCCTGGTCCAAATAAAGAATAACTCCAGAGTAAAATCACAGGAAGGAAGTTGAAGAGAATCCACACGGCTACAGTTTCCCAACGAGGGCCCGTGTCCGGCTCACGCCTTCACCCGGACACAGGCGATCCATGGCAAGGTGGTGGTTTGTACGGTTAAAGTAAAAATGTGTCTCTGAGTGCTATCAGCGCAGGGACGTTTTTTGGGGGAACAGGAACGTATACCAAACAGGTAGCGAAGGGCTACAGAGTGAGCGTCATTATGATGACTGGAGCGAAGGGGAACACCGGAGTGGACTTTCAGCCTGCAGGTTGAGTTTTACATGAAGAGAACACTTATCCTTGCTCCTTCCTCAGAGTGCAATCCCTGGTTCCAGCACACAGTCTTCCCTCCACATCTGGAGAAAGAAGAAAGATAAAACATGCTATGATTTGAATGCACAAAAAAGATGAAGAAAAAAAAAAAAAAGGAAGAAGCACAGTTTAATTAATTAATTAATTCAAAAGCTCTCTGCCTCTCTGAAAAGTCAATATTCCCCTTGGTGCTGCACTGTACAAATGGCGAGGGTATCTGCATATCAAAGGGAATGTTGCCATGGTGCTCAAAGAGGGAGGGAGAAGGAGGAAGCTTCTACTACATGCTGTTTGTTCTACGCTGAGTTATTGTTTTTGATTGTTGTCTTTTCGTTTCTCCAAACCTATTTGCTGCCAAAAAAAAAAGCAGCCGGGGAAGGACTGAGTCATGCTGAGGTCGGGTAAACTCGCACCCTGGGAGGGGGCCAAGCATGGAAAGATAACCACAGGATCGGTGGCAGGCCCCTTTAGCGAACTCTACGAGGGTTCAACTTGTCTGCTTGGTTTACTCACATCACGCAACGCAACATCTGCCATTCAAAAGCTCTCATGCTGTACATTCGTAGCATGATTTGTGACTGAAACCCCAAACGTGTCATCGTCTGTGCCACTGAACCCATATAGCTATGTAGGACTAATTCGATATGGACAAACTGTGTGTGTGTGAATAAAATGTGCCACTGGTAATCACAGTCAAAGTTGCTGGTGAAGGTTAGTATAAGTGGACTTCTGCAAAATATAGTGTTATGCTTTATACATTTATGTATCTATTTCTAATTAAAGTTACATTATAATCACTGAAAAATTATCATATTTTACTAGCACACAATTTAAAAGGAATAGCTAAACATTATTTGGGAAGTCATCTTATTCGCCCTCTAGCCTTATATTTGTCTGATAAATATGAGACTACAGCAAGGAGATGGTTGCCTTAGCGTAGTTTGGCGCAAAGAGAGGAGGCAGGGGAAAACAACTAGCCTGACTCTGTCCCACCTGTGGACTCCAGGAAGTCACTGTGCCTGACACAGAAAAAAATAGTCTTGCATACAGTAATCCCCAAAGAATCTACAACTTGCTTTTACTATTTTTACCTTCGAACAGAGGCAGGCTAGCTGCCTGCAGTGTTTGCGCTAAGCTCAAAATGTCTATTTTAACTGTATGCCATGAGGTTGGCCTTGGGGAAAAATCTGCAGAATGTCTAATGGCACAAGCTAATGTTGCTTTACAGCACAAAACAGAAGGAGATTGATATTTTTCTAGCAGAAGATCATTTTTATCACTTCCCTTCATTGGCAGTTAAAGCAAATGAAATGTATGCAACGCTACCTGAGTGGTTGAGAAGGGTAGAACTGAGGTTTATGGGAATAGTGGTCTTAATTTGCAGTAAAGCCAGTACTAGTAATATATTTCTAGTGCTGTTACAAGAGAGGCTTTTTCTCATTAAAACCATGATTTAATGTTTTTATACACCTACTGCCAATGTGCAACAATTCATTTTGCAATGAAATATTGATGTCCTAACCCTAACCCTGCAAACAGAAGCTGTCTTTTGTTCTGAGGGCCAAACACAGAGACAGAACAATCAGCCCACACATATATATATATATATCTATATATATATCTATATATATATATATATATATCTATATATATATCTATATATATATATATATATATATATATATATATATATATATATATATATATATATATATATATATATATATATATATATATATATATATATATATAGCTTCCCCACACACAGAAACACGATTGCGCTGTCACCGAAATCAATACTCTCTGCACTGCAAATCAGCCACTGTCCGTCCACAGGAGTTGGCCAATCAACCGCTCCAATAATCCTTCAAGGTAATGCTCCATGAGACCAGTCACAACAGAACCCCCCCCACCACCCCCCGGCCGACCGCCACAGGGCCAATGGGGAAACCTGCCTCGTGTTTGCCTCCGTCTCCTCTCTGAGCACCGGCCAGATCTTTTCTTTGCTAAGAAACACTTACCCAGCTCCGGAGTGCCATGTAGCACTGCGACCCTGTCAGTTACTTAAGGGCAATCATGTCAAGTGCTGCCAACTCAGAATTGGTTCTCAGGGGACATCATGATTCGAGCGCTGAAGCCCGACGAGACTTTCCATTGAAACCCAGAGTGTTAGCTGCTGGCAATAAGCTGTGAAAAGCATTCCTTTCAAGTACCATGGGAAGGCTGTTCCATTACATTATGTAGTAGCCTCAAACAACAAGCAATGCAGAGAGAATATTTCCAGCAATACGCAATGAGGAAAATTAAGCGCGCTCTCTTAAGACTAGAAACACCGCGGAGTTTGGCGCAGGCAATAACATCACATCCCAGAAACACTAAACTTGCTAAAAGCACAGCTGTACTGCTCCTAGACTTCCCCTATTCCCCTCAGCAGTGGAATTATAAGGGGGAACTTGTTAAACTCATGCATGCTGCATGAAGGCTAATTTGCTCCTTTTTCTTTTTCTTGAATATTACAAAAGAAACAAGGAAACCTCTCGGGGAATAGCATGGCATACATTCTGTTTTGGTTAGCGGGCATGCGCTGTCACAGAGTGACAAGATGGCCTCCAATGTAGGCCACCGGGGTCAGAGGTCCTTCTCCATCTGCTTTTCCTGACAAGCAACAGCAGGTACAGAGCACCCTTGCCGTGGAGGCAAGGACGGACTCTCAAGACAAAAAAAGTGCCCGACTAGAGATTACTCTGCTGCTTCTGTACTGTTTGCAGTGGGGACAAAAATGGTCTGAAACTGGATCTCAAACAAACCAATATCTGTTGACAATGCTACGATTCCAACCACATACTCATCCACAAAAGGTCTGTGGATGACTGACAAATTGGAGGCAAACTATATACAATGCCTACCATTATTCCAATATTACTCCCCAACTGTCCTTCTATCTCACTTACCCACCGACTGTGTGTGTGTGTGTGTGTGTGTGTGTCTCTCTCAGCATCAATAATGCAGTTGAGTGTTGCAATTTCAATTCAACAAGCTTTTACTTACATGAATGTCATGAAGGCAAACAAATAGTCCTGGAAGACGAACCTCAACACTGAACACTCTGTGTGGCAATAGAGGAGGTACTCACTATGTTTGTTGTTAAACTTAAAATAGGAACAAACTCGTTGTGGTTGCCATTTTTCTTACCAATATTTGAATTGCAATAGGCTTTAGTCATGGAAATGCATTTGGAGTTGATGCAGTAGGGAAAGCACAGTCGCAAATGACACTAATGATTTCCTACTGTGGCAGGTCAAAACAGTCTGTTATATTCTACCAATTAAACTCTATGCCTGTATTTTTCTATATAGCAGAGCATAATAAACTGTATTAACATAATCAAATTTGTGCTGAATTTATTCTGATGAAATAATGCCTTCGCTTGAGGAACACCATCCAACAGTTCTTTCTTTCAAACTTTTAGTCAGAGAAAAGTCTTTTAAATAAGATTTCACTTTCAGATAAAATATCAATTCAGTCCAAAATTCTTACAATATTACACTTGTGGTATACTAAACCAAACTCAAAACTGTAATATTCAAATATAATCATGACATTTAAAAAAAGCTGTTGCACTTACTGACTTACTGCAAGTAACACCTGTTGCTATCTACGCTAATGCTAATTTAAGACGGACAAGCTTAAAACACAGAGGTCCTAATTCGCAGATTTTGAGGTGACAAATCTTAAACAAGATGAAAATAATGTGCCCACAAGTTAAAGTGAAATTCTAACAACTTTTGAGGAGCCTTTTGTCTCTACTCGACAACTCAACAACTTCTGTTAACATGTTAGCTTTCCGGTCTCAAATGAACTTCAAGCTAAAGCATTGAACAAGGGAACAGACTCACCGCTCTCGTGTTTCTGAACAAAGAGGCAAAGAGACACAACCCACTCTCATAAAAATATTACAGAGTGAAGTTTCATCCGCAACAAAACCATCTTTGACCTAACTTAAGAGTAAACAGCACCCGCAGTAGCATGCTAAGTGCTCAACCAGCCAAGAGTTTGTCTCTTGTAGTTTGGCCAACAGAGAATTAACGATAATTAGCTGCAGCTGTGTGAGTTTGAAAGTGACAGTCGTAGTCAAAAATGGTGAAATTGACAGTTGCGACATAAAACTAACCTCTCAGCACATTCATTATGTGGGTTATGGCAACATTGAAATATTTGAAAACTGCACCCCAAGAATATGATGTAGTGAGATAAAAAAAATAACCAAATAATAATATTTTGTTAACTTATTTAAGTTAAAGCCATTAATTAAAGCAGATTCAGTCAATCATATATTTTTCTCTCTCAATCTTTCAACATGTTTATATGGATTGAAAGACTTTATTCTTGTTTTGTGACAGCTGACAACTGAGATGTGCTGCACATGTAGCATTAATAAAGCATTAATAAAGCAGCAAACAACTATTTGTAATGTAAAGATATAGTGGAGTAATGTCTACCTGAGCAGAGAATGAAGTCACCCTCCCTCTCTATGTGTTGTTATCAGAGCTTCTCTGGGATTTGTTCACATAGCCGTGTGTGCTTATTCGTGCATTTCAGTGCATGTGAGCGTGCACAACTGGCTCACTTATGGCCGCCACTCTGCACTGAGCTCATACTAGAGTAACCGCTGATAACGTTGTCCCATTATCATCATGGAAGTGCCAATTAACACTGTTGCCGTTGTTTGCACTGGCAGTGCTGTTAGCAGCATTAGCTGCAGGCCGCTGGCTAAGCCGTCGCCATGTTGAGAGCGGTTTGGAGCCACTATATGCGCTGTATTTAAAGCACCTATGAGTAAGATTGCAAAGTTTCTCTACCAAAACTAACAAATTTTCCTCAACAGCAATTAATGTAATTTTTGCAAAGCTCTCAACTAATTGCCCTACAGTCATTATTATGGATGTGTCTAATCATTATATACCAATTATCCAACTACTCCAGAAACATTTATTTAGTCAGATCATAAATAATCAAACAGGAAGCTTTCAGTGTCTTTGACAAACATCCTCTTGTAACTGTTGTTGAAGAGAATATTAATGTGTGCTTTAATCCCCTTTTGGTTGTAAAGAACCTTTCATCACAGCCGGGTGTGAGGAGCTGGTGGTCCCAACCTTCAATCTCCACAGCTGGTCGACATTCCCAATCACGCAGTGGCCTTTTGCCGGCACTTGGTATTCAACGGGTGTCTGTAAGTCTCCAAGTGGTCAATAAAGTTTGATTCATGGGGCCCGGGGCTGTAACTGCACACTGCTGCCTTAATTCGAGGAGATGTAAATGATGGCCATAGATCCAGCCTGATTTCCTCGGGGAAAGCAGGAGGGTTGGGGGAACATGCGCCGTAAATCATCACCTCAATAGGTCAGAGGTCAGACAAAAGGAACGCCCCGCCATCGCATTAAAATACAATAATGCCCTAATGGCATTCCTGCAACATAAACCTCACTGTATCAGCCTCGGTGAGAATCACGGACGATCAAAACACACGTGATATGGCCGCTAAGATCAAATAACAAATATATAACATATATTTTGTTGCTTTTAAACTTTAGAAAGTGGAAAGTAATATTCCCATATAGGTATCTGCATGGCAGCACAGAGCCGGTGTCCACGGTACGGAGACGACTGCATAGAGAGAAATAGAGTAATGGGAATATTCTCAGCAATTAGGACATTTGTAATAGCCTCGCCATACTTCACTTGGCTCCACAATGGGCCATTAATAATACTGATAAATCTAATAAATGCAAGAGGGATCCCTTGCTACACATTAAAGCATTAAAAGGGACTGAGCTGACCACTCAGCAGTTCCGTTGTGGAAACCACCGGACAGTTAAAACACACTTTCACAAATGACTCATTATGGAGTGGACAACCAAAAGCAAAGGTTGGCTAATAGGGCTAGTATGGTGGAGGGAAAAAGAACAAGCAGCAAAATATATAGAAAATGAAAATACACCGTTTTTATAGAAGTACATCACAGAACAACTGGAAGCTTTATGAAATAACAATAACTATCCTATATATGTACAGCGCAGTATAGCAATGGGGACCATATGGGAGAACAAAGAAACCAGATGCTACAGCAAATATTAATGAAGTGCAAAATGTGTATTGTCGTACTGTATTAACATAAACAAGCCTGCAGAGGCCATATGTGTGTGTATAGAATGTGGGTAGGTGTGTGTATGGAATGTCGAAATGTGTGATCTACAGTACCAACCGTTGTGAATCTTTCAAGGCTCTGGACAGTTACTGTGTGTGTTTACTTTTCAGTTTGCTGCATCAGCTAAAGTGAACAAATAGATAGTGAGCATGCTGTGGTGGATGGTCAAGAAAATGCTACTTCCTCTAAGGCTGAGGGAGGCCATTAAGTGCAGGAAAGGAAGCTCAGCCATAAAGACCAGAAACATAACAGTATGTGAGACACTTACAACAACATGCAATAATACATAACTGAGCTGCAACCATATACTTTACGCCTTGAGTTCCTCATTTCGGCCGTTGCCAACTTTTTTTTATTGGCTGTTAGCATCTTGTCTTTTTTGCAACCAGAAGTGAAACGACAGGTTGTAGCTGAGTAGTAACAATAAGACATTTTTAGGCGACCAAAATGTTACAATTAACTCACGAACAAAAAAACACACCATGAAAGGGTCAAAGTTTTAAGACAAAAACCAGGACGACTCCCAGACCGGACAACTATGATGTTTTGTACAACCTCACTATCTAAAGTCCTTCTCTGATGTATTTCTTTCAATAAGAATAATGTAGATGTGAGTATAGGGATGGAAGTATGTTGTTCCAAAGAGATGATCCTCAATATTTGAATGAAGTCCGACAATACAGAGGAAGAAAGTCCTGCAGAGTGTCTTGTGGATTGTAAGTGAATGTCTGAAGAAGACTTTAAAAAGTTCTGGAAAGCGCTGATCAGGTCATGAGTTAGGTTTACATATTCATGCATGAATGCACAAGTTGTTCACATGAACATCTGATAGTACTTTGTATTTACTGAAGAGAGGAGTGGATGAAAATGTGCTCATTGGCCTTCTGCCACATTTACCTTGAGGTGGAAACTGACATATTGATTAATGTGCACTGTCCCTTGTAAATAAATATACAAATAAGGGAAATGTATACTAGAAGGGGCAGACGCCAGGTTTCCATCCAAATGTATCACAAATTTTAACAGAATTTGGGAAAATCTGCAAAAAAAAGAAAATGCAAATGAATGCTTGTTTCCATCCACTACCATTGTGTAATTATTGGGAGATGGTTCATTGAGATAAGAAAAATACAGTCGGGAAACCATTATACCAGTGCAGAAGAAGAGGACGTAATAAATAATTAGTGTCTTTTGCCGTTTCCACTCCGTTTTTTTTTTAATGGTCAAATTGAATATGCTCATTAAAACAGGTGGATGGAAACGCACCTGGAGAGCGAGAACGAAGCAAAGAGAGGAGACAGAGAGAGTAATGCAGGTGGGAAAAAAGCCTGGGGAGATAAACTGGCAGAGTGTAAAAACTGTGACAGCAAGCGAGCAACAAAACAAAAAAACGTCTGGAAATGCACCATTAGAGGAACATCGTGGTAGGCTGGTACAGTTCAAATATATGAACAACTCAATGAAAGCAATGCAAACCTAAAATCCTGACTGCAAACTGACCCCTGATATTACAAACCAACAATCATTGGAGTGATGAACAATGGACTGCAGGTACTAATATGTTTAAGCACTATATGTAATCTATATGGAAGCAACAAGCTGCACCAAATACTACCCTGGCTTTTTCAGTTGTCAGGGAAACTGCGAAGGGATGGCGGTAGCTTGTGTGTGTGTGTGTCGCTGCGGGTATCCTGGCTCTCTTTAACAGGGTAATCACTATTGTGAAGGTGAAGACTGACACGAGGAGCAGCTCATTAGCTTGAGGAATGCATGTCGCGGTGTCAATTCGCCGCTGTTTGTTTTGTTCCACACACTCGGCCGAGCCTGACATTCTCCTGGCACTTGGCTGTTTATTGTTTTTCCCGGAGATGACACAGTGTTTGCAAGTGACAGCAAAATGACTCAGAATGACATTAGGACCCTTCACAGCTAAAACAGAACCTGCCAAGCACCTGCTCGCCGGGGATTTTTAAAATCTCACACTGGCAGAGGCATTTCTCAATTAAACAAAACAAATGTACCAGGAATAAAAACATCTGTGGATTACGGAAATGCAATGCCTATAGGTAGCATGAAAAGCTGACTAATGACAGAGCTGAAAACAAGCAAACATGGCAGATCTTTTTGTTGTATTATCTTTTAGAGTTTAAATGATCGAGGAACATACTTCGAAGTTGGCTTGCATTTGAACTACTTGCTTGTGTGATGGAGAATGGTCTGATCATGGCGTAAACCACCACCGGAAATGATTTAACGAACAACGTTCTGTGCACATTAGCATTTGACATTGTGACGCCGTGTCAAAGAAAATGTTTTGTATTTGTTTCATCGATCGCACTTGAAGGACAACCCGGTCTCCTACAATATTAACGTTCCCACACAACTGAACTGTGCTCTCACTGAAGCCTCAATGGAAACAGGTTTTTCCACCCAGACCTCCTCCCTATGCGGACTTCCGCAAACTCATATGTGATACGTCAAAAGCAAACGTCATCTAAGACAAAACAAGTTTCCTTTTTTACAATGCAGTTTTTTTTATGGCAATAGTAGTTTTCAGGAGACAGGGATGCTACAGAAGACAACATGAGATGACAACAGGCCAATGAGACAATTAATTGATTGAGGGAAGTCAGCTATTTTCCAATATAAACTACCATGCTTTAATGCTTTTAAAATGTCTGGCTACCTTCATCAGGTTGGTATCTGAGGTTGTTTCTAGTTTCCTTATATGAGACTCCATCAATTAGTCACATTAGTCACCATACATGTGATATACAGCCATATTACAAGTCATCTTTTAAAATGTTTTTTCTCACAGAACACAATTTACAATTTGACTTGACTTCAACAGGGTAACACAGACTATCACAAACATCCGAACAGGATTAAGAACAATAGATGATGACTATCCCGTTGTCCCCCTACATTAAAGTATGACCAGCATAGGATTATAATCAAGATCAAAATACATCTAACAGAATCATCCAGCTGCAACAGCATAATCAGAGATCAACGTGAACATCATCCTACGAGTAGGCCTAACTGTTCCTGTGCAAGCTACCTCCTTGTCTCTGCGTTTAGGAGTCTGATGGGTCAAGTGGGGGTGCATGAGTGTTTGAATCGGTTTGTCTTATTGATGAGGGGAATCTGAAGCGGGTGCCAGAGGGTAGGGTTTGAATCTCCAGATGAAGAGGGTGGGCGTCGCTATGCAGAACAGACTACTACTACCCTGCTGGAGCCCTGTGGTTTAGCTGCTTGTATACTTTAACCAGCGCATTCTTGAATTTGATATTGCCATACCAACACTTGAGGGAAGATGCTTAAATGGTGTCAATGTAGGGGACTTTCCAAAGGCAGAAATGTTGTTGTTGTTGTTGTTGACCTCTCCTACAAGTCATTTCACTGTTGCATTCAAAAGTGAGATTTTTAAAGATGTTTGAACAAAAGTATTTATAGCCAACAACACATTCCACCTCTTGACCCTCATTAATGGAGATGTGAATGGGACGACCATGGCGTCTGAAGTCAATCCACACGTCTTTTGTCTCCGATACATCTAGTTGGAGGAACAAGTTTTTGCGCCATTTATAACAAAACTAATTAGCCACAGGGCCATGACTTGATTGATCATTTTTTTTAATTGTTAAGAAACATACAAATATCCATTAACACTGCCAACAAATGAGATTCCGAGCATTTCGATAGCCTCTCAATGGCTCTCAACATGTCGACAGCTGAGCCGGCGCCTTGCAGCTAACGGTGCTAACAGTGCAAACTACGTCAACAGTGCTGACAGAGCTAATAGTGTTCACTGAGGGGGAACCCCTCACACAATCACACAAATGGCTTCAGATATAGTCCTTCATGTAACCCTCTCAGTTTAGAAATTGTGAATGCCTCTCTTTTCTCTTTTGCCAACTCCCTCTCCTTACTCTCACCTCTCATTAATCACAGGAATTGGACATCAGTTTGGAGATAAATAACTCTTCTCCCCTTGGCCTCTCCGGGAGATCTGTCGCCTTTGCTCCATCAGTCTCTTTCTCTATCTAGCTGAGGTAACCTCCAAGTATCTCTCTCTCTCTCTCTCTCTCTCTCTGCCTCCCTGGGCTCAGGGACGGGGAGGATGAGACGAGAAAACATCTCCCCGCTCCTCCATTCATCTACATACAAGCTGCATTACAAGTCAATTACACTTAAGATTACATGAATGTGCTCTCGCCCAGCCAAGCCGCCTCCGCGCGCGCCAAACCCATTCTCCACCGTCGGCGCTGCCCGCTTGGAGCATTATGGGGGCGCGTAATCTTGTGATATTGTGTCGGGATTAACATCAAATCTCATTATGCTGTGGCGGATCATGGTTCTTCTTACTTATTTTTTTGAGGTTTTTTAAAGCCGAGCGAGAAAGAGGAAAGAGAGGGATGAGATCCATCTTAATTATACATGATGGCATTTGGGAGGTTTGTGAGTCTGTTGGCTAATTTGCCATGTGGGCCTGTTGAACACACACACACACACACACACACACAACTGGGGTCAAAAAAGATGTCTGGCGGCACAGCGCAGCGAAATAGGACACAAATCAAGCAGTCGAACCCTCCTCCTCCTCCTCCTCCTCCTCCTCAGGCTCACCACGCCTCGCCCCTCCACACCAAATACCTCTCTGTGAGCGTTTTTTCCTCCAGCCCGGCATGCTCGTGCTTCATAAACCTCTCTTTTATTACCGATAGATCCGTGAAGGTTGTAATTGCGTAAGTGATATATGGCGGCTCAATTTCACTCCGTATTAAAAGCGCCGCCGCCCCAAAGTGGTGTTGAGGGGAGCGCCTCGTCCTGTTAAATAAAACAGATTGTCAGGCTAAGTATGGGGGGGGGGGGGGCACTGTGCACACACACGTTGAAGCCTGTTGTTTCGTGCAGATACGCACGCTTAATTCCCATACTCTGGATTCTGAACATGCTAACACGAAGGGTGAAAACAAACATTGACTCAAACACATACACTCAGCAAATGCACACACACGCACACACACTCACAAACACACACACACACACACACACACACACACACACACCTCCCCCCAGTGGTCCCACTAAATCCCAGCAGAAATGAGGGATAACAGCACAGCAGCGTTACAACCATTGATTGCTGAATGCATCATCTTTTTTGTCTTCACATGGAGCCGTGTTTGGGAAAATCGGTTCCTTTATGGCAATCAAGTCCCATCAGGGGTGTTTGCACAGGCCTGCAGCAACGATGAAAGGGCGGAAACGAATAAAATGAAGTAAGATTGAGGTCTTCTGGATTGTTAAGAGTGCATCATCTCCAGGCTTCACGTGGCTCGTGAATAAAGCCATCCTGTCCCTGTGTGACTGTGTCATCTGTTACCCAAAAGGCATTGCTGTATGGATCTCAGAGTCAACCGGTTTAAGGAACCACTGGATTTCCTTATTTCTTCCTTTAGAGCTACTTGTATATGGTTTGTTCTATTTTATGGTTTTCTATTCTAATTGAAATATTAATAATTTATAATGACAATAATAAATCTGTGAATTCTTGAAATGTACAGCACGTGTTATTTAGCAGCTTTTTGTCTTCAGTGTGGTCATCAGTTATCACTGGTTAATCCAGCACGGGATCTGGAGCCACAGCAGGAAACAGGAGCTGCTTAGCAGCCTGGAGATGTTGTTTATCGCTACATGTAGGCTGTTGAAGCGATATGATGTATGCATATACACATACACATGCTAGTTTAATCTACCTTATCATGCCAGGTACAATTTATTGTCAGATGTCTTTCCACGCCCCAAGTTTGTGACTCAGCTTTCTGTTGAAATGAATCTCAAGTAACCCTGATGACATCATCAGGGTATTTCCCCAGACTTTTTTTAATCAATTGTGGCAGGTATACGTTACTTTGTCACATTCTATCTTCCAAATTCAGGGTGGATATTTTATTTTAGAATATGTTGTCACTAAAACATAGCAGCAGATGTTATCAAAGTAAAAACTTTCTGTTCCGTATTGTACTATCCTACTCATAAGCCAGATTGCTAATTGACCATATAATAAACAGTGCACAGAAGGTAGACAAGGACCTTGAGAGTTTGTTAGGGACCAAACCCCCCTCCAGGACAATGACAAAACAGAGGGACAAAAAAGTCTTCTCAGAGTGAAACAGAGTTCATAAAACTACACAATGGCATCTTTGACTTCTCATATAAAGAGCTCAACGTGAAGCTTGCAAACAGCCAAGACTAAGGTAGGTTAGGGGGGAAACAAAACCTTGTCCAAACCAACCGTCACACATTAAAGACCCTCAAAGTATTCATTTGAATAACTTTGTTATTTATTTTCCTTAACTTTTCATCCAGTGCCAGAAGCCATTCTATTTACCGACAGTTCTCCAGCAGGTGGAACAAAGGTGTGTTAAGTTACTACTTGCACTGGTTGGTGAGCTATATGTTGAATCGTCATCCAGTATGACATCTAATTAGGTTTAGCTCTCAACAAGGCAGACACACTATAGTTTTGAGTGGCAGTTTGAAAGCTATTCACAAGCTGTAGGTACATCCTGAAAATGGACCCAGTAGAATAACTGGTGTAGCCAGACAGCAGCAGTTTAGCCAGCGGCTAACTACACCCAACATGGAAGCAGCTGCAGAACTACAGCTTACTTACTTACATTTACGGCAACATTTTCACAAGTTTGAATTATTGTATTTCTCGAGTGGAAGGCCACCACTCTGTATTTGGTCTTGTTGAACTGCATCAACACACTGGCGGTCGTAGAGTGGTGTAATCAGGTGTTGTAGTGGTGTTATCCCTTTTACCAGAGACAACAACGTCCAGTACCGGCTACGAATGAGAAGCCTTTCAAATGATTTCTAGTTGGTTTCCACTTTGCTATTAGTAATACAAAAAGAGTAAAGGGGAAACAAGGGTTTAATAGAGATGCATGAGCATCAGAGGTTAGTGAATCTGGGTTTTTAGCTAACAGGGAACCAGATCCAAAATGGAACTGGCTGTATCGCAGGCAAGCTAATCTGTTAGTACGTTACTTCCTGCCAACTATTGGCTGTGTGAGCTATTGCCACATTGTAGACATCTTATAGACAATGGCTGATGTTGTGAGATGTTTTTTTTTTATTTAAAATGTTTACAATGGAATCCTTGCAGTCGCAGCTGATTATTGAAAATGATGTTTGCAGCCTGATTAATACAGTGAGCTGCTCCCTGCTCATTATCTCATATTTCTCCAGACAGACATTCTGAACAGAGCTAATGGAAGTCTTCTGCTGGGCGACGGATGCACTCAGAGGCAATATTCTGTGATCAAACAACTGTAGCACAGAAATGATAAAGTAATGCAAATCAGACTTTAAATGGAATTAAGTAGAAATGATGTATACATGAATTGTTCTGTTTTTGTTAGCTTGCTAGCTTGTTTTATTACACACATTTTTACATGAAAAAATCTCCCATTTATTACATTTGAATCAGAGTGGTGCTTTGTGAAATCTAAATGGCAATGAAAGAATAAATAAATGTATTAAGTAGATGAACCAGGTTAAGTGGAAAAGCTAGCTAAAAGTTCAGTACTGGTCAATGCATGTGTCATTTTGAAGAGAATTGTGGGATATGCATTACTGATACACATACAGTGAGGCAGGAATAAATTGTTAAAAGATTAGCGCTGCAGCTCATACAGTTCAGTCGCTGAGCTGCCTGGTGCACATGTAGAATCTAAACACCGTCAGAGACAACGGAATGCCCTCCGGTGTGTCACACTCCACCCAGAATCAAGCGTGGAGGCTGGGGTGAGGTGTGGTGATGGAGGAGGAGCAGGAGAGGACCCTTCAAGTCTCCAGTATTCCATTAGCCGGTCTGTGATGTACTGTTCAAGCACATAGATCCACACACACAGATGGGAGACCAGCTACCCCCCCCCCCCCCCCCCCGTCTCCTCCCGACACCCTCCCCCCATCCCGCGCTGCCTCTCCTCTTCATCCTCCTTCTCCTTCACCCACCTCACACCCTCTGTCAGTCACCATCCATCACACAAGACCTCCACAGATGGGCCCGCGAATAACACACACACACACAGTCACGATACTCACTCCAACCACCGCAAACACACACACACACACACACACATACAAAGGCTCGAGACGCTCTCTCACTCCTTCACACACTCGCATGGTTGGCCAGACACACACACACACTTGCAACCGCTCTCAGCTTTACACTCTCTCTCTTGCTCACTCATACACACACTCCACCCTTCTTTCTTTCACACACACACACACACACACACACACACACACACACACACACACACACACACACACACACACACACACACACACTCCACCCCGCAAACTCTTTCATCTGTGGCTCTAAGCAGCTCAGAAACCAAAAACCTCCACGGCCGAGGGGAAACCCAATTAGAAGGCAATTAGCGCCATCGGATCTACCTGAGAGCTGGCGCCTTGCGCTCGTGCTGGCAAAACAAAGCGACATACGGGTGTGTGTTGTGGGGGGGGACCACCGCTCACTTGCTTGCTCCCTCCCCGCGGTCTTTAAAGGCTGCTGCCGATTTCCCCACATTTCTGATCAATGTTGGGGGAAAAAAGAACAGCGCTAATTAGCTACGCTTCTTTTACAAGAAACACCAGTGCAACGGGCTGGATCAGTCCAATTACAGAAAAAAGGAGGAAGGGTTGAAACAGAAAACTCTTAGAAGTTGTGTATGAAAGAAAACATGGGCTCTTGCCACGCAAATCAACAAGTTAGTCGCCAAAGAACGAGGCAGTGAATCAAAAGCTCACCTTTAAATTTCCAGCCATGCACTATTAAAGGGAGGCTCCACTCAAAAACGTATTCCAATCAGGATCCGGCTCTTAATCTTGTGAATGTGACCCATCTGGCGCTCCGTACGTCACATATCCAAACCTAGCCAGGAGAAAAAAAGATTCCTCCCTGAGAATCCAACTGCACCTTGTCAACCCTTTCCCCCTCCAACTCTCTCCTCCCGGAGCCCAAGGAGAGCCTCCTCCGGTGCCAGTGTGTGTGAGAGAGAGGAGGTGCAGCAGCAGCTGTAGTAGTAGTAGTAGTAGAATGAGGTGGGATGGATGGAGGGAGTGGGAGGGGAGGGATGCTGGCAGCTCACATCATGAGAGAAGTCGTAATCTGCGCATCGGGCGTGCACGCGGCGAGGGAGTCGAGCCACCAGAGAAGAAGATGATGAAAAAGAAGAAGAAAGGGAGGAGGAGGAGGAGAGAGAGGCATGAAGGCAGGCAGTGGTGAATGAGCGGAGGATGCAAGCTCCCTCCCCTCACACTGCTGAGTCTCTCCCTCTCTCTCTCTCTCTCTCCTACACACACACACACACACACACTCCTACCCCCCGCCCTGCTACAGATTGCATTGCACTGATGAAATTTTAATGGTTCTTTTAGGAAGAATAATGAACATGCTAGTCCCTGGAGTTGTGTGTATGTGTGTAGACACATACACACGCACACACACACCTACAGAGGCATGCAACAAACATGTCTGTGTGCATACACAGCATACAAGTGTGTTTTTCTCTCTATCTTGTTCCTCCCTTTCTTTTCCACCAGAGCATACTCCCACTCACACACGGCAATCCTACACAGATTCACTTACGCACTACCCCTTTCTTCATTTGCACGCCGCATTTAGAGGCACGCACACAAATACGGGCTCACGCTCAACAGCATCAAACACTGCTGCTGACAGACACGCACGCACGCACGTGCTCCCGTCGCACAGGGAAGACGGGGTGGGGGAGTAAACAGAGAGATCCAACCCATCCTCAAAATGCTCTCTTGGTGCACACTCGCATCCACACACACACACACACACACACACACACACACACAGAGATAGGCACACATGAGCACACACCCCAATGAAGTGGAACAAAGAGCGCAGAGGCAGCATGTGGAGGCACCAGTAGGAACCATGATGAGAGGAGAGGAGCGAAGTGCACCAGAAAACATGCCATCTTCAAAGTATCGTCAGTCTACTACAGTCTAGTCTAGTATAGTACAGTAGAATGTATTATAGTATAGTATAGTATAGTATAGTATGGTATAGTATAGTTTAGTATAGTACAGTATAGTGTAGTATAATATAGTAGAGTACAGTGTAGTAGAATATTATAGTGTAGTCAGTATAGCAAAGTGTAGTACACTATAGTAGAGTGTAGTAGAGTATAGTAGAGTATAGTATAGTATAGTATGGTATGGTATGGCATAGTACAGTATAGTGTAGTATAATATAGTAGAGTACAGTGTAGTAGAATATTATAGTGTAGTCAGTATAGCAAAGTGTAGTACACTATAGTAGAGTGTAGTAGAGTATAGTATAGTAGAGTATAGTATAGTATGGTATGGTATGGTATAGTACAGTATAGTGTAGTATAATATAGTAGAGTACAGTGTAGTAGAATATTGTAGTTTAGTCAGTATAGCTGACTATAGTAGAGTGTAGTAGAGTATAGTATAGTAGAGTGTATTCAAGTACCATAATCTACAATGGTCCCTGATAACGTGGTTTCTTAGAAACATTAAATATTCATGACTAAATAAGCAACAAAATGTTTATGTTCATCCTTAGATATTATGTAATAAAAGTTTAAAACATTCATTTTCATATAGGCCCACACAGCTTGTGCTAAGAAGATAATTGTGAGATATGCTTATCTTAATGATGCAGTTCACTTCAGCTAAAGAGAAGAGAGGTACCACAATCAAACTAGCAGCGGGACTAATGACTGGAACGGAGGACTGTCTTGCTCTAAATTGAGCTTCTCAAGCATCCTTTTCTCCCAGGTGCTTGAAGTGACAGACTAATGGAGCTGTCACACCCTGTGGTTAACCACCAGAGAGTTGTAATTCAGCAAAAAAGTCCATAAACTCTTGACCATGGTTTGCAATGCACGCATACTCGTTTGCAATCCCTTGGTTTTATTATATTAACAAATTGGTAGTAAGCCCATCTCTGTGAGGTAGGATTCAAAAAGAATCACTCAATCATCGTCAGAGCTGCTTTCTGTTATCTACCATTAAGAAATGATGATTAGCTTATTGGGTTGCAGCTGTTTTGGTCGGCAATTAGGGCTGTGCCAAAAAAGAGGCCAACTATGTTATAACAAAGTCTTTTTTTGTATTGATCAATATTCATAATTATCACAATGTATAATTATTATCACTAACAAATATAATGCCCAATTTAATTTACTGTTTTAAGGGTATTCTTCTGAAGACAGAACCCTAAAGAAACCAGAAGGTTAATACAATGAATCCCTTTATTCAAAATGATGATTTCGTTCCAAGGACTAAAAATCAAATGTAAATATTACGACAGACATGCAAAGCTTCATCCGAAAACCTCAGTAGGAGCTTTGAATGCAGGTCTGATAAAAACAGAGCGATGTTTACATTTCCATGCATCCTAATCAAGTCAACAGCTTGTCAATTAGCCAACACATGTTAGATTTACACTGGCTGATTCAAATAATCAGCTGGATTCTACACATCCTTGCACAAAACTATTTTTACTATATACCCCAACAACAGATTCCATGCAATGCAGGGTAAGTTATTTAAAGATTAGAGCGATTTCAAAGTTGCTTGCAAGGCCACATCTCCAATCTGAAGCTGACCAGCCACTGAAATGTGCCTGAGAACCTCTGGCATATAACAGGACAAGGAGCCGAGGGTCAGCTCAGAGCTAAACGGGTGAAAGAGGGCGGAACTTACATCAAACCAGGATTCCTCTGGCTCCTTTACTGTTCCTCCACTGTCCACATATCAGTATTCATCACAGCAGTCGGCAGTGCTAAAATGATCCTGCAAAGAGAGGAGAGAAAAAAGGGATTTGTTATAATTTAACCTGGGTTGTAGCTCAAAAATACAAATGTGATAATTATCTCAGTTTAGTCGCAGTTGGATAAAAGAAAAAAACGGTGTGGCTACCGGGGGACGGCGGTTTGAAGTCCTTTTTACATGGACAGCTTTAGATGTCTTACACTGCAGATCCTGGAAGGGATTTGTTGAGCCATATCCACTTTTATTCCGACTGCTACCTCCCGCTGTTGAGAGTGGTACCCCTCCCCCCCCCCCAATAAAACAAAATCCCACTGGGATTTTAACACGGTGTGACCGAAAGTTTACCCAATCCAGCAGGACATTAAAGAGACTTTGAGCACAAAAAAAATTGTTTTCTGGAAAGTTTCCCTCCATGGTAAAAATAAACGAAAAAACACAATGAACTCTGAGTCAACTCTCTTTTTCTGAGGAAATTGTTCCCATCCCTCATATTCCCCACCAAGGTGCAGCATCCTACCTCTGAACCGTCCCCGAAAAATCTATTATCTCTGAGGATTATACACCCCCCCCTCAAAACAGTAATGGAAAAGGAGAATGATAATTTAGATCTTCAGTTCTAAGGCCACTTTCATTCTCCCTTCCTGTGACTCCCAAGAGGCCAGGGCCAAGTTTACACACGTCAGGGAGACAAACTGTTCAGAATGTGCCTCTTGGCCTCGCAGACACAAAAGAGCCACTTTAAAGTTTTCTTCTTTTTTTTTTTTTTTTTACTGAAACAACACAACACTTGAGAATCCAGGAGAAAACATGCCAGTCGACTCTTTAAGGAGGCTGTTTGAGGTCTGTCAATAATGACGGGAATGCCACGGAGAGAAGGCTTGAAAGGCACTTAACAGCCAAGCGGGGGTTTGATGGGAACCGCCGTGATGTGTGACACACGAGTCGTCCTCTATCCCGGGATGCAAAAACAACAGCTTACAAGGTTAAAGTCGTCTAGAGACTAAACGCGCCTCGCCGGATAATTCCCGTGCAAAAGATTTACGATATTTGGAAAAGAAAGACATCCTGGAAACGCCTTGCAGCGCGATAATAAAAACAACATGATACATTGAGGGTTGTAGGTGACTTAAGCAGAGGTTTGATTGGAACACAGTGATGTACTGTCTGACATGGAAGCGCTAGTGTTTCTCCGGGGATGCAAAAAAAACAAATAGAAAACAGCTTAAAAACGCGAAGGCTGTCTGGAGAGGAAAAAAAAGAAGAGAAAAAAAACGTGCCACATTCGGGTAAGATACTGATCGTAAACAACAGGTAATATTCTGCTTGGTGGATGCTCTGCTCAGATGTCAAAAAGTATTGAATTCACGTCACAAAGACGTGAAAATTATCATTCAAATTGGATTGCATTAAACAAGTTGCCGTTTGGCAGCCGAAAGAGGGAAACCAAACTAAATGCACTCAGTAAATTCCACTTTCATAGCATACCAACAGCTGTCTGGAAGGGAGGACAATGCTTTGGAAATGGTGAGCAGTAATGTGGAGAATACGGAAGTTCTAGTTAATGAGCTCTAAAATGCAAAACCACAGGAATGTTTCTTCGGCCAATGTTACTGGCAATCCCACACGCCAGACGATAACCCTGACGGGCATTGTTTGATTGCTGAGAATGGAGACAAATCCAATTAACAGGTTGTTGCTGGAAGTGACCTTTTCCTTCATCGTGGCTATTGGCCATCCCCTGGCTTCCTGGTTTAGTGACCATGATGGAGGACACTTGAAGAGATGCCAAATTGAAATTGGTTACGGGTGAGCTGAGGTGTGTGTTCAAAGATAAGGGTTTCGATGGCAAAGAGAAATATGTGGGGTCCTTCCTGCGGGGCGATTAATGACATCAGCAGCGGCGCTCTTCTCCCTCGGTCTGTCCCTCTCTCTCTCTCTCCCTCCCTCTCTCTCTCTCTCGATGCACAGGTGCAGGTTTGGTTTCGTACTTCCACGTTTATGAGGGATCGTAATGGGTGGGTGCAGCTCAACACAAACGGGAGGCCAATTAAATGGAAGGGCTTCCCGGGCAAGCCGCCAATAAGGGGGCCAACAACTCATTTCATACACAGCTCTCAGAGACGGAACACTGGATATTATTTCCTGAACGTATACAAGGCAAAACATTTTTTTAAATTTTATTTCAAAAAATTTGTATCTATCTGAAATTGGGGCGGGGTGGATCAAAGTTGATCAAAAAGTGTCTCTGTGAAGCCATGCTTTGAGCTAAATGCTATTTGCTTATTAGCTCTAAACACAAAGTACTGCTCCGGCTGATGACATGTGTTTTGCAGGAATTCGGTGATGAACCTAAGTATTTGACAAATTCAAGGTTTTCGCCTGATGATGGCGCTATATTGAAAGTGAAGGGATCACCAATGTTATTACAAGTCATCCTGGGGACCATGAATGTCTGTACCAAATATAATGGCAATTCACTGTAATTGTCAAGATATTTCATTCTGAACCAAAGTGGTAGACTGATCAATAACCCCTGCTGCTAGCATGGCTAAACAACTCCAATAAACTATGAATACGAGTGAATCGTAGTGAATACAAGGCCTGTTCTTCGTGTGTTCATTCAACGGAGGTGTGTTTGACACTGAAACATCTCCATAGCTGTTCAAAAACTAACCCTTGATATCATAAAGCTTGACTTTTCTGTAAGAAATTAAGTTCTACAAGCATTCAAAAGGAAGAGAGGAATGTAAAATGCCTTCATTATTTCCCTATAAATCTTTACTGTGCCATTACGGAGATGAGCCATGTTAGCGGAGCCAAGGTGCCCCATATGGCTCGGGCATAAAACGGGTAGGACCATAACTCCGGGCAGTTAAACCCAGCATTCTAGATAAACAGAGTACAGTATACTACCTGGAAAACGACGCACTGGCATCTCCACAGCCTGCCAGTAACACTCCTGAGGACGGGAAAGCCGCCGAGGACAAATTTCCTCCTCCAACAATTGCCAGGTTAACTAACTTTGGCACTGCATTCCACAGAAGAAACAGACGCCATGCCAGTGTGTGTGTGTGTGTGTGTGTGTGTGTGTGTACGTACTTGTGTCATTTGGTATTCAAAACACGATACACACACCACAGGCTTGTCACGGGGATCTCTCTGGAGTATGGGAGGACTGAAACTAGAGCAACTAGAGAAATGACAACAGAATCCTTTGAAAATGAGGCTTTTATCCATTCAGTCTGACACGGAGCTACACCCACGATTTCATTCATAACACGCGTTTCTGCTTTTAGGGAAGACATGCACATTGTTTATTCTCTTACATTCCCAGTAAGACGGCACCGATTGCAATTTTCTTGGCCGATTACAATTTCCTTTTTATTCAAAGAATGACCTGCCCATTTTTTTTCACCACCGTCTTGAAAAGTAATTTTATCTGAAACCAAGTCAGTGTATATCGTCTAAATGTATTAATGTTATCCTTTTACTATTTTTATTGTCATCTATTATGGTTATTCGCATAAAAACACACAATTCCAATTGTAGGAAATACATGACCGTATTTTTTCAAATAACTGCTTTTACTAAAATTAGATTGAAGACATTAGTAGTTTTACTGAAAGCTGCTTAGACATATAGGAACAGGTCATAATTCCCTCTCTGATATAAATTTTATATTACTGTAAAAACATCTTCAAACAACTGGATTCATACGCGCCAAAACTACATTTTACAAGATGACATTTTAACACATGATAATAATAATAATTTATCTTCGCTCAATACACATTTTTACTGAGTGGAGCTTGAACGAATTATGGTAACCTCCGTTAACAATAGCTGTTAGTTTCCTTATGGGGACAAGATACTGCCGTGTGCCGACGTAAAACTACCACGAGGCAATGGCACGCATGTGTAATATGACCGGCAAAAAATCTGAAATATGAGACTGGGCGACCGGCTGGAAACTGGGCCGGTTTCGATCGGCAGCCGATCGACCGGTGCATCTCCAATTCCCAGTGCTTGATCCTCAACAATCCTCAGTACACATAAGTATACTCTCAGTAACTGACAGTGCTCTTTCTTCATCATAGTGACAGTACAGGATGGCCTCATGGGAGTACAAGGGGCTGCAGAGGAAGTCATCACCCGCTGGTGATGTCCATTCATCCTTTTCGAATGAGAACATGGCTGGGACATGACTAACCTCTGGTATTGTAATTAACATGTATTAACAGACAGCCTGTCTCTCTGAGCAGATCTCTTCTGTGCCATAAAGAGCTTCGACACGTTTTAATGGAATTTTTAATTCTATTTTTTCATTTTAATTAGTTTTATAGTGTATCAGTGTAGATATTTCTTTCATACTCATTTTCAAATGAATACACATTGTTACATACGGACCTATGCAGGTTTCACCACTGCTATGTTGCCATAATGAAGACGAGCTGGCAGAATGGCGCAATAACAAAGCGCATTAACAACCACATCATGACGAGATGGCTTGGATGACGGAGGCCAGCCACCCTCCTAATGGGCAGGTGTGAGCAGCAAGCCAGAGGGGGGGAGAGATTGACGACTAAACTGGCCCCAACAACAGAACCAAACCCCCTGCCCTGCATCATCACCCCTCCCTGCTGTATTGTTACATCTCATTTTCTCCCAATCCATCTTGGGGACATTGGCGAGCATACGCTCAGGTCGAGGTCAGGGGCGTATGATAGAATTAGAGTCTCGAGGACGATGGATTACTATTCTTGCTGTCAACAGTGTTGGTGCGGAGGGTTGGTAAGGGGCGCCTATTAAATGAATCAAGAATGTTGGCTTAAATGGTAAACCTACTATATACAATTAGGTGAATGGCTCTAGAGATAGCAGTCCGTCTGTGTGTGGGTCGGTTCGTCTACCACCAATCCGCTATTGGAAGGGCCAATGAAGTGGCCCTGCATTCAGCCTAGTGTATTAGAACGGTGCTGTTGTTCATAGTCTGGTTGTGTAATTTGGTCCTGGAGGCTGGAGATCGCACGAAAACAGCACATGGATGCTTAAAGTGGCCCATTGTGGAGACTTCAACTGAATTGAACAGGAGACAAAGCCTGCAAAGAGTTTATTTTCAGAAAACGCATCACAGCGTGACCTTGTTTATCTCTCCTGAATCAGGAATAGCTGAAATCCATCCAGTCTGACCACTATGCAGCATTTGAACAAGATCGGCTCCCTTCGAGGCGTTCATCTCAATTGAATGGTAGGTGATGGAGTCGTCAGCTAATCAGGTTTGAGTTTAGTGTTGAGCTACTGCATATTTGAAAATTAAACCACCAAAACTGCACGATACAGGGCCCTTAATGCACATTTTCACCTGTGCCTGGGAGCTAAGTGAGTGCTCAGAGGATTGACTGGCTGTTAGTGGATGCACTGTGAGCTGGAGCTGCTAGGCGACGGTGCTGGAATGGTTCCTTTTATATGCCTCTGTGCTGAAGATACAATGTAACACAGCGAGATAAAATACATGAAATTGGCTTACAGTTTTGCCAACATTATCCTGATTCAGTGTCTGAGAGCGGCAGCGAGGAGTACAAGACTCAAAAGCATCGTGCGCTGACAATCTGGGCAATGATAGGATTAAAGAATGAAGGATAAAGAATGCGAATAAAGAAGTGCAAAAATCCAAAGAAATGAGATTATCAGGGTGAGGTAAAAGGGGTGATTTGTCATTTCTTATTCTTTTCCAACACAACAGCATAATGTAGGTAAATATGGTGGCGACTGTGGCTCACTGACTTAAGAGGGTTCGATCCTCGACTGGGACGTGCCACGTGTCGAAGTGTCCCTGAGCAAGACACTGAACCCCCGGCTCCCCGGTCGCCTGTCATTGGCAGCCCACTGCTCCCTATATACAGGGATGGGTCAAATGTAGAGGTCAAATTTTGTGTATGTATATGACAATAAAAAGGGTTTCTATTCTATTCAATATAGATGGATGGGGGATGGGATTTATAGGAGGAGGGGGATGTTCAGGAACAGTGAGAACCACTACAATATATTTGATGGGCTGCTCTGCTACCATACCTTCCCTCTCCAAAAGGTCTTCACTCCACCATAATGCATAAATGCATAAACATGAGGCAAATTGGCTCCCTTGGTGAGCGATTTTTCAGTGAAATGCAAGGTTAAGATGACGCGCGGAGGCGGCAGAAATCATATTATTTGTCCTTATTGCTTCAATGCCTGCGTAAAACATTAGCAAAAAACAAAGAGATTAAATTATGAGCCAGATTATGCACCGCCTTTACTTAATGATGAGGAAAATGGAAAACCGCGTGTGCGTTAAAGAGATCGATTTTTCAGTTAACTGGTAATGAAGGCTGGGTTGGGTTACATACCAGAGAGCCTTCGTTGAATGCATGGGAATGCAATAGGGGTGGGAAATAAAAAACAAAACAACAAGCAATTTCCAGCAACACCAAATTGAGCCATGTATCTGAAAAATGACAGGGCGGAATGAAACTGCTGGTTAATTAGCCGGGGGCTGGAACATGGAATAAAGTCATGAAAGACAAAATATCGACAAAAAAAGAGGGGCTTTTTTTCAGTTCTCCCCTGGAGTCGCAGGGAAACAACACTAAATAAGACAAGCCAATAAAAGCTACATGAAGAGGATTAGCGCTACTCTGAATAATTTAAGATGCATCTTAAATACCTTCTGGAGGAGGGGATCTCATTGGCCTCTTTTCGAGCCATTCAGGCGCATGTGGCTCTCACTTGTGTATATGTGCAAAGTCACTGTGAATTAAAAGCTTCTAGGGACCCATTTTGGCCCCTGGCCTCAAGTTACACATGTAGAATTACACTCTACTTAGCCATGCCTTTAAATGTTGGTGTTTGGAGTTGAACTGGTGACATTCCCTTTAGATTATTTTATTGGAAGCTTGTAATTTACCTGCTAGCTTGTAGTAACGCAATTTCAGATCAATAATTCCTGTCAAATGTCTGAGCTCTGTGGGAGGCAGGATGAAGCACACCGACTGAGGTTGCTGTAATTGGATCAATCACCCTGCTGAAGGCTGATTTTGCGACAATGACCAGCTCATGAAATTCCCTTTGTTATCACAAATACAATGAGAGCTTACAGCAGTAGCTGCTGTTCAAATCCTCCCTTATCTACTCTATACACTACAATACTCCTACAGGCAAGTCTTCACTCAAGGTTGCACCACAGGCATCAAATTGCGTTACCCACTACATGTGTATTTGGCTGTGCAGCTCGCCTCAAAGCAACAGTGAGCATTAACCGCCACGTCACTTCAATTGCATTACACTGACATACACTACACATGGATCCATTTCAATTTAGGCCCCAAGGCCCTTTGACATCCTTTGTCATGAACACAGAGAGCCACTTGTCTTGTGTGAGGTTGTGGAGCATTACCACATTGGCTGTCACTCAGGACACAACGGCCATGAAGGACGGCTATGATATGTTCCATGACAGCCAGGCCGGACAAGGGAAAATTGGATGGAGGCTGGGGCTGAACGACTTTGGAAAAAAGATCTTATTGTGATTATGTTGGAATGATATTGCAATTGCGATATTATAGATTCAATTTTCTTTGAAAAACAGATTGTTTTGCAGGGATCTTTTCCAAACAAAGATGTTTTCCTAAGCCTGTAGAACAGGGGTCACCAACCTTTTTTAAACTGAGAGCTACTTCAAGGGTACCGAGTAGTACGAAGGGCTACTTATTTGATACAAACTTCCTGAATAACAAAGTTGCACAGATCACCTTTTAATAATATGTGTGAAGAGACTGTCTGATCACATGTCAATGTTAATTATTCCTCACAATAATTATTAACAATGATTTCCACAACATGATGGTAGGAAACACAGATATATTTAAACATTTATTTCTCTTGTTCTGTTTCAACATTTGAAAGTCAGAGGTATCACATTTCTGATATTTTTGTAAATATCTTTCTTGACAGTTTTGTATGAATAAGCACATTTGTAGCATTTGGTTCAAAATCACACCTGTTATATTTTTGTAAAAATTATCACTTCTAACATTTTTTATGAAATCATTAACTGTCATATCTTCAAATCATGTCTCGTTTGTACTAACCACTTTTGTAACATTTTTGAACAAATCATGATCAACAAATCAACTTTGTCCCATGTTTATACAAATCATCAGTTATGAATATCCTGTGTTGTTTGGCTTTGGAGCGGATGCCATTTATGATCACGACAGGAGTCATCACATGATCAAAGCCGGTTACTTTTGCACATAGCGCCTGCTGGTGAATGATCCAGTGGTAATGTAGACATTTTGGGAAGTCTGGGTCACCTTTGCATTGCGCAATGAAGCCTGCATGCCGGCCCGTCATCGCGGGAGCCCCGTCTGTTGTCACCGACACCAGCTTTTCTAATGGTACCTTTTTCTCCGCGAAGAAACTAGTAAACAGTCTCGTCTATAGCCGAGGGGGGATCCAACCCTCCGAGGCGCGCGAGTATCTTCGGGCGCCCGCGTTCAAACCTCTAGTCTGGGCCTTTTCGGTCGGATTGCGTTGCCTCGCCTTTACCCCCGCCACCCCTGAGTTGTTGCCCCGCGGACTGTTCCGAGGATTTACGGACCTGACGACGGGGTGCGCTCGCGGCGCTCCGGCGCCAACGGGAAGCGCCCACCATTCAGAACCTGAAAACCCAGTGCGGTGGTGCGGCGGCCTCTTCCTGGCTGTCCGCCGTGCGCCTCTGGGTCCCAACTCTCTTATGACGAAATATTGTCATTTTAAAATCAACATTCATGCAAGCGTTTTTGATTAAAAATGAACAGCAACTAAAATGTTTAAACGGAGCTCGTGATTAATACTATTTTTAGAACATGCCTTGCGGGCGACTCACGTGGTCCCTGCGGGCGACCAGGTGCCCGCGGGCACTGTGTTGGCTACCTCTGTGTAGAATATGATGTAAAAGCCAGGACATGTTTACAACACAACAATATTTCATATAAAATGATATTTTGAAACATATTTTGACTTAAACAATCCTGCTATTTGAAAATTGCAGTACGTCATATTGCGATCTCGATTAATTAGTGTGTTTGGACCGAGGAATTCAGGAAAAAATGAAAAGTATATATTGATTTCAAAACAGCTATGTCTTTGACATGTAACAGCTTGTAGCCATGCTGGTGGTATGGCATTAGGAATGGCAGTGTCCACCCCTTTGGTCCAGACTGATACATCTCAACTACTAGTTGATGTATTGCCATGAAATTTCACAATATTACAAGATCTTCATGGTACCCAGAAGAGGATTCCTTTTGGGGATTCTTTTCATCTTGTGCCAAAAGCAGGTCAAAGTTTTCACTTTCCTGTGTAGCCAATAAAAATTTCTATGTCATTTAGCCGAGATTTATTAGTAGAAATATCACAAAAAAAATGGATGACAGACTTTCATGAAATGATAATATTCTATTATCAAATCAGAATGCCAGAGGGTCGACACTGCTGACACGAGGCAAGACAGATTCTGATGTTTTCCATGTGCCCCCCCCCCCCCCTCATAAAGCAGCAGGAGATGGGGCCTGACCTACCACAGAGAAATCAATATTCCAAAGCAAAACATCTTTGGATCCCATGGGAGACCCTGGTCAATGAGCCGAACATATCCGTCGGTGAGACCAAATAGGCAGCTGTTGTGTGTCGTCTTAAACCTCATCAAAGGCAGCTTGAGCCCCATTTAATATCCACAAACTGTAAGCAGACAGAACCAACAACAGCTTGTGATAGACATATTTTTTGTTGACTGTAAACAAAAAGAATCAGCACTCTGTGACAGCAGTAGGGTGAAAAAGAAATAAAAAATCTTCCCATTAAAAAGCAGAAAAAAAAAAGGCAACTACTGCGGCAGTAAATCAAATCAGGATGCTGCTACAAAGCGGGTAATGCCAGTCTATGTCAGCATTACATGGAACGCCACCTAATGTGTGTCAGTCTGCCTGTCACGAAAAATGAACAGCCCGGGGGTGTGTTTGGTGCAAATCAAATTCCAACAAGGGGCGAATTCACTTTTATTTTTTAAAAGCAATCTAATTAAATTGCCATGCACGGTCATGTATCTTAAATTACATGCCACCACCATGCAAATAGAGAAAAGTTAACACCAGATGCAGGCGTCCGTGTTCCATGGCTGCTGGGGTGTTTGACAGAGAAAACCCCAATGAACATGTTTATGTGGGATGAGATTAAAGAAGAAAATCCAGAAGAGTAATTTCATTTTCACGGCCTTGTGTTTGATTGAAACAGGTTTAGCATTTTCTGTGTGTTGCATTGTAACCCCCCCCCCCCCGAAACCCTACCTGCCCAGATGTTACGACACAAAATCTAATTTCTCTGGCAATTTCCACAGCCGACATTGTGGATCCTTTCAACACAAAGCAAGAGATCAAATTCCCCTTAACCCCGGGAAGAAAGGGGAAGGTGTGTGTGTGTGTGTATTGGGGGGGGCACATTGAACCGGCAACAATCAGAAGCTGTCAACTTGTTGATGTGCAGGACCAGGGCTGATATTGAATTGAATTATGAGAGGCCACCATGCACACACAGCTTTGATGTTGGGGGAGGGCGGGTCGGTGCAGAGGTGAAGGTAAGGAGGAACGAAGAAGGTAAGGGGGGGGATGAGTGTTCCCATCAGATGTGGCCGCTGAACCTTTCAAATCTGACTCACAGAGGAGATGGATAGAGACAACAAAGGCGCACGGACAGACGGCTGCAGACCTGGAGATGAGTTTTCAACGAGGGAGGGACGGAGGCATGGACAGGAAGACAGAGAGAGGCATTGAACACAGCGCTGCAGGCTAAACTCAATCACACCTGTAGTTTTATTTGCTGTGATTCCTCTGATTCAGACCCTTTTGACTTGTGTGAAATGAAGCATTTTTGGCCACTTAACACAGTAGCAAACAGGTCAATCATTGAATGATTTTTTATATTTCCAGAAAACTTTATTGGAAGGACCTCAGAGAGGCCCAAAGGGGTTGAATTATCCATTATCCCACAGGAAAAAAAGCAAACGTCTCAGAAAAATCTAAAAACATAATCATTGTGTGATCGTTCAGGTTTACCACTTCTTCTCTAACGCTTTTCGGATGAAAGTCTCAGCTTTACACTGAAGAGATCAACGGTGGAAGTGGATCAAACCGTTAAATTGGAGCTGTTGTAGCAAAAAATTGATTTCTTGGTCTTAAAGGAAAAGTTGAACATTTAAGGATGTAATATTGCTTAATTGCTTTCTAGCTAATTAAGTGCCTGGAGCCGGAAGATTAGACTGGACCACCTGACGGCTGATGGTTACACCTGCTGCTAAACTACACGAGTACACCGGAGCTTTACGTCTCATCTCTTTGGTTCCGGTCTTTATGCTAAGCTAAGCTAATCACCTGCTGGCTTTATACATAATTAGCACACAGACGTGAGAATGGTATCGATTTTGTCATCCGACGCATTTGCTAAAATTTTCTGAGAATGCCAAATTTGTTAATTTAAAGACTACATTGACTACTAACACAATTATGTCAGATATCTGACTGTTCTAATGACATGAAATGAACAGCGAACCTCCGCCCTGCTTGGCAATCCCATCTGCATTACTGCTAATGATTTCTATGAGACTGTTTCCATCACCCCTGGTTTTGATTAAATCAAGGCATGAGAATATCAGGTTATTACTATTGGAGTTGGCCCACTGTGCCAAAAATATCAGAATGATGAATTGTGAATATTGCTCAGTCGGTACACGCTGACTGAAAAAGTCATTCTGTGCAAACTTTCCATCATGCACTGAGATTTTACCATTTGGCAACATCCGGCCCTCTTCTTGCGAGCCGTGTGAGGCTTCAGCTCACCTGTGAACCGGCTGTGTCAGCGTCATTAGACAGCTGAGCGGGAAAGGAAGCGAGTCGCTGGGTGTGAATTAATAAGGTCCAGTCTGAGACAGAGGTGTGATGCCTGGCGCGGCACGTGCTCTGTGCCAGGGTTCACTCATAAAAACCAGCCAGCCTCCCGGGGCATTATTACAAGCTCCTGCACACCTGCCGCGGAGGAAAAAACTATTGCAAGGTGTGTGTGTGTGCGTGCGCGTGTGCGTGTGTATCAGATACAGAGGTGATTTTACATTGGATGATTTTACAATGTGTGCTTCGGGAATTCCATGACACCCCTTCCAATTTTGGATTAAATTGTTTCAAGTTTTAATGACTTTAAATAAACAACTATTTGAAGAAAACTGTTGCTTCCAAGGGGTATGCAGTTACGTCCTTGCAGCACCTCAGAAAATGCCTCTTGTAGTTCACACAGTTTGCACAGTTTGGTTACTAAAAAGTATTTCAAAGCGATCACAGATCTCCCGCGGCGCTGCAACAGAAGGAATTAGGTGACAACAAAAACAAACAGCCGCTCTGAGATGAGCAACTTCTGAGACTCAACGGGCAAAACATGATTTAGCTGCTTTAAAACCAACAACTACATCACACGTGATGACTGGGAGCCCTTCAATCTGTACTGTAGTGTAGGCAAGCCAATGCTACACGAGGAGCCAGATCGCTTCCCTGTATTGCCTCGTACATAACACACAATCCTATCGCAGTCTGCAGTGTTCGCGAAGACGCTAATTTGCTTTATTCATTTATTTTTTGTCAAATTTTGATACCACTCCCAAGTCTGCGCCGTAAGGGCTAAAAGCAGTGGCGGCTGGTCAATAGAGGGCGCCGCCCCCCTTGAGCCACCAAAGATTAAAAATAATTATAATAATAAATTGTCAATATTTGTGTTTTTGAAATATGTAATGCACCCAGTAATATGTGTGTTATATGTTAGTTTCGCATTAACGCATTCATTAATTAACGCCGACAATTATTTTATCGCGCGTTAACGCATTTTTTACATTTATTATTTTTATTTTTTATTGAAAGACAAGAGACAATACATATACATAACAAGAGGATGACAAGAGCAGTGGGATAAAAGCCAGCAAACATCCTATAGTCAGTGTGTGTGTGTGTGTGTGTGTGTGTGTGTGTGTGTGTGTGTGTGTGTGTGTGTGTGTGTGTGAACGTGTGTGTGTGTGTGTCCTTGAGCCTTTTGAGATGGGAAAAAAATAATAATAATAATAATAATAATTAAATAACAACAACAAAAAAACAGGTAAGTATTTTTAATTTATTATTATTGTAACAGACTGTCTCATGTTTATCGTTTTGTATTGGAGATGATATGTCCCTTCAGGGTTGCCGTAGAGAAAAGGCAATTTCCGCTTCTGGTCGAGGGGGGGCAGAAATAAAGAGAGAAGCTGCACCAGCTGTTGCTCTCCCTGGAGACTACTGGACATCGCTGCGGTAAACTCAGCAGACACTTACACTTTAGTGCACCTATATGCTGAAATTCACGGTAAACGCATTTAAACGGCACAGATCGGGAGCGAGCGAAGGACTTTGAAAGTTAGCGGAAAGATTAACGTGAGACAACATCCGGTTTATTCAGACGAACATCCGGTTTTCAGAATAAGATGCCAACAAAGTATGAATTATATTCACATTAAGTATAAAACATGCTACCTGCATCTCGTGAACCAAATGTTATTACACTTTTGTTCATATAGCAGTACTTTTAAAATAAAAGTGCGCAATACACTACTTTTGAATTCATTATTGAACTTTGCATAACAATGCGATTAATCGCAAAAAATCCATGCAATTAAATATTTTAATCGTTGCCCAGCACTAATATATATATATATACTGAATATTATTATATGATATATTATTATATTATACTGAATTCCCTGTGAGGGTGACTAAAGTAAGATGTCCTGACGTGTTTATCAGTGTTATTTACTGTTTTTTTTCGTGTTGGAATAAATGTTAAACATGTAACTGCAAAGTAGTAATGCGTGTTTGATACCTTAATTTGTTTGCATTAAATCATACTGGGATGTTTGCTGAAATTGATTGGATGTGGGACAGCCCTACCTAGAAAAAGCCACTGGCTAAAAGCTAAAGCTGGAGCCAGGAGGGAATTAGCAAAAACATCCTCTTCAAAGTACTAAAATATGCCTATATCTCATTTGTTTAATCCATACACAAACACAAATGTACATAAAATGAAAAAAAGTTGTGGTTTTATGGAGTGATATCTTCTGGAAGTATTTCCCCTGCTTGTTATGTTAACTAGTTCTCCCCCTGTGGATTTTAACACAGACTTGTTGCATTATCAGGGGGACAAATGGGGCGTGTCCTTTCAGATGTTAGAAGCCGTTTATCTCGAGCCTGCTACCTGTAGAAAAGCACATTACGTTTCCAGAATTATGCCACTGACTTGGTACCGAAGCATTGGTTCTCGTGACATCCCTACTTTATATTAGTGATAAATGGGGGAAAACAAGGTAAAACTAAATTATGCAAAGACTTGTATAATATATGTACCATAAAGCCAGGATGTAGAAATATATTTTTTTAGGAAATACATGTCAGATTCTCCATGACTCCCAAGAATAGACGTACATTTTAATAGAATAGACTGTGTGGAGAGACAAATGCAGATCGCACTCCTGTTTTCTGGGAATGTATGAAAATTATGAAAATACTGGGATGATGTATGGGAGGAGTTGAAAGCGATATTGGGTTATGAATTACCAAAGACATGTGTGGTGCTCTATTGAGGCAATGTGTAAAGGGAAAATGTTCAATGTGGTTTAAGTTCTGTTAGTGGCAACCAAGAAGGCAATCGGCAGGAAGTAAGAGGAGGCTCCTATACTTTGAGGCACTGCTGGAGACATTTTAAATAGAAAGACTCGCACGTGCTGAGAATTCAAAGATCTAAATTTATTGAGAAATAGGACAAATGGACTGCTGATAAGACTTCACAGAGACACCACGAGAGCCATTGAATAACGACAGGGACATCTGGAGTTGCTGTGTTATGTGCCTTGGCACAACTTATGTTTGTTCTGTGGTAACTAAATGAAAAACAATAAAACTTGAAGACCCATGTGGGGAAAAAAAGCACTGGAACCCACCAAACAAATACTTAGGACTACAAACTGCAATGGCACTATAACCACTCATAAACAGCGTGAGAACAACTCTTTAACAGCTAAAGTTCTGAGCACAACACTACAGAACAAACCCATTCGGTTTATGCACCATTACAATAGAGCAATTATCATTGCTGTTTCTCATACAGATGGGACGCTTTGAGTTTGGAAGTGTGAGCAGAAGAAAGAGAATTCAACAGTCGGTCAATCAAAGGAGATCCACATGTGTTGAGCCTGACAAAAAAGCAACAAAAAAGATGCTTGTTTACTTGCCACAGTTCTCAAGCAAACTTTACGCCACCGCAAGAATTTATTTGCATTTTGGATATCAGCTGGTTTTCATTTTTTAATCCTGGATTACACATCCAAATCACTGCATTAGCTGCTCCCTGTGCAGCCATCCTGCTAATAGGGGAGCCAAAGAACCATGGCTTATTATGCTTTCTTTTAAAGGTGCAATAAACGGGATTCAGAGATATAGTGGAGTAATGTCATCCTGTGCAGAGAATTTGAGCTTTTAGTGCATGTGAGCGTGCCCTCAGGTAACCACTGTTACCTCTGCCAGCCCTTTTCGGCGCCGTTAGCTACAAGCTGCCGGCTCAGCCGTCGCCATGCTGAGAGAAGTTTCGAGGCAATATAAATGCTCCAAATCCCTAATACCGATGCTTGGTAAGCGTTCCTTGCAGCTTGATACTTACGCACAGGAAACCCTTTTGGCTGCTGTATGCGATGCAGGGGGCTTTCAACTCAGTCCCATGTAAACCCATCTGCGGCAGTATTACACGCTCAGAGCAACGGAGGTGGTATTAAGAGTGAGAATGTCCTCTAAGGGCGGGTTGGAAGGGTGGTGGATGGGTCAAACAATCACAGGACTTTCCCTCAGGGGACCGGCATTCGCATCACGTGTGAAACCATAAGTGGAGTGATTTTTTTTCTGACGATGTTATGTCACATGATGCTACGCCAAAGAGACACATGATGCTAGTTACGTAGCTTAGCGTACCTATTTTAAGCCAAACCTTGGTGTTTTTTTTTCCAACCCCAACTTAACTAACCTAACTACCAACCACCATTTCACAACGTTAACCACGTTATAAGTCATTATAGTGACGGCAAAATACGAGATCACGATGATCATATTGACGGTGGATTTAGCAATAGCTGAAGTCAACGCCTGGGAATCTGCTTTCATGCAAAATTGTTTCACATTCATTCACAGAATTCTTCCAACACCCAGCTCATTGTCACCCCACGCACGCACTGACACATCCAACATATGTCAGTGCCACCAGGTAACTCCATTCACCTCCGTATAATGTTCACATCGCCTTATAGATTCTTCAGTTTAAGCAGCCAGTCAGGTGCATGTTGTCGTGTTAACTGCTCCACCAGCAGAATGGAGGCCGCTTCTCACTACACTCTAAGTCTCTAGACAAACCCAGCACAACACACACACACTGCATGCTAAAAAAACCTTTTCATTATTCATGGAGAGTTGGTTTTTCAGACTCCCCGCTGAGTTTATAGCTGGGTGGGGCTAGGATTCACAGCACCAGTGGCTGAGGGGGGGGGTTGCGTGCACACGAGCGATCCCAATGACGGCATGGTTAAAAATAGTGCCATGCCGTCATGCAGAGCAGGTCTGGGGAGGATCGGTGAGGGGGTGAATGGAGCAGTGTGCGGCATACTCTTCTATCTTCCTCTCTCATGTTGTGGATCAAGGTGCCAGTGATCCCAGTAAAGAATCACTCTGACTGGAAGGAGGCTGTCAAAGCTCCTCATCGCCGGTCACGTCTTCACCCCTTTGGTGGTCCGTCTGAACTGCGATCGCAGGCTGTTCAGTTCAATTCATGTTGGAGTTTTGTTGGAGTTATTCTAATGCACAGGGGTTTAACAATTTGCACAAAAAAAAGACAATTGTTGAGATCTGGGAAAACGGCAACATTGGTGAATAGCGACTAAGTATGTTTACTCAAGTTCTTGAGTAAAATGGTGGGGAACTAATACTTTATGTGAGTATTTCCAAAATGATACTCCTACTGTACTATGTTTAAAGGAATACTTCACCCACAAAATGATCATTTGTATATCAATTGTAAATGAAAAGTAGAAAAGCGTTGATGAATTGATGTAAATGTGGGCCGCGTAGCAGCAAAACTAAATCAAAACATACGTTTACAAACTCACACAACTGGTGTAGTATAATCCAAGGTCTCACGCTACGAGTCCGAAGTGTGTAAATAGTGAGCTTTTAGGGAGGATACATGTGTTAGGGATGTAGTGAGCGTGCCGCTGGATAAAGGAGAATTGGATTATACTGCAAGTGTTGTGTGATAGTTTGTATTTATGTTTCATTCATCAAGAGTTTTTTGATTTTGGGATGCAAGAAAAACATGCTTTCTTCAAGAATTAAAAGGTAACACGGTGAGTGTTTGACATTCAAATGGTCATTTTGTGGGTGAAGTATTCAATAGTGTACTTTTTACTTCACAAGTTTATCTACGCTATGGTTACTGTTTATTTTTTTTACCACTTGAGAAGTGATAAGAATGATCAAAAATCCCTCCGAGACACCTCATTGAGACACCAACATGGATCGTGGATCCAAATTATACAGAATCTGTCTTAGTCACAGATCCATCTACAAAAAATACAAAACGTTCAGACTTTACTGACTGTCTGTTTACAGACAGCAATCACAACTGCAGGTCTCATTCCAAAATGACAACCAATGTTTAAAAAGTAAAGAAAAAGATCGCTGCTTTAATTTCCTTGAAGGTATCTTGAACCTTTGAATCCTTTTCTTTAAAAAAAAAAAATAATAGCTTTTTCCAAAAATGGATACATTGCATTTTGGCAGTAAAGCTTCCATTCGTCAACACTTTTCTGGAAATCCATGTGCAACAGAGCGTGGGATGGAGAACAGCTCAGTGGGAGCGAGGCGGCCAGCGCTGACCAGAAATGTAAATTGGCGGTCTGAGAGCGCGGGCCAGGAGCCTCGTCAGCCGCCCTCCTGCAAACAGTAATAACTCTCTACAATCGCAACATAATGATATGCTCGGGGTCCTGTTAATTCTGCGTTTAATAATGCTCTCGCTTTCTCCGAGACTGTTAACAAAAAGGATGGCAGCAGCAGCGCCCAAAGAGCGCTGGTGTGTGGCGGGGGGGGGGGCCCTACGGTGGCGACGGGGGTCGCACAGGATCATTATCCTCTCCATTAGCGTCCCAATTACACCCCCCGCTCCCATTAAGAGCATGCGGATGTGTGCTGTGACCTTTGTTTGAGGCATTACTCTGCCACTCCTCTGTGACTCCCGACCACAACCTTGAACCCCGAAACACACGCCTCACTCTCACACTGCTGACCGCTTTACACCGCCTCCCCAACCCTCGCTACCTCCGTGGTCCTAACGGCAAGCGAAGTCTAAATGACCGTGTAACGACATCACGTAGATATAGAAACGTTGAAATTTGCTTAAACAGGGGGTCGATGGCTATCATACAACTCAAAGTGCTGTGGTAGACCGTCTTTATCGAAGTGGAAAATGGGAAAGAGCATTTTACTTTCTCTCCATTTAAGCTCACTGCACAGAGAGAAGTCTCAAAATCACAATTTCTCAACTACATATACAGTATATATTCCTAAAATGGCAGTGGATGAATTCTTCTTTTGAAACCAGCTTCCTGGAGATCAAAATGAACTAGACTCACATTTTCAAGGTTTTCTTTCATTAAGATGAGACTAAAACGTTCAGAGTTTTAGTCAACTAATAATTAACTGAAAACCAAAATGAGGTTGATTCAATAGGACTAAAACTTATATGGGCCTTTGGTTCGCTTTTGCATCTGGTGTGAGCAAAGCATTACCCCGACAATTTAATTGTTCTGCATGGTCTCCATCGTAATTTTGAAGTTTTGGCAATTGGAGTGGTCAGACGATTACGGAGGAACTATAGGTGTCAGGGAGTAGCACTGCATGTGAAAAACAGACGTATGCAGCCTTCTGTGGTGTTATGCAGTCTGATAAAGGGATGTCCATTTTTTTGCATTACCTTGAGAACATGCAATCAATTTTGATTCAGCTTGCATTTACAAAGGGTGACCGCACACAGATTTTCTATACAAAAACGGATTATAAGTGACATGTCTGATTCACTATCAGTATAAGATAACGTTTTATTTCCTTCTGATCGGAATGTTCGCTCATCCCCCAATTCCAGTAAGTAACTTTGTGAGTAAAATGTTATCAAAATCCTCCAAAAACATAATAAAAACTATTTCTTTAAAACAGGTTGGTGAAAAAAAAACACAGCAGAGGTCAAATAAATGACTAACTAATGCCAAGATTAACTAGCTAATCTCGGCGGGAAACATATCCCGATTCTTGGCGCTACCTACAGTTTAGACAAGCTGCTTTGTGACATAAACATTATAAAAAATCTGGGCATGGGAGGAAAAGAGAATAACAAACTACTTGCAGCCTTAATTACTGTTGTCAAGTTGCCCCTGTGCAAAGCACTTAACCCCCAATTGCTCCAGCGAGCTGCTCATTGGCCAAACAGGTCCCAGATGTAAACGGGAGCAAACGTGAATACAAAGCAGGACGGAGCACAGAAAGAGCATGTGAAGAAATACAGATTGATGACAACAATCTTTACATTTCACTGCCCACCTCCACTCATCCTCCCCTCCGACACCCCCCCCCCGCTCCATCAGAAAAGCTGCTTTACATGTATGAGGCGCGCCCAGTAGAGCTGTGATGAAAGAGGCAGAAATATATAGCAGAGGGACAGGGGCCTTGAGCACACACCTATGGTACCACCGGATCATTCCCATAATTCAACACCTCGCCCCATTCCCCTGCGCACACACAGCCCCCCGCCTCCCCCCTTGTGCTCCGCAACATTGGTGCTTCAGCCGTAATGCGTTGACAATATAGGGAGATGGTTTATTTCATGTGCCATTTCCAACGGCGCAGCAGTAATGAGGAACAACATTAACATTTTGCTGACACTTGTTTCTCCCCCCCTCGCTGGGCATTAGTTTCCAGTTTGCAGCGAGGTGCTGTTAGTGTGCAGTATTTCATTGTACTATATGCCATTACACACCCAATGCACTTGATTTCCAAATGGCAAGAGATTGTCCTCCAATGATAGGACTAGGAGAGTATTCGCATATGAGAATAATATGATATTTCCATTTAGTGCCACAATTGAGTATCATTTGCATCATTTAATGGGTTCATTATTAATCATGTCTTCTCTTGCTCCGGCAGTTCTTTGTACAGTTTTAAAGAAATCATCTTGATCTCACCAGGGTTAAAGGCACCCCCCATGAAGTTTGTTTTTTTGGCAAACAAGCAAAGTTATGTTTACATTCAATGTTTCTCACCAAAACACTTTGTGTGTATTGGTGAGGCCTTAAAAAAGTGTTTTTCTTTCTTAGCTTTGTTGGTGCGTTGCTACATTACCTCAAATAGCTGTCCATCAGTAGAATAGCTTGAAACCATGTGCACATATTGCGTTGCCCTAAAGGTGGAAGGTATGAAAGTCATAGAAAGCACACCGGTATGAATTTGGCGATACCGCGCTGATCGCCTGGATGATCGGCCATCAGCGGTGACCATCCGAAGAGTTTCAGATTTCATCATTTTTGCCCGTCACAATTGAGTGAGTGAAGAAGACACTAAGCACACAATTTGTCACAACTGCGTGTCCAAAAAGAGCCGTGGTGAAACAACCTCAAGGGAACAGCTAACTGCCGACAACTAACGATAACGGAGGTCGCGTTGACTTGCATGGTGCGTTCAAGCTCTACGGAGTAAAAATGAGTATTATGCAAAAGTCAAATATAGGCATGTAATGTAATACAATGTAATCTTGTGAAATGTAGTTTTTGGGAAGAAACTTGACACTTATAGTATAAAATGAAAACTACTAATGACAAGATGTCTTTTAATCAAAGCAAGTCTTTAAATACAAGTACAATCATGTTTTTCCTATTCATTTGAATTGTGTGTTTTCTGCTAATAACCACTATAGTACCAATAACAAAATAAAAAGATAACATTTAGAATTTGTGACGGTTACATTGACTTTGGGATGGTTCAAATTATGCCTTGCATTTGCCATACTGGTGCTCTTCCCCTTCAGAAGCATTTTTACTGACATTTAGGAAAAATGAATTAACCATGATGCCATTACCGTCCGTGCTTCAAAATAATACTTTGATATACACATTAGGCCAAGCATTATTTGGATTTGCGGTACATTTTACATTATTCCTTTTGAAAGCAATATTGAGAGCAACAGTGGATTCAGTTGCAAGACAACCAGCATTCCCAATAACAAATATGAGAGTTGTATTTCAAACATTTGCCGACATCATAGAGTCAGTAGAAAAGAGCAAGGAGAGGTAAGATACAGTAGAAGGCGTCTGATAGATCCCTGCGCCTCTGTAACATCAGCACAATGCTCTCCGAGACCACAGCAGGCTTATTATCGTTACCAGTGTCATGAGAAGTGGCACTCTTGATACCGAGGAAGGCTGCCTCTGAATGGATGGTCTGGGAGAACTACAGGGGGCTTTGGTATGAGAAAGCCTCTCCGTGCCGCACCTCCCATAAAAAATACATGAAACCAGGCAATCTTTGAAAGAAGTAATTGGTTCCCTGGTGACTGAACTTGCACCGCTTCAGTTTCCACCAAAAATAAAGCCAAGCAGACACCGTAGAAGGCTTGCAGGATGCCGACAGAAAGGATGGCGGACACGCTTAAATGTTGTGCCAAATTAAACAAGGCAACAGCTACAATGATGGGATCGCCTCTTCAAGGTAGTGGTTGGCGGCAATGATTTCAGGTTTTTCCATGCTTTCACACATTGGAGCAGATTTCTTGTCTTTGTCTGAGATGTCCACGATCCATCAGTTTAAGAGCTGCTAATGGCTCGACAGTGTGACAGCCTCGTGACCGGTCAGAGAGCAGCTCGTTTGTGTGTGTGTGTGTGTGTGTGTGTGTGTGTGTGTGTGTGTGTGTGTGTGTGTGTGAGATTCACCGATGCCATTGTAAAATCCATTTGAGTCATTTTCTACACAAAATAGGCTCAAAGAAATCAATCAGATGCCGCACATCTCGTTCTGGTTTAATTACTCTGACGGACAGCGGCGCAAATCAGCAGCGCGCTCGCTGAAATGCACACGCCCGCATCCTGACAAATGGCATCGGCCGTAATTGCCTCCAAATGAGCAAATTAATGGACATGAGGATCATTACCAGCGCCGGAGAAAATGTCACCGCTCACAGGCAAAATATGGAAGAAGTGTTTTTGCTGTTATATTTTTCAAACAATGGGTGCTTGCGAGGGTGAGATAATGTCACCAAACAAATATCTGTTCATTAAACTATTTCAAGGTCACAGCTGCTGAACCGCTTGAGTGGAAAACGCAATAATCTTTCATTAGATGGCGATTTATTAAAAAGCTGACATTAGTGTTCTGATCCTTAGTCTGGCAATACGTTAAGCTTCTTATTTGATGCTCCTTATTCCTACAAGGGCACATTAAGACCCAATGCCCCCCCCATCAGCTCTTACATTATCAAACCCTGGTGGCTTTGTTCTAATGGACATTATCCTCAGGCTAGTTTATTTATTTTATAAATCCATAAACACATGTGCCAGGGAATAAAACACTGTCAAGGATAATCAAAAAAAAGGTGAGGATGGCCCCTGTCATTAGAGAGGGCATGCCTTAACACGTACTCACTTAAGACAGTGTTGACTGTGACACCACCTGTGCACGTGTCCTAGAGCAAGTCATCCAACAGGCTGATTGTTTTTATTTGCTCAGGTTTAAAGATATTGAATGCTGCCACCACTGCAATACAACGGAGCCTAGTGGAATCCTGATTGTGGTGCCCACGGCATTGAAAAATTATCTTTTTTCATTATCCTGGGATTCACCGTAAACAGGTCACTTTGCAACTGCTTTACTGAAGAAATAGTCCCTATGAATAGATGAATACATGTTTGCTGCAGTCATTTCAGATACATATCCCAAAAGCTTCATTTAACCAATATGCAGATTGCTAAATGTGACAATATGTTTTTGAAATCATAGTCAATTTTGGACCACTTTGGTTTGGTCTTAGTCTCTGATGCGAGGATGATACATTGTTTTAAATTTTCCAACTGGTCCAGTTTGTGTTTACAGAAGCTAAATCCTCGTACGATCCAACAGTTGCCTCTACGCGTGTGATGTGCTTTCTGTCCTACGCTGTGACGAGAGTGAGTGGATGAAGCAAAGTTGTTAAATTGTCCGCATTTAGCATTTAACTGGCTAGTTAACTACCTAGCTGGTCAATTCCACCATGCTTTCATGCTACACCGGTAAAACCCAGACATTGAGCCGAGAAAAGTAGTCCCTCATCTGGTGAGCCAAACAGCAGGCTGGTGGCCAGCGGTGTGTCTTAATGGACCGTTCGTCACACTCCCCGCCACTAGTAGACTACAGACCTGCAAACCCCCCCCCCCCTACCGGCGAGCAAGGCGGAGTGACGCGTTAGCTAGCTAACTATTATGGTCCAATATAGTAAGTTCATAAATCAATGGTAGAAAACTCACACGCAAATAGGCACCAAGTCACCGAAAACAAGTCAAGCAAGGCTTTTTTAGCAATGAAGCGACAAAAAAATGGAACGCTTTCTGTGATTGGTTGGAATGGTGATCACACTAGAAGTGAACCGCTCCAGAGTTCACTCGCCTGGGGTCGAAGACCACCCCTTTGAGGCGGACCAGAGAGCGTAGTACAGTTATCACGGTATGGGTTTAGCTTGAAAGGGGCAGCTAGAAGGATAACGCTGCGGACATTAGCAAACATCAAGGGGAAGATTTAACACCCCTTCAGACATGCACCCCTTTACATTACTCCGAGGGCATTATAACGTGTTGGTCTCATGTCTTAATAAGCACCCTGGTCATTTCTTTGTCACAAGGACAATAAGACTGGGTCGGACCCAGAAACATTTACAGACAAGTCTGCATTGTAAGCCTTCAGATTAACGTAAAGGCTGCAGCAGCACAAGGTTACACATGCAGAGAGAGAGAGAGGTTGTGTGTCTCTTAAACCACCTTCTGACATCACCGACAGAAAGTAAAATCAGTTCATTAACCTATGAAGCACTGTAAAATAACTCATTTTAGGTGGAGGCGAGTCTTCTCATCAGATCAGTCTATAAAAACTGACTTTCCCCACTCAGGGAAAATCCTTGTAACGCCAAAGTAATGATCGGACCAACAGTCTCTCCCTTTATCCTAAATGTTCATCAGTGCTTTACATACAGCATGTGAGCCAATAGGAAGTAAACATAGTGTCAGTAAATTGCAAAACAGGCATTTCTACTTCAAAATCACCTCTTTAGTGGAAATGTTCAACTTGTGCAGCTCTTTGGGTGTAGTATACACATCACAGCCCTTTCCTGTTGAACTCTTCACATGCATGATGTTCTTTGCTGAGGCTGACGGAGGGATAGAGCCAGTCAGGAACTGCGCTACACAGGAACTCCCTTTCTATTCCCGCTGAGGGTGCAAACGCCATCCCCTGAGGAGTGATGTCCAGATTGACAGCCATTGATCTCAGCAGCAGTGTGGAGGCGCCTGTGAGGGGGAGGGGTGTCTGTATTATGGAGGCTTCATTTTGTCCTTGAGGGGAAGGCACAACTGGGACTGGAAGTGAAGTATAAACTGCTGGGTAATGGATCTGTCCATTCCCATTTTCGTCCAGGCCGACAACCCGGCCTCGTTCTCAGACTCTCCTCTGCGAGATGCAGGACCCCCCCCCCACCTGTCCGCAGGGTCGTGCGGGACAACTTGTGCTCAAAATTCCAGTTTTGGCAGACATGAATATTGACCATCATTGTAGAGGTCGGTGGGAAGGAAGGAAGTGGAATGGAGGGAGACAGCAAAGCTCGTTCAGCACTAGAGTGTGCAGCGTAAGCTAAAGCGCGATGACAGCTGTGCTGTGTGCTGGCTGCAGCTGTTCAGCGTGTCAGGTCATTAGGGCATCTTCATGCTTAATCAGGAACAATGCCAGAAATACTCCAGCAGCAACGCGCCACACCTTATACAGTAGGGCACAACGTGGACATCCTCCGCAGACATTTTCCTCTTTTGTTCATTGTCCTACTTTGAAAGAATGAACTCCCCTTTGGACTGAGTGTTTCTTCCTCTCAGGTGCTTTCAGGCAGCAAGCGGATGCCGCCCAGCGATGCTCTGTATTTTGAAAACATGCAACTCTGCCGGGGAAAAAGGTTCATTCAGGGAACTCAGACGCCGCTTGAATCAGCTCCTGTATCGTTCCTCTCGCTGCAGTTTCTGCGGTTGCCATGGTCACGCAGAGACCCTGGGCAGCATGTGTTTTACAGTAAAAACAATGGAAGCGGCGGCCGACCTCTCGCTGGCTGAATGCACCTTTATGCCACTTTTGATTCTGTTTCACCAACCAAGGCACAAAAATCTGTTTTAAACCACTTTAAATTGACTGACCTGTTGACACAGGTGATATAAAGTGACATTTATCATAAAAATATGAATTTTGTCTCTTTATAATCAGTTTAACACTATATGTAAAGAAGCCTTAAAGTCAAAATGTGCATTACTTCATGCAAAATGTTATTATTTCATACTACAGTATGTTTTGATATTCACACACTGACGAGAACGTTTGTGTGTTATAAGATCCTCTGAAGCATAATTCATTTACATCTTAACTCCAGATCAGCTGTTGTGTTTCTGCTGTTCCACTGAACTGGACATTGATACTTAGACCTGAGCTGTGAACCAGAAAAGGGCTGTTTGCGCTCCTCTGTGTTGTGAGTACACTTTCCTTTAAATTGATTTGAGGTGACTGGGGAATTAGCACATGTGTATACGTGTGGTCATTTAGTAGTAGTAGTATGCAGTCCTGTCAGAGGTGTGGCGGTAGCATGGTAATGTAGTGTTACTGTATGTAGTTTGCTGATTATGTGTTTTTGCAGCACAGCTGGATGGCTATGCTTTAGAGCACATTTGCAAATGTTTTGCGTTGCTTCTGACCATATAAACACATCATCTGTCATCTATAGGTGTGTGCACGATCATGCGCTGTAGCGCTGTATCAATGTGTCTCTGTCTACGCTTAACCTAAGACAGAAACACGGTGCACCTTCAGCTACTTTAAGCAGTGGCAGATAAGACTGAGTTTTGGGGCCTCTTATAGCGGTAAATTTGCATCATAGTCCATCATTAGCATAAATATTATAATGGTCATTAAATTGACTTATTTAGGCATATAATGTAGCACCTGCTGTTATTAATCAAGCCTTCAAGCTTTCTTTTTATCAACACTTCTGCATAATCTGAGTTGGATTTCTATACAATTTGATTTCATCATCCCATGCAGCCCTTTAAAGGCCTCCAAAGGCCGGTGTATATATGCATGATTTCCCCCACTGATACGGTTCTATCAATGATATATTCTCGGAGAAGGGGATCCTCTAGACTGGGCTTTAATGTTCGGGGTTTGCCTCTGGCAGCTTCTCTGTTCAGTCCCCTGTTGACTGGCAGCATATCACTGTGGTGATTAGATCGTGATGGATACCATGACGTATCCAGAGCCGGCAGACTGCTATCTGAAATGATTCTAGACCTAGAGGGGGAGGAGGGAGATCGAATAAAGGAACTCCGCTGGAACACAAAATGCGTACCCTTCATCTATTTGAATGACCCCCCCCCCCCCCTACACAGGGAATTTTTTGACTTAATCTGATGGCTAATCCATTTTGACTTGACTTGGCTGTTCAGAGGAAGGGATCAATAACGGCAGCAAAATGGGAAAATAATTGTGCCGCTCAGCATCGGTTATGATCAATTCACCTTGACACAACACGACTGGCTGGCAAGGAGACGAGAACGTGCCGGCAGAGAGAAAATAATGCAGTCAGAAATGGAAGTGACATCCATAATCAACAGAGGTGTTCTCTCAGGAGTGGCTGAACAACGCGAGTGAGTCACCACCACTGACTGCCTATGAGCGACAGGAAGTAGGAACCACATCTTTGATTTTACACACCAATTTCATTTGAGTTATTCCTACAAAAAGAATTCTGGTTCTGTAAATCACTCACTAACGAAGCAACTACGTATTTATGTGCAGCTGAAAATAGTCCCTAACAAATGTACTATTACTGGGTCTTTTTTTTAAATAAACTATACATTTGTCACGTTTTTATGAAAAATGATGGCTTCAGTGGAATGGAGTAGTGGCTGACCTCAGGCAGGGGAGGAAGATTGAAAAGTATTGAGAAAGGCATTGTTGTTTTTGTTCTTTAAGAAATATATAGAATAACAGCAGTCGTATCCTTTAAAGTGTGTTTTGTTATGTCCTTGTCAGCGGGTTATAATAAAATAAATGATTATGTAATCACAGTGGGAATACAATTACCATTTTGCCTAAAAAGTCAATTAGAAATACACTTAAAGAATATCAATATGTTGATAAAGGATTGTTAAATCTCCCTCATATCTAACACAGTTAACTGTCATTATAACTCATAAAGCTCAACTCTGTTCCACACAGTACACGCTGCTTCAGCCGCCATCGTTTTTCTTTGGGACTCAACTCATTGTGAAGCAAACATCCTCAGTTGAATAGCGAGTTGCCGAAAAGACAGACAATTGATTTCACTCTGAACATCAGCTTGTCGTGCCAGCAAAGACAAAAAAATGTCTGCTGAGGAACGGAGCGGAACGCAGTCCGTACTTCAATGCGAGGAGGGAAATTGCTTTCAGTACGGCATGAAGGAGAGTAATGGGATACCTCTGCTGCTTTCATGGATATGGGACATCAAACATCAAACTACGCACATTGGATACAACACTGAACAGACTAGACAGAATAAACAGGAAAAGGTGGATCATGAACAGGTAATATGAAGTGTGAGCAGTTACATACAGTACCGAGGTGCCGTGTGAAAGGTGGGAATCAGGAGACACTGCTGACACAGCTCAATGAAGACGATACCCGAATCCTGACAAAGCTGTCCAAGTACCATGAAGCAGGCAAACTATTATCCTGTTGACCATCAGACCTATTTTCACTATCAAAATGAGCATATAAGTTTAGTTGAGGGCAAGAAAATGCCGTTCATCACATCGTACTGCTCTGTTGTCCAACCGCATGACAGCACAGGCGGCCTTTTTCTCTATCTGTTAACACTGAAAATGAAGGAAGCGATTGGTCACAATTGTTTCCACCCAACACAACAACCCAAGCATCTTATTTTGCTTCCCAACAACACAGCTCATGTCATCATCTATGCGAGCTAAGTGATCGACAGCGGATGGATTTGCTGTTGCCTGGAGACAGCGAAGCTTCCGAGTGTGCAGGCTTCTTAAAATCAAGGAAAGTAAGTAACAGTGAATTTAAACCTTGAGGACGAATCTGTTGTACTACTGAGGTTCCACAGAGCAAGTCATTAACGCCACTAATCCCATGTGCTTAGTTGTATTGAATGGTGGTTAACGAGTATCATCGTGATGTGGCTGCGTATAACTCGATCAAAGTACAAGAAAGCACCACTCAAAAGTGAGAAAAACATCCTCGCTCGGCGTTATTTCTCGCCTTATTGCCTTGCAGGTAATTCATAGACGATTAAGTGCCTCGTGCTGCCGTGAATCCAAGGTCGGCGCGGCTGTGACATGAATGACAATCTCAAAGTGATACAGTAAAGGAAAATGGAGGTGGACAGGTTCTGGGAGTAAGTAGAGAGGCTGTTAAAGTGTGATAGAGCGGGCAGGAAAGGGCAAGGTGAAGTGACAGGGGAAAGTATTTTTCTGCGCAGCTGGAAATGCTCTTTCAACTACTTTTCAACAAATATTTGAATGTTAAAGACCGTACAATGTGAGCCAATCAGAAAATCTCTCTCCCTCTCTATTCTGATTGAAAAAGAAACGTGAAAATAGCTGACCTAGCCTTGGAGACAGTAGTGGGACAAAACAATCTTGACTCAAGGTCTACCTACTATAGCTCTCTCCCGTGTTTCAAACCCATCCCAGGGTCTTCATGAGCAGATGGAATTTTCTCCATGACGACAGCTCCTTGACAACTGAGCAAATTTCATCCGCTGATGAAGACGATGAGGCTGAAAGCACAGGAAAAAAAGTAGTAAGTTGCCCTTGAGTCAGGATTTTGTTTTTCAAAATGTAGAAAATTATATAAATAAATATATAAAAACACACATGCAGCATACAATCTGTCAAAAACATAATTTGTATTAGGAATGCACCGATCAGACTATTTCAGTCGGGATACTGATAGTGATACCCGGGCTTTGGGTATCTGCCGAGAGTGAGTACCAATTCAAGAGTTTAATTAATAAGCTATTTAAATCAGGAGAGATAAGTTAGATACAGAAAAGATAGTTGTTTATTATTATGATATAGATGATATGTGATGATAGAGTCTTTGGCACTTGGACTCTACAGGGAGATTTGTAATGGAGGGGCGTCTGCCCTGAACAGCAACAAGATAAATCCCTCCGTGGAGTCCAGACACTGGTGAGCCACTGATGAGGCTGAGAGAATGATGAGTTGATGAAGCTGATGGATCTGTGAAGACTGGGCAGAGATAGAGAGTTGCGTAACAGCAGCCTGATTGTACAGAAGGTAAAGAGACAATCATATTTAAAAAGAGACAGCAGCAAGATGATAGGCTAACGATGTCATTGTGTCGTTGTGTTGATATCATGATTGACAGCCCTGAACAATGACAGCAGGGAAATAATGAGTGAGCATGCGTGAGGAGTGATTGGCAGATGTTTGAGAAATAAACTAGTGGCTTAGAGGCAAGAGTATAGTCTTCCTGACTGAATTTATGCCAGAGCTTCATATGCTTCACTGAGACCAGGATCATTCTCTTAAGCGTAAGGCAACATTGCTTTCCTAACGTTGTTATTAAACCAATTAATGCATGTATATAAATGTAATGAGAATATATATTTTTTTCTAACTATCAGGAATTACAATTCAAATGTAAACCATTTTAATGCAGAGAAAAAGATAAACAGGAATGAATTCATATTATATATATAATATATAAACATTGAATTGAATTGAATAAATGAGCCCAACTGCCACAGATATCCCATCCAGTTACATGAGTCAGTATCGGCCCAATGTCCAATATCTGTGCATCCCTAATTTCTATATGGTGAAAAACAATGTCATTCACTTGCTGAATATTGATCTCTCTGTGTTCCCCCGTCCCTCTCTCTCACACACACACACACAGCTACTGAAGGACACAAGCAGGACTTCCTCCCTGCCCTCCCTCCCCCCCTCCCCTCCTAGGTAATCAGCTATGAGCACATAAACAGCCGCCCATCCGCAGCCGCGCACCTGCTGCAATCTGTTGACTTTGAGCGGGATCTTTCACCTGTCGCTGCAGCTGAGAGAAAAGGGTGTGAGCCGGTCGGTTTGGAAATGTACCAGTTCTGCCTGGTTAGGTCTCATCGTGTGCCCACGTGTGACCCGTCAGGATTAGCTGACAGCTTTGAGAGCCCCCGCGGCAGAGGTGATGAATGCTCTGATGTAGCGGTGGCTGCAGGTGTCCTTCCTTTTTCTCTGGGTGGTTATTGACTCTCTGTTGCACTTTTACTCCCGAATATTCTGTAGCATTTACAGTAATTCCCTTCTGTGGCCACAGATGCATTGTTAATCCATGGCTACTGTAGGTCTTTACTGGGTAAATACAGGACTGTAAATGCACAGTCTCAATCCACAAAGAGCAGCAAATCACTGTGCATCAATACTCACAACTGCTAGGCGAACACATCATCTAAATACACCTACAGCTGCGACGCAGAAATCAACAGCAATCTCCACGTAATGTTGTCATTTTTCCTGCATAATTGGCAATTACAGCAAACAGAGGCAATCCTGTGAACAAACACCATCAGACGGCAGGGATGAGATTTTAAAGCCGTTACAGTGCGGAGCGCCATTGGTAATCAATGGGGGCTTAGAGGCATCTACCGATCGGCGCGCGGATGTCCCCCGTCACGTGGCGGCGATGATCTAAAGCCGGGAGACGTGCAAACGCTACGGTGTTCAATGGTGCTCGGCGGCACCACAGAGGTGACCCGGTGTGATCGATGGCACGCCGTGCGTCATCTTGGTTCAGCGGGGTTTTTGGTCTGAAGTGAATTGAGAAGCTTCGGGTGCAATTACTTTTAAAAACGTTGCAAATTGAAAACCCCATTTTCTCAATCAGCACCTCATAATGAGCAACGTGGCACTACAAGAACACACACGTTATTGCACAAGAGAATATGTGCATTTCTGTATTTGTCTTTGATTTCTCACTGGTTTGTGGGGTGGGGCTCAGCTGGAAAAAAAAAGGACCCCGATCCACCTGAACACCTTAGTACAGCATGTGTCCACAAGCAATTCCAGGAGACATGATTGCACATCGTTCGGACAAAGCAGCCTAATTGAGTTTTTGTGTGTTAAACTCAAATTTAATAAACAACTAATATTTTCCCTAAACTTTAACTTTGCCTATTTGGTCGGAATATTTTGTTGTAGAGAAAACACTTGAGATTCGTCAATCTCCAGCACAAGAGGCAGAGCCCTTCGCAGGCACAAACAGGACCGAAGTCCTTCAGCTGTGCTCAGCTGTCGCCCGTCTAACCAGAATCCTCTGTGGAGGGATGAGGGTGACGTGATGGACGAGACAGAGCAGAGGACCCTTCAGGAGTGCAGTGTTCCATTAGCCGGGCTGTGATGTGCTGCTGGTCCTCCTCACTACACTCACTCTCATACACACACACTCCTTCTGAAACCGCCATTCAAGCCTGCAGAGGAGCGAGATATGCCTCTTCATTCAGCTTCTACGAGGATGTTCATTTGGACTAAAAGTGAAAATTTCAAACCAATCCAAAAGAGGAAAACATGTTCATTTTGCCTCATTAATTCACTTCAAAACTGCCAAATGTGTAAATTTACCTTGTAATTTTTGCTAACCCCCCCCCCCCCCCCCCCCAATGTAGGTACTAGTATTGGCTGTGTGATTTCATTATTTTATACAATTGTGTTTACAACAGTCCCCTCCGCTGTTAGCAGCTGGAGTCCAGAGTCGTCCTTGAATGTGCCCGTCCTCGCACATCTTCATCCTTCACAGGCAGCAATTCACCGAGGACGATCTCCGGCTCAACTGGCCTCCATACGGGTGGGGGGGGGGGGGAGAGACAGAGAGCGAGAGCGAGAGAGAGTGAGCGAGAAAATAAATTCTCCCTTGGGCAAAGTATAAACGTCTATTCCCTTATTCTCCAAGGACGGCCAAAGAAGAAGATGAGCTTTGTTGGTGCGATGTGGCTGTTGGCTGCAGTTGGGGATGCAGCACACGCTTTTGTCTTCCCAGCTAACAAACGTGGTTTTTGGGCCTGAGGGAGCAAGTCCGACAGCGAATGAGAGAGCGGGAGATAAGTAAGTGTGTCAGAGACAGAAAACAGAGAGGATAAGAGATGATGAAAGCGTGACAAAAGAGATGGATGCTAACTTGGAGGAACGAAAAGAATAAGCGAGGCATGCTGGAAAAGAAAACAATGACGGTAAAGAAGAAGGGTGCCGTCTTTGTTACCGCACCTCAAAACCTCCTGTGAAGGATGGAACCGAGTCTCTTTGGACAAGACTCACAGGACAAATCCACAGCTGTGGGTAAGCCCAGCTTCAGCAGCACAGCAGTGAGGTTTTGTTTGCTATTCACTGACATGAGCCACCGCCTCAATTAATCAAGAGCAGCCTGCTAAAAGCAGATCACATCTGTCTGTTTGATGGGAGCCAATGATCGACTCGGCACGTATGCTCCCTTTCATTTTGTATTCACACGCTTACTCACATTTACAACTACTGCCCGCTGCAATTTAGCTCCACTGAAGTGGTTGCAGGGTTTGGTGCCCTGCTAAAGGCAGAGTGTAAGTCATGTCAGTTCAAGCTTTTTCCAGCTAAGTTAAAATGTAGACCAGACCACCAAAGCCCATCTTGAACCGAGACGGAGGTTACAGTCTTTCCTCCCAAATACACAACCACCTGTTTTTACACGACCACACGTCCACACTTGAGTCATCTACCACCTGGGCCAGCTATATTTGCAGAGGAAGACCATGGAATGCAGTGGAAAGCACCCTGAGATTCAGTTAAAATCTCTGAAAAGCGAGGAAGGGAACCTTTCTCCTGCTTTTTACAGACTTTGCTCCTGTCACATTTTACTCTCTGTGGCCTTGTTTTTCATTGCAATGTATAAGTCCTGCTCCTCTAAGGAATAAGGACATACATCATGGCTTGAAGTAGAGAGAACTCAAAAATGTATTTTGTGCAGTTTAACACAGTTCCAATGACCTGAATCATAAAAAAAGAAAAAACATTGTTCCAAGGACCCACAAGTGTTACTCTACGTCCAATGTACTTTGAACTATTTACATTTTTACAACCTCTACTAACAGCCTCTCCTGTCCTCTCTTCTCTGTGGAGATCAATACAAAGATTTGAATCACAGTACTGGTGAGCACTGAGATATTTTGCCTGTATGTTCGCACTTACTTTTGAAGATACCTTTTAATTTATAGAACTGCACTGACCAGATCACAGTCATAATTACTGTAAAGCTCCTCATCCTGGGTTGCAATGCTTTAATGATGCACTGCGCTCCAGGATCAAGGAAACAGGGAAGCAACCTCCTTTGCAGCGTCCTGGTAGATGTCCAGCGCATGGGTAAAAAGGGATAACCTGGTTTAAAAAGGAGATATCCGAGTCTGCCTGGCAGCCTTGCAGAGAGGAGGAAGAGAGCCTGAAGCAGAGAGGAAAACCCAGACAGAGAGAGAGAGACAGAGAAAGCCAGACAGGACAAGAGAAAAAAACAAAGCCAATTATAAAAGGAAGGTTTGAGAGAGAAAAAAGGAAAGGAGAGAGATGAGACGGCTATAGCGACTGACAGAGAAAGATGGAGATAGAGACCGGGAGGAAACGCCGGGCACAGGGAGAGAGAAAAAGGAAAGAAGAAAAGAAAAACAAGGAGAGAAAAAGGAAAGGAGAAAAGAAGGAAGACAGAAGACAGATGTAAGATCAGATGTAGAAAACAGGAATCAGAGAGAAGTGAGTGAATCACAGAGACCCTCAGATGGTGGCAGTAACCAAAGCATCGCTGGACTGTATTGGCATGGCTGAAATAAAAAAAAGCAGCAGTGCTCAGTGGACTTTCCTAAAGCTCAATAACTTAAACAAACAGGGATATTGGGAAAAGGGACATTGACATAGCAGACTGTATAACCCTCTGGAGACGACAGGAGGACGTTAAAGCAGGGAGCCAGAGACATCCAGCTGCAGCCGGAGAGGTGACAGCTGACTGTTTCCAGCTTGCGTCCAGACAAACAGAACCAGCTCCAGGTTGGAAGAGATCCAGCAGGAAGCTAGGGGGGCGATAACGAGACAGTCCTCATTTCCTCCGTCCAGACTGACCAGCCAGAGGACGATGGGGAGGGGGAGGAGGGCAGGAAGGAAAGGCTACAGGGTCAGAGTTGTCCAGCCAACAGCTTTAAACAAGCAGGAGGGAGGGGGGGGGGGGGCTGTGATGGAAAACACCAGCAGCGAGGAGAGCGACATGTGTCATCCATGGCGAAATTACTCTTCAGGCTTTCCTAGAGAGCAGCAGAAGACGCTCCAAAGCCTGAGGCCGCTCCTCTGCTTTTCTCCATACATACGCTTAGGTTAATTAACAGCCACCAACGTACGGTGTTGTTTTAGATGAACTCTGGTGCTGCGTTGCTCGGAAAGAGGTGTTCAAAGCCGGCGTCTCTCACTGATGTGCACTAAAAACCCGGTAATGTAACCGTTACACTCCATCTTGGCCAACCATCTATCTATGCATAATGTACGTGCCTGCAAAGTCCTGTGATTTACCACTTTTTTTTTATCTAGTTCTCTGTGAAGGCTCCATGAAGAACAACATAAAGTGAAATGAGCCACTTTCAGTGCGTTGGGTCTGTTCTGAGCACAATGCTGGCTTTGCCAAAGCCAATCAACATTTATCAATGGTAAATTGAGGAGAGTGCATCACACCACAACAGATGTCTCGTTTGTGAATTTTACAACGCTGTACGACACAGATGGATACTCTAACAATTAACGAATGTTTGATTTGGGATGCAATCATGAAAGTAAAAATTCAGAGTAAAGCAATTAGAGAACTTCATTGAAAAATAAACCAATAATGGAAAAATCACACTGACTAGCTCAGATATTCAATACAAACAGGTACTAATGTACAGTAACCGAAATAACCAAGTATCAAGTAGTACGGAAGCTACTCCAGTCAAACAATACGAGCATTAGATCCGTTTGTACCTAAATCTAGAAAAGAAATTATTATTTGCCTTTTTCCTGTATCTTATCAACGCAAACGTTCTATTTAACCCTTGTGTTGTCTTCACTTTCTGTATACACTACTTGTCCTAAGGGTCAAAGATGACCCGCCTTCACTCAACCCCTAAAATAAAGCAGCTTGATTGCATTTTATACCCCAAATCTACTTTGCATGTAGAAACAACCTTCATCATTCATCACAGACGTTGTGAATATCTAGGTTTTTCCTCTTCACAGTGCAGAAAGACTGTTTAATCAGTGGAATCCACTTCTCCCAGACCTCTCTTATGGCCGCAAGTTTGTCTGTCACACGCCTTGCATGTCTTGACTCATGATTATTAAATCATATCGTTCTTGAGAAAGTATGAAAGACTTTCAGTGGCATCGTTGCATGGAAAATCGCCCTTCCACTCTCTGCATCCCAAAGACTAGATGCAGCCTCGCATCGGGGCCTATACACACCTGCTAAGATTAGCAGCCCGATGTAGGCACGCAGGTCAATCTCATCCATCCTTTTCCATTTGTCTCCATATTTACGGAAACCCTCTAAATTTGTCATCTCCAGGATGATTTGTTCTGTGGCTGGTGTGATGAACATGCTGGGGTCATCCTTATGACATTTTGTGCTGCCATCCTGCCCTGGTTGTCATATATGGTGACAAGGACCATGTTATTTTTTCTGTTCATTGACAAAAATGTCTCTCTTTCAAATTGGGCGATTTCTTCTTCATCTGAAGATGATTCATCGTGCTCTGGGTCATATTCTTCCCCATCTTCTTCTTCAGATACCTCTTCCTGTTCTAAATCACCGTCCTCTTGTTCCTCCTGGACATCTGAATAAATCAGATCTAGGACCTGCTGTGCAGTGAAACGTGCACTCATGGCTACAGTAAAGAGAGTACTGGGGGTACTGTCATCTGCAGCACCTTTATAGCCTCTGACTGCATTTCCCATTAGTAAACAATGCTTTCAAGAAATGTTTATTCTCTCTGATCTTGTTTGTATTTTGTCTGCGAACTTCAGTCAGGTGTGGGGTCATGGAGAGGAGATGCTGCACATTCGCGAGAAAGTTTTCGTTTTCCCTAAGTTCAATCAGTAGCACACGGAATCTCAATTTCTTGTGTGTGTGTGTGTGTGTGTGTGTGTGTGTGTGTGTGTGTGTGTGTGTGTGTGTGTGTGTATGGTGTGTTTTTTATAGTTTCTGTAGTATGAAAATGATTTTAGAACTGCCGGGTCAAAAATGACCCCTAAGACAAGATTTGTACCCTGTTGGTGTACAGCTTTTATGGAAATATGAACAAAGGCAATGTTTAACTTTTTCTCATGTTGGGGTCATTCTAGGAAAAGTCATTGAATTTCAAGTTGAAATTGAAAAGATCATTAAGGGGGTTTCCTATGCTGTTAAACATAGCGGCGGGTCATTTTTGACTCCTAAGACAACACAAGGGTTCGGGTGATTGATTGGCCCACTACCGTAGCAGCTACAACCTATACATCCGAGATTGCTTCCACATGGCTCTCAACATGGAGATGTCTGAGCCGGTTGCTAACATTGCAAACAGCACTAACAACGGCTCACAGAGCTAACAGTGTTAACCAGAGGGGCGCTGTGCTCATGCGATTAGCTGGCAAGTGCGACACACACACAGCTTCAATTCACATGATGTGTAGCAAATGAAGCACTCTATTGGTATCGGTATCACTTTAAGGGGACTGGTATTGGCACTTGCAATGTCATTTTCTAAAATCAATACCCAGCCCTACTGTGTACGAAAGACAAAGTAAGAGTTGCAGGAGAGAAACCGGGCTGATTTGTCCGCCATGATCATTGTGATCAGACACCGGTGTGTTGCAGAGGAGGAGAAGCAGGAAGATGGGGGACTGAGGTGGGGGCTCCGTTGGTGCACTGCATCTGCAGGCAAGCAGTGTTCATGCTTCACTGGAGTAGCTGGATGACTTCACCATTTCCTCACGTTTTTCTCCACTTGGTGTGCGCACACACACACACATCTACTAGCTCATAGCCCATGTGGGGATGGTGACTTCACTTTCACTTCAGGTAGGATGACTTCATTTCTGTCTATCTCCCATGTTTTGCTCCCTCAAACCATTTCTTTCATACAATTTGTCTCTTCTTTTTTTTTTTTTTTTTTTAAACAAGGAAAAAAAATTCACTAATCATTGGTTCAATTTTGGAATAACTATGGATTTTGCCTCCCAACAGCTACACTGAAATTTCTTCACAGCCAGTATGGACGGGAAGAACAATTACGGAGACCAAAATACTCATCTGAGTATTATTATGAGACAAACCAGAAAAAAAGCTAACCTATGCTTTAATGCTTAACTGATCTCCTGGGTCCATATTTATTAAGTATCACAGAATCCCTCAAAGGAATCATGTGAAAGTCGACACAGGAGTTAAAACACTTCGACCTCAGAGTAGGACTTTGAGTTATTTATGAAGCCTCCAACACATACATTCAGCAAGGAGAAGCACTACTCCTAAGGGAAGACAGAAACTCAGAAATAGAAATTAGGATAACGTTATGTTTTCTGACAACTGTAGTTTCAAATATTTGCAGTCAAATTGAAAATGCAGAAATTGGCACTGCAAAGAAGTGTTGAATCTCATTCAATTTACAGTCAGGATGGAAGTGAAGATAACAAAAACAATGTCTGGCACCGTGCCTAACATTAATGGATCCTAACCTATCAGGTATGGAATTAATCTGCAGATGCTCAAACTTTTCTATGTGTGCCAGGTTTTGAGCCACGACAAAGGTCAAAATATGGCCCGCTAAAGACAAGTTGAGGCTTGAGGTCCTTGAGCATGCAGTCAGACGAGCACAGAAAAATATCAGGCTCATGGGTCGAGTAGTATGCGAGATCAGCCGTGGACAGAAAGACAGATACACACACACCCAACCCAAGGCATGATCTCCCCACAGGCTTAGAGACAAAAACATTGTGCAAAATATGTCACACGGTTTTAAGAAATGTACCAGAACAATATGAACATATCTGTCAAATACCATAGCACCTACTATTATCTGAGATATAATTATTATTATACAAATAATAAAAATAACAACAATAGCAATAATAATATTTTATTTTTTTTGGGTGACATCCAGCCAGAGGGACATGATTGTGTCTAAAATAAAGGTTTTAGTCTGCTCTCTTTGGACCCTAAGACCCTTAAGGGGAAGTTGTTTTCTGCAGGAACAGCACATGTTCTCTGTTCTGCACAAATTGCAATTAATTTGCTTTAACATATATCCGATCATCACCCTCTTTGTAAGTCAGTTGTCAAGGCAACGTACAGAGGCACAAAGAGGCCAGAGAGTCACTGCATGAAATGCTTACCAGCACTATTATGGCTATTGTGTTGTATTGGAAGGTCTTTTCCGTTATCTTGTCCACCTCCGGCTCTGTACAGTGGGGTATGTAAATATGTATAACTGTAAGATACAATACATAAAGACTTGGTGAATCACGGTTTGGTGCTCTTGCCGTTCCTAAAATAGTTTGGTCCTCATGAGGATTAAGACAATAGTGGACAGAGCTGAGAGAGAATTGGCTGCGAGTTATTAACTCGCAGCTCAGATAAGCAGAGATCGCTGCTCCCAGCTGTGCCACCTTGCCCTCAAGATAAGGGAATTAGAGGGGACAAAGGCGACAGTTTTTTGCACAGTGATGCCAACAGGAGCATATCGGAGCTGTGCGTGTGTCCCATTCAGGCCTCTACCGTTTCCACCATGGAGAGAGACAACAAGGCGTGAATACAGGAAGCAGTGAGGAGGAAAGGACTACGACGGGCAGAACACGGAGCCCCCGTGTGTGCGTTCGAGCCTCTGCTATAATACTCATCTATTTCTCTGAGGTTGTGACATTTCAGCCAGCAGTTATCACATCATCTATCAGCTCAATTACGCTACACAGGAACAACAGTTCCGCTATGTGCATGTGCAACTCTCAACAAAAACAAAAAAGAGGGATGGCTCACTCGTTAGGTATACTTCCATCATCAGCTCGTAAAACAACAATCGTGAGCCATCTCGCCTTTTTTCTCATCTCTGATTACAGTTCCACACGCTCAGTACCGACCGGACAGGTGCCAGCGGAGTGTGTTAGCCGTTAGTGTACTGTCAGCAATTCTCATTTTAGTCAGACTAGACTCTAAATGAGAGTTCTGTGGCATTCATTCTCTGTGTGTATTTGTTCATGTTTTACAAAGGGTTTAACCCAAGCAAGACCATACAGCAATGATAGCAATCATGTACATTCATACAGGGTTAAAATTCATACAAATGTTAAATGTTAAAAATAATGGTAAAATGTAAATTTCAGTTTTTAACGCACAGGTATCAGATCGGCCAATGTATAAGTTCAGGTATCGGAATCGGTGAGGAAACATCTGTCTCTTTAGCTGCTAAATGCTCCCCTGTGTTCAACAGCTGGTCTCTGGTTTTCTGTTCGCTGCCTTTTTGCAGCTGAAAACTGCATTGAAGAGAGCAGCGAGAATCAAAGAACACAAACCAATACAGAAGACACTAATAAAGAGCTCTTTAGAGCTGAGGGGAACTGTGGAGTCGGTGATATTATCTGAGGGTTTGTTACTACAGCTACCCTTTTAACATTTCACATAGTTGTTTGATCATTATTAATAATAAAACAATTATTATCAGAGCAGCTTTCATGGGATCTGGCGCTTACTATCAAAGGAGCTAATTCACGAATCTCGTTAGCCGTCTTTAGCGAACACTGTTGAGCACTGTTTAGGGTTGTCACACAGTACTTAAAGCTACCCATGTGTGGAATATCAAAATTTGTAAAATAGCTTTTAAATTCTTCATTACTTCTCGACTCTGAGGCCACTCCCTTCACCATTCCCTGCTGAAATGACCCAGTTTCCCCTCAGGGATCAATAAAGTGCATCTTATCTCACCGTGTGATATTCCTCATCTCATGAGTATTGCTCTACAAAGTCTTATAGCCGGGAGGCATCTGGGCAGACGTTATCACATCCCGGTCACTTCCCTACCCCCCTCATAAAAACTCAGCATTGTTTGACCTCTGCACCCCTGCCTAGAGGGGGGGGACGCCTGCTTGATTTGTTGGGGGGGGAGCAGCAAAGATTCCCGAAGCGGCCAAAGCGATAAATCCAAGGGACGGCGGTGGAATAGAGGAGGACTGAGAGGAAAAAGAGAGGTAGTCCCTTAAGAATATATCCGGGTCGCTGCATCGGAACTGTGAATGGAAAGAAATCTAGACTCTGCAACCCCTCACTAAGAGCCAACACACAGACACACAAATACAGTATGTCCATCAGCGGCCCCCTTTTGGTTCTGGGTCACGCATTACTGTCTGGGTGATTCCTGCTTCACGCTCACCCTGGAGGCCTGATGTCCAATTAGATCAAACAGCGCAGCAGGAGGCAGGCAGCCACCGAGGAAGCGGAGTGAGGTGGGAACTAGAGTGACCGCCTCGCGGTCGTATGCCTCCGCCAAACAGTCAAGTTAAAGTCCATGCCTGTCCAAAATGTTATCACTTCATCATTTCATCCTGTGAGACATTTGTTTGAAATATAATTAAAGTATGATTCTTGAAAATATGGTGACATTTAAGGTAATGTAACTGATTTAATGATTTGAATATGGTACCGATTGTGGTTGCTTTTGTCTGTGGGAGTATTGTGTTTGTGTGTATGTATAGAAAAGTGTTTTTGTGTCTTATATTCATACTGTATGTGAATAGTTGTGGCCAGAGAGGTATGTGCAGATATATCAGAGGGGGAGGAAGAGAGAGAGAGAGAGTCCAGAAGCACTAAAGAGAGAGAGAGAGAGAGAAATAAATGGTAATGTACAAGTGACAAAATCATTCAGGCGTTCCTGAGATGCAGCTTTCATGAGAGTGGGACACACGGACAGATGGACATACAGATGGACGGACAGACAAGACGAAAACATAACGCAGTGGCTGTCGGAGGCATAAAAAGGGCAAAGGTCTCATTCCTCCAAGAATACTTTAAGACAGTTTACAAAACATTTACAAATGAACCTTGTATTTAACGGATGTAACGCTTGTGTTAAATATAAGAATTCCAGCTTAAACAAGCTCATATTGTGCGACAATTAAATCAGAAAATCACAGCGAATATCATCCACACACCCTTGTATGGTGCAGTCTCCCACAATGCAACGTTGCGTTCACGCTCCTTTAGTGCCTCTGGACTCTGGTCGAGGTAAATGAGCACAGGGGTGAAGGGACATACTCATTTCATGAGGGGAGATATGAAGACGGGAACACACGCTTAATTAAAAGGAGGTGTGTGACCCACATCACTGCTGATTCGTTTCGCTGCCTTCACACAAGTAGCAGGGACGCCCAGCAACAAGAGGCACTAATCAAAGTGATCATCTCCCCTAAAGATTTTCAGTGCAATACATCTACATGTAGAGCTAAAAGCTTTTAACTTGCACGGACAAAGTAGGTGACACATTGGTCGGAAATAGACTTGAATCTTCATTTAAAAGCCCACACTTCCACCCAAGTAGATATCATCCACTCTACTAGCACTGCTGGTGCCCGGAATCAACGAACACATCATTTAGTGCAATCAGCTGGTCACCTCCGACAGCCCTGAGCGGTCCGCTAAGTGCTCCGCATGCAGCCGATGCTCTCCCCGCAGCATTTGTATTCAAAATGCTTCACCTGCTCCTCCGTCGTCCGACAGCTTCATGCATATTGCATGCGGCCTGCGTCAGCCTCAGCCGATAACAAAAAGACCGTCAGAGGAGTCCCGAGAGCAGCGTCCCCGTGCAAGTACATCAAACGGACGTGAACACAATGCCCGATGCCGTGCCGGTCACAGAGCGCGGCGCCGCTTATCGACTCCGGCGCAGACCTGCTGTGAGGAGAAAACATCTCAATCGTCATAAAAGGACGATAGAGTCTGGAGTGTCTGAAGAACAGACCGGGGAAATATTTATTGATGAAGTGGAGTAGGAACGAAAAATAAACATGTTCACTTTGTTCACGCATGAGACTTCCTAACAATCTGCATCGCTTGATTTGACACTCATCTGACCACATACATTTTGTGTGTGAAGTAAAACAGTGTCAATGCGGGCACCTGATTTAGTTTTAGTGGTTTTCTTTTAACAAGAAGTATTAGTTTGTCACATTCATGTCATTTGCTTATTGTTTTAGGTGAGTTTTTAGACATTTTGTCCAAAGCGTTGTATAAATGAGGAATAATCAAAGCCATGCGTGGCAGATCGAGGGGAAGCCTTCAAGAAGAAGCGTCCACTCAGTTCCATGCTCCACCTGACACAAGAGCCACAACGCTTGCAGGGGCATGAAGTGTGCCTGCGGTACTGTAGAAAAACCACAACCGTCATGTTGTCGTTTTTATTTTGGCATCAATTTGATACCATTTGCAGAGCTTTCACTCTGCATGCTGGTAGCCTTAACATGTTGTTACAATAGTCGGCTCAGCTTAGTTTGCATATTCATAAGTTACTTTTGTCTTGTTTTGGTGTTATATTCATCAGAAAAAAAGTACATTTTGTCACCATAGTTTTTTAAATTATCTCTGCATGTGATAATGAGATCAGTCTTGTGTGTGAGTGTGTGTGTGTCATTTACAGCTGCATGCTCAAGGACCTCTCTTGGATGCAGTGAGTCACATTTTCTCAATACACTTTTTATTGCCTGTTTGATACTTGACTGCTGACTCCTCACTCACTACTCTGAACCGGCCCCCGGTCGGCCGGCGCTGCAAGTCAGACACAGTGTGTGTGTGGGGGGGGGGGGGGACAGTTTGCTTAGCTTTATTGGTTTGGACGGTGTGTTTGGCTATGAGCTAACAGAAGTAACAGTACACACACAGCTGAGTGCATCGCCGCCGCTCAGTCCCTGCTCTGAGACAGTTATCTTTTGCTTTTTTGGGGCATCAAACTCCTGTTTACATGCGTATTATCGAAAATAAAGACTTGAAGGGCTTCAAGTAGTGGTTACGCCCGTGAGACAAAGCTGAGACGTGGACATCTGCACAGGCTAAAATGAGAGCGTATCACGTCCAAGGCCAGACGGGGAGTTAGCCAAACATTACAGCAGTGGTCGTTGCAGACACACCTGGCAGACATCTGCACTCTACTCAGTGCTTCTTTCTAATTAACACTGTTGAAAGGACATAGCACAAATAAGATTTGTAAGAACATAAACAGGCCCATGCACAAATGTCAAGAGTATTCACATCTCTACACAAGTGCACGCACACACACAAAGACAGTCTGGAGCATAGCACTTGATTTATTATTTTAGCTGTTTCAGTAAATTACATGCAATAATGACCAAAGGTGTAAATCAACCTCGCCATCTTGCCAAAGTTTACAAGCCGATTATAGCTGGAAGTACAGCCGCTCCACATAAACATAAGCGGCGCAGTAAAAGGAGGCCACAAACAGAGATTTCACCGGACGTAAATCCAAACAGAAGCCTCACGCATCTAAACTTCACCTTTTAGTCAGCGACAATGAAATCAGCATAGAAGTGAAGCGATTCCTTTCCGGTGTCAGCAGCATGTGAAACCGCAGAAACAGTTCATTTCCAGCTTCCTCTCTGAAGTGTTTGTTTGGAGGCAAAAGGTAGAATGAAGACAGGAAGAACCTATTGAACTCTGTCACTAAGCAAATCAAAAGGTGGGAATAGTTGAGGTCCGGTCTGAACGTGCAAACACTGCTGTGTCCTGCAAACATCTGAGACGAATAGAGATCTTTCTTCCATTTGTTCTTAACTAACTTAAAGCTGCTCCAACAAAGTAACTAAGAGTGCAAAGTGAGTTTTTCTACATCAGCGAAAGAATGATGGTGAAGTGTTGCAGCAGACGTTCCTTTACTCAGAGCAGACATGACAAAGGGCTGTGCTCGTTCTGTATTACAGTAAGTAAGCACTCATACTTAAACGCGCTGACAGAGTCCTTCTGCCACATTTCCGAGCTTGAAAATGAGACCAGAAAGCAATTTTAAGTCTTCGGATCGGTGGGGAAAAAAACAACAACAAGGAGAAAAAATAAAGATCAAAGTTTCAAAGATGTGGTCAGTCTCAGAATTCACCACAAGCGGAATAGGAGAAGTCACATCGAGTCGTGCCAAGTGATGAAGTCAACCATTCCGGGATGTTGGCAGGAAAATGACCAATTAGAAGGCTAGGAGCCGTCATCGCTCTGCCTGACAGCGAATCACGGGGAGGAGAGGGGGGGAAGTGAGTGGCTTCGATGGGCAGGTGATGAGACATTGTTGCCGTTGCTGGTCAGGAGAGTGAACCAGTCGAGGCAGGTCAGGCGCAACGTGAACTCTTGACTTCACACGCTGAAAACCGCTACAGTCCCAGATGGAAACACAACTCCTCTGAAGAGCATCTTGAAGTAGCCGCTCTCACTGGAGCTGATTGTTTTTACGCCACAAAATTCACTTCTTCAGGCCTACTTTTACAGACTGTATCATTTTATGACCTTCAATTATTGTAATTATTTTTTCTCTTTTGTTACTGATGGTTTTTGTGTTAGCATGAGTAAAAGTAAGCGTCATTTACACATAGCTGTATGGATAGTGTTGCCAGTTATGGTTACTGTTTTCATAATAACGTATTATTGGCGAGGTGTCCAGGCTGTATGTACCCCTTAATGCATGCTGGGACGGTCTCCAGCCTCCATATCGCCCTGAATAAGAGGTCTTCATGGGTTCTCTCAGTTCTTAGTAACTGAGACCTGGTCCAAATTCAGTCCAGTTGGGTCTCAGGCTGGAGAGGATGTCCTTAGATTTAAAAGGTATTTGGTCAAAAAAATGGGTGATAATGGAGGTACAAGTAACAGCACTAGAAGTACTCAGTAGTAGTAGCAGCAGGGTTTTGACAGTACTCGTAGTTATGTATCCTTCACCTCAATTGAGGATGAACATAAGAAAAGAGGCCAGTCTATCAATTACAGAGAAGGCTGGCCTACTTCAGAAGAAATACTCAATGTAATCTACCATCATTATTTGCAATCACCTGTCAACGTAGAACCAAGTCCTACAACAACAACAACACTGTTAATAACCATTCCCAAGGCCTTCTACTTTTTTCAAAGAGATCACCTAGACACAGAGCAGGTCCATGATGAATGAGAGTGCAAGCAGTCAGGTTTCCTCATACAGGATATATAGAGAGTCACAATAACAAACAGGCAGTGACAGACATGGCAGGCATGATGAATGGATCTCCATGAGCAGAATCTCTCAGCAAGACCTAAAGGCAGCGCGTGAACTTTAAATACATCGCCTGGCAGCATGCTGTTAGTAACAATGGGGTACAGATGTAGCCACTGTATGAGTCCTACTTTATTATGTCTGCTTACTGAATAAAAAAAAACGGCTGGACTTCATCCTGAATAGTGAATAGTGGTGAAACATCTCATTTAGCTCTCGTCTCAGCTGTCTGACAGTGTAAGGGATGGACTGTAACATAGCCAGCTAAGGGAAACTCCAAACTTCGAAACACAACGTATATTTAAATAGTTTGAGTTGTCTGCAGCAGCATTGTTAGACAAATACAAAATAAATACCTCACTTTATGTGTTTCACTATAGAATCAGCTGAATCTCAAATGTTGAGGGACTTTTGAATGATTGCTGGTTTTTACACCACCAAATAAATATTCATGGTCCCTGGAGGATAAATCCGTTTCGCATCAGCACTTTGGTTTATTTCGAAAAAACACTGTGTGGCAAACATTCCTTTAACCGTGGTTATTGCCAAGTTGCATGTGAATCACTCCTAAAGGCCCTACACACCAATCACCATGGGGTTTTCACTTGTGTTGCGTGATTAGACCTCATCTGAGCACTCGGTCACCAGAAGTAAGTGAAACACCTGTGTGGGTGTGCTGGGCCCTAAAAATTGTGTTTTCTTTACAATGAGCATTGCAACCTCACAAAGTGTGAATGGAGACCCTTTTATGCGACTGTAATAAAAAAGTTCTCTAATCATTTCTGAGGTGATAGTTTGTATTCTTGTTATTTTGTCCAATCCATGCATCCATAGACTGTATATATAGGTGGACATAGTCACAGTGACGTCACCCATTGGTTTGTGGACTAAGACTTTGAAGCCTTGAGTTTGGCATTTTGGCCGTCGCCATCTTGGTTTTTGCAATCAGAAGAGACACGAGAGGCTAGAGCTAAATAAAACGCTGAACAAGACATTTTTAGCAGACTGAAATGCTACAATTAACTTTTTTATTTTTTGTTCAGCACTCTCAGGTTGTTGTTCATATGCCTGTTTAGATTAAACCCAGAGAAGTGAGATGTACATCGTGAGTATGGAAATATATTCCCTCCTGCTGGCAATGCCACTGGTCTGCAATGAGAGACGGCGTTGTTTACTTGGAACCATGCAGCTAATCTGCTGCCCGTGACAATCATTGGCAGTCCAATAACTACACGCCGTGTGGGGCATTTCAGATGCCTTGCGCACTTCCTCCAATCAAGTCCAAATCTGGTCCCTTAAACGTCCTTGTTTGTGAGTAATTTATCCGCTGTGGCTCCGAGCCAAAGTATAATGAACACACTAATCCATAGATACGCTTCTTCCCAGCATCAGGTCAATAAAAACAAAAGGAGGTGTCGCCGTCATTTAGGTAAAGGTGAATTCCACCTTCAGCACCGTTCACTGATGTTTTAAAAGGCTCTGATCACACAGTGTGATTGATTTGAAACAACAGCAGTATAATTTTAAATTAGATCTACCAATGCTACTGAGTGTAAAGCTTTAATTGAAGATCCATAAAACTAAACTGGACCTGTATTTCTGAATACTGATCTTTGTCTTAACTTTTGCATTGATGTCTGTGTCTCATCTGGAAGCATTTCTATGGCTCTACATTGAGTTCTTATTGTCTTATTTCAATTTACTCAATATGCACTCTCTCTGCTTTTATTGCTGTGTGTAAATGAGAGTTGCTATTTCTCACTGGACAGCCCAGTGTAAACAAAGGTTAATGGAAGAATGAATGACTACACACAAACTAGCCCCCACACCCCACACCACAGGTAGGCCACAGCCGGGTGGACCACTACAGAAAAATCACCTGCAGTGAGGGGAAATTACTGTTGCTATGGAAACACCATTTAGGAATCCCATGATCCCAGGCGCACATGCTGCCTTCAGCCTAATTTGCTCAAATTCACATTGGTTCATCCTCACGTTTGATGAATGCTGAAAAACATTAACACTAATAAACACTCAGTGTGCAGCCATTTGAATTAGCAGGATTATTACACTGAAGTGGGCTGCAGCATCACTGTTGGCCTGTATAGTGATTTTAGTTACAACAACAGACGACTGCAGAATAAAGCCTGCATGATAAAGAATATGCATGATTAAACTCAGCCTCCCGGGGAAGGCTTGTGCCAGGGTGCTGCAAAGGAGGCTCCGACCGTTTGTCGAACCTCGGATTCAAGAGGAGCAATGCGGATTCCATCCCGGCCGTGGAACAGTGGACCAGCTCTTTACCCTCGCAAGACTACTGGAGGGGTTCTGGGAGTTTGCCCAACCAGTCTACATGCGCTTTGTGGACTTGGAGAAGGCTTTTGACCGGGTCCCTCGGGGGTTTTGTGGGGGGTGCTGCGGGAGTATGGGGTGCCGTACCCGTTAGAACGGGACGATCCGGTCTCTGTACGACTGCAGTAGGAGCTGTGTCCGCATTCTCGGCAATAAGTCAGACACGTTCCTGGTGGGTGTTGGCCTCCGCCAGGGCTACCCTTTGTCACCGGTCCTGTTCGTGACTTTCATGGACAGGATATCTAGGCGCAGCCAGGGGGTGGAGAACGTCAGGTCTCGGGATCGCCTCTCTGCTGTTTGCAGATGATGTGGTCCTCTTGGCCTCCTCGGATCATGACCTCCAGCATTCGGTTTGCAGCAGAGTGTGAAGCGGCAGGGATGAGAGTTAGCACCTCTAAATCTGAGGCCATGGTGCTCTGCCAGAAACCGGTGGATTGCTCCCTCTAGGTGGGGACGGAGTGCCTACCGCAAGCGAAGGAGTTCAAGTATCTCGGGGTCTTGTTCACGAGTGAGGGTAAGATGGAGCGGGAGATCGACAGGCGGATCGGTGCAGCTGCAGCAGTAAGGCAGGCGCTGCACCGGAACCGTCTTGGTGAAGAGGGAGCTTACCCGGAAGGGCTACAAGCGGCCGAAATGAGTTTCCTCCGTAGGGTGGCCGGGCTCAGCCTTAGAGATAGGGTAAGGAGCTCGGACATCAGGAAGGAACTTGGAGTTGAGCTGCTACTCCTTCGCTTCGAAAGGAGTCAGCTGAGGTGGTTCGGGCATCTAATTAGGATGCCTCCTGGGTGCCTCCCACTGGAGGTTTTCCGGGCACGTCCAACTGGGAAGAGACCCCGGGGAAGACCCAGAACACGCTCGAGGGATTACATCTCCCAGCTGGCCTGGGAACACCTCGGCATCCCTCAGTATGAGGTGGAACATGTTGCGCGGGAGAGGGAAGTCTGGGTCAGCCTGCTTGGCCTGCTGCCACCGCGACCCGATCCCGGATAAGCGGAGGAAAATGGATGGATGGATGGATGATTAAAAATCAACAATTCATTTTATATCATCTATAGATTGTATAATATAAGAAGTTGACATAGTCACTGTGACATCACCCATTAGTTTGTCGACTGCCATTTTGGTCGTCACCATCTTAGTTTCTGACTGTTCCCATCTTGGCTTTTTGCAAACAGAGGTGATACAAGAGGGTGGAGCCAAGAAATGTTCAGGCAACCAAAATGTTACGATTAACTTTTATGAACTGAAAACTCACTGTGAAAGGGTTAACGTTGTAAGATCGCAAACACTGACCATTCCTAGACCGGACAACACAGTGGTAGTAATCTGTCAATCACAAGGTAGCCCCGCCCTAAAGTATACTCCTCTCTATGGTCTACTTTACTCTAAATGGACCGTAATTTACTAAATGAACATCATGCTGTGTTGAAAAAGACTTGAAACTAGAGATTGAGACCATAAACTCATGTTTACAATGTTTACTGAGGTAATAAATCAAGTGAGAAGTAGACTCCGGTAGGAGTCGCTCCCTGCTGGCCATTAGAAAGAATGCAGGTTTTATCCACATCGGCTTTATTTTTCAGACCCGGAGGATGCCGTCTGGAATTATCTGAGCCACCAAAATCCTGATGAGACTAAATGTTTCAATTAAGTCAAAGCAATTACATGTTACAGTCACAACATTGAGCAAAATAATCAGGAGTATTGGTAAAAAAGTAAGTTCCTTCTCCCTTGAAAACTGAGCAGTTTACCTTGAATTTCGATGTTACGGTCAACTTCATATTTGGAGGACAGACATGAAAGTGGTATTCATCTTCTCTCCTCTTCCTTCAAACCTGACTAACCCTTGAAATTGCGCCAGCGTTATGGAATTTAGCCAGATTTGATTGGTTTTCTGTCAACAGCCATGAACGGCCAATTACAGTTCAGTTGTTGGTCTTGGTTTTGGTTAGTTAAAGAGATAGTACAGCCTAAGTAGCCCAAAGTTGATGTCTTTTGTTTCCAGCTCCTTTAAGACAACACATATGTGCAATATTATATTAGTAATAGTTTGTGTGCATCTGTATCTCTATTTTAGTTCACAATAAAAAAAACAAAAAATATCCCTGCTGAGATTGTTGGTCTTAGATTCATCGGGTGACTAGAAATATGACTCCAAATGAATGCTAATGTTACTCCGTATCTGCTGGATATTCAAATAGGCAACCTTTGCCTGTCAATTCAATGTTTGCGTTTCATTACGCTGCCGCCAAGTGGCAAAAAAAGAATCATTGCTTTTTTCATTTTAAGGCTACTCATCTGAACAAATGAATATTACGGAAATGCCAAACTAGTGAAAAACAGAAGATAATTCTGGTCAAAATAAAGAAACATCTACATACTTTGATGCAATCTTTGACTGTTTAACTGCCCACAATAGAATCAGGAGACAGCCCCATCAGTCAAAAAGCTCACTCCTTTCCTATTTAGCAGGACATAAGCTCTTCCAATCGCAGCATGACAGTCATCCCACACCCTGTTACACAAACAGAACAGCATCGTACCAGTGTGCCAATTTGTTCGGAAAGCAAAACCTTGTATCTTTGCCTTTGTTGACTGAGGCTGCCGCTGTTACATAAAGCCTGAGCAAACGCAGAGAGAGAGAGAGAGAGAGAGAGAGAGAGAGAGAGAGAGAGAGAGAGAGAGAGAGAGAAAAGATCACATGCTGCAGTCATTAATGCATCATCCTTCATCAATCCAATAAACTGCGGCCCCATGAACTCTTTACTTTCCTATCAGCTCGCCTGAGGACCAGGCTTGCACAAGAAAATCACTTTTTTCCCTCCGTGACACGGGCTCCCAGCCCCGCTCTATTGTCAACTCATGTGTCCTGCAGTATGTAAACAATTATCTCGCTCTACAATTATTGCAGCGCTGGCAGTGACATGGAAATGTGGATTACAGAGAGAGGGAGGAAAAAAGCACAAAGGCAGACTTAATGAACGACAGGAATTGCGGAGTACACCAGTCAAGAGTTGCATAGGGTTAAACAATTAGCTAATTGGGCTACTGGATAACCAATGTGGTTGTATATGTTTGTTCTGGGGGATGTTTCCGAGGTGAAGACATTCAAAATGCAGAGGCTATGCTGAGTCAGTCCTAAGTCTGTTTGCAGCGATGCTAAAAACAATTGCGGCAGCTGGAAAAACAGCACCGACGCAAGTGTCAAAACGGCAAAGACCTTGCTGCAAGATATTGAACACAGAGGCTCGCGCTCCGGGCTCATGTCAAGAGATATTGCTAGGAACACAAAGCATGGCAGTTCCCATAAGTCTGCAGGGAAGAATCACATCCACACATGGGCACATCGGGCAGGGAGGGAGATGGACGGCGCGAGGAGCGGAGCAAATTTGTTTGCATCCGAACTCATGCAATATGGAGGAGGTAATCGTCACTGTGGCAATTTTAAAGTGGATGCTTTTCAGAGCAGCGGGAGAGGAGAGCATTAGCTGTTTATTAGCCAGCAGGCAGAGAGCCATCAGCACATTGACTGGGTGTGTGTGCAGCACCGGGACCCATGTCTGTGATCTGTGGACATTAGAGAACGGTTGTCTCTCTCACGCTGAACTGCTGAAACCACATGTTTACCTGACTCATCACTGAAGACGCACATTTAAATACATATCATGTATATGGACATTAACGGCAAAGAAAAAACATCCTCTCTGCAGGCTTGTAGCTATAAACTCAAACCCTTAGGAGTGTGATATTGTTTTATCCACTCATCATAGTAAGAGTGAGGTCTCTTACAGGAAGAACTGGGACTCATTTGCTTAAATTAGCTTCCTTAATTTGCACATGTCGTAAGGTAGTCCCATAAGCCATGATGAAATGTAAACACCTTTGGGTTTTGCATTGCATCAATCTATTGATCAGATCAGACTGTGAGTCATTTTGGATAATGTGGTTGTATTTTCTTTTTAAATAAAGAGTTTATCCTTGCAAACAAAACAAAAGTGATGTTTGCGTGTATCCCACAGACCAGACCATGTAACCTGCTGCTAACAAAATCAAGATCGGTCGAAATCTAAACTCAGCAACAGTGAAGATGTAACCTGCGAAGGTTTGTCAGCGTTATTTAATATCTGACAATCAAAACTATAATTATTTCCACTATGTCAGGATATGTCACAAGTTGCTCAGCCATGGACCAAGAACTCATTAGTTGTTGCTTTACCATGTGGCCCTAGGCTTTGGCTGTACTAAGGACCATTTTTGTTCCATAACGGATCTTCAGAACCTGAAGAGGTGTGAAATTTTAGCATATCTGATCCACATATATAATATAATACATGTTTGATAAAAGCATTCAGTTTTCGGCTATTTAATTACCAAACTTGTTGAGGCATGGCCTGTCCAATATATACTGCCATACTTCGACACACTGAGCAATTGCGACTCAAATTAAAACTCGTATGCTGATGTGAAGATTTCCACGATAAAATGTTCCACAATAACGATGAGAAAAGTATGATATTTTATTTCAGTAATTATTTTTTGATCCGTTTACCTCAACCTAAAAAAACACTAAACGAACAGTCAGAGAACGGAGTCGTAGGCTCCGCCGTAGCATCTTTGATGGAGTAGGCTACATGAATGACGTTTCACTATCAGCATTCATCATCAATTCGTCTTGAAAGGTCTATAAGAGCCGCACGATTTAATTGTCATTCCCATTCAAGTAACTTTAGGGCTAATCTGATAGTAACCTGATGTTAGCCGGATTGGCCGGTGGAAGTCTTTGGTCATACTTAAAAGTAGCGAGCAGCAGTGAGACAGAAACTGTGCAGATGTAATCAACCCTCAACGACCAGTTCTGATAAAAAATTGTATTTTATGAACCATAAAAAACCTTCTGCTCTTAAAACTGTAAATCATACCATTTATTTCTGTATTTCCTCCCATGTCACTATGTGAATATTTCAGTTACTTTATTTAAATATGTAATGTCTACTCCATAATTAATGCACAACGAGGAAACAAGGTAAGGTGAAATAAACAGTATATAGAGTCATTATAAAAAATATATAGCGTGTTGATTATGGGCATTGATCAATATAAAAAATCCATATCCTAAAACCATATTTTACCATTTATCTTCCAGCCCGATGCTGATGGTAGTCCAACAGAATACATTTCATCAGACGTAGTAGTCATGAGTCTGACTCACATGAAAGTTTGCACCATTTACATACTTATATTTGCAGACAGGATTTAGGTATTCTTAAAAAAAAAAATGTCAGCATTAGGTTTGACCCCTCCCTAGGGGTCAGAGGTCAGGGTCAAAACAACGAGACTGACAACTAAAGAGCACTTGGTATGGAGCTCAAGGACACGTCGGCCCCAGGCAGTGGTCCTCCTCACTGATGTGCCCTAATCTTTATCTACCAGCACTCAAAGCAGCCGTTCCTGTCTGATAACAGCACCTGTGGAGAGGCAGGCATAACATCCCCCCTACTCCAGACCTTGTAATCGCTCCGTTCTTGTGCAGCCCCCCCCCCCCCCCATGAACCTCCTCTGGCAGTCACCGTCAGGTCTGGCTTACCAGGACTCCTTTTGCTGACATAGGATGAGATTCACCTCGGCTATCTTCTCCGTAATGCTGTGTCCTCCCACCTGCAGTGCTGCTGCTGAGAGGGGATGCGTGATAATCCTCGAAAAGGAAAAAAAGGCACAACATGTGGTGAGAACTTTCTCAGCGAGCAGAAATGTTGCCCTCGAAGGTGCTCTCCCCTTGCTCAACATGTTGGTCACCATCCTCCAACTCCACATGACCTGAAAGGTGTGGTCTGCACACACAAACGCCGTACCCGTTTACCCTCACAGCCTAGTTTTAAAAAGGTGCCACCGGCTGTGGGTGGCTATGGTTCAGACGTAAAGCAGGTCGTCTGTCAATAGAACCCAAAATTGCTTCAGATTGCTGTGCCATTTCGTGTATGAATGGGTGTGAATGTGAGTTAGTTCAGCCCTGATGGGCACGTGGCACCTTGCATGGTAGCCCCTGTCATCAGTGTATGAATGGGTGAATGATGGTAGTGAAAAGCGCTTTGAGTGACTAGAAAGGTGCGATACAAATACAAGTTAATTTACCAATTACCGATGACAAATGATGGAGAAGAGCCAACTCTCAGCTGCAGAACAACAACAAAACACAGACCTCTTCAATTCTGGAGACGTTAACTCTCTTACACAAATTAAACTAAACTCCAAATTTCCATCAAGCTGCAGGCTCGGGTTGTAAACCTTAGGCTTTGTCACAATATGATTTAAATTTGTAAGACCACAATTTGTCTATATATGCAATAGGATTCCTGCAAGTGATTTACAATGGGTATGATTGTTTCAATGCACAGTAAGCTAGGGCTCTTCCGTGTCATTTAGATTTACGGCAAATGTAACAACTCAATCTGTGCAGCCGCTTTCCCCCCTCTCTCTCTTGCCTCTTTCTGTCCGTTTAACAGAGCGTTTACACCAGCACTGGCCCGCGTCTCAGAGGACTCCCATCTTTGCAACTCCCTCTGTCTTTTGCTCTTGCTTTGCTGACCTGACCTTCCACCGTCCAGTTGTCTATGTGTGTGTGTTTGTGAGAGAAGGGCGGTGGCAGAGATTATATGGCCCTCCAGGCAGCTGTAAAAGATGACTTACGCCCCTGTGCTGTTCCAGATGCAACAGTAGTTCTTCCCGATAGTGGAAGAGCAGAGGGGGGTTTGGTGTTGAGATGAGGGAGAGAATTGATCTGCTAGGAATTGGAGGGGGGAATAAAACCAAAGGAGCGATGGACGTTTTTCTTTTCATGTACTGCAGAGGAGATTAGGGCCTAAACTCCGGCTAGTCGCATTGAAACAAAAAAAAACTCAGTGGACCAAGAAGGGGATTGAGGAGGAGAAAAAGGGAGTCAAACAAGGCCACTGCGTGAAGCCCTTTTCTCGCTCACTTGTATTCCCGTGTTGAAATATGGCAATCCAATTAGCACTCCAATTCAGAGTGTCGAACCTGAGAGGAAATAGAAAAGGGGCAAGGATAGAGCCTTGACATTTCTGTTCTGCACATTAAGGCTAGCGTCAGCTGCGGCTTGCACGCATGTTGCAGATAAATCACTGTTATAGGTCCAATCCAGTCTTGTCCTTGTGTGTGTGCAGTTGAGGAAAGAGGAGAGGGTGAAGAGGGAGCCAACAAAAATCAATTCGCAAGGGTGAGACATTCTGGCATTCCTACGTCAATCGATTGAAGGTAAAAGGACAAGAATCATTCAGCAGAGTGGACTAAAACAGTTTCAGTTCTTTCAACAATTTTTTTTTGGGCACTCAAGTGTAGCCCAGCTATTTATAGGTTCGATCACCTGGGAACTTTTATTGGATCAAGAGAAAGGACAGGCGGTCGACAACAGACAAATTTGTAAAACTCTGGATTTCATTTCATGATCTTTTTTTACATGCAATGCCAACGTTTTACACTAGTTAAGGCATAGGACAGGCTGCAGATAAGGTTAAAGTATGACTAGGGTAAGTACAGATTTCTGGCACAGTGTCACCTTCTTCTCCGATGCATAGAAGAGGGAAATTGTCTCAAAGGGTTTTGAGAAACTTGAGAAATTAGAGAAACACGTTTCAGGTTGCCCCTTTCAACAGGGTCATCGATGACCGTGACTTGGCTGGACGAACCAAGACAGTGGTGGGCTGCAAACCCTGGTTTCCTGCATAGAAATCGCTAAATGCCCGCACACCCGTACTTTCCCCCTCACTACATAAAGGGCACACTATCTCTTTCTGAACATTGGCATTGGTAGTAAATTGGCGAGGTGCGATGTCCACAATGGCCAACGTTTGTTCCCCAACAGCCATCTGTCCTTGAGAGAGATACCAAACCTTCATCATTCCAAACAGCACAGCGAGTAAAAGCCACAGCTTCATGCATAAAATGTAAATGTAATCTCCAAATAGTCTGTGCTTATCCACCAACACTTTGTCTCGCCCCAGGCTCCAGCATAATCTGTGTAAACCGAAATGCACACAGAGAAACAAGATGAATTTAGTGAGCCCGTTTGACAGCTTTTACCCCCCATTTCACTATGTTTTACATTTCGACAGTCGTCTGTGCACAGATGCAGGGGTGTGATGGGTGTGAAGCTACTGTAATCAACAGCTTTCCAGTGCAATGGGACCAATCTATGAAAGCACCAGTGTCGTATTGATGTTTGTTGGCGAGACTCCAGCCCCCTGCTCACAGCGATCTGAGAGGGACTCGGACCAAAACAGTATGGGTTGGAGCCAAACCTCATCAGCACATGCAATGCTGGACGAGACAAGAAAAGATGTTACCACTTTATCGAACAATCAACTGTTCATACGGCGTTTAATCACATGAAAAACCCAGGAAGTTTGTCGAACAGCCAGTGGTTTACTTGTCCATAACGGAGCTTTGCTGGGTGCAAATGGGCGTCAATCAGTGACAAATAATACATGCTACTAGGGTATACGGTGTGCCTGATAAGGAGATGTCACTCACTTTATTTGCTATACTAAGGAGTTTAGTTAATGCTCAGCGAAATCAGAAAAACATGTTGAAACAAAGCCTGCTCTCACTCTCTCTTATCACTCTCAGCACTATCGTTCATCCCACACTTCTTCTACCACGAACAAACAGTCTATCCGTCGAGGGAAGCATTTCAGGACCCGCGTCTTATCTGAGCTGTTTGTTTGGAAAATAATCCAATCTCGGTCTGAGCTAGCGGGACAACAGACTCCACACCGGGCTGATTTTAAAGGAGGCATGCACCGAGGCAGATACCAGCACAGACCAGTCATTCATGTCGCAAACAGTTAAAATAAGGCTCGGCTATCCGCCCAACTTATCCCTTCTTCATGTATCCATTTGAACCTTTTTTGTGTTTGTAACACTACTTGCAAGGGCCTTCCATTTTCCTATCAGCTAGAGCCAAATAGTGACAAAGTGGGGCCATTTGATCCCATGTCAGAGTTAAGACCCCCATCAGCTCCACTGATTAACAGTGCAATAGGGTGCTGCAGGAATCAGTCCTAAAACCCGCAAATATGTTATCATTTTTACACTTCCGGTTCCCTTGTCTCAAAGTAAATGGATTTTTTGGATATGGTTAACAAAAGCTATTTTAACGTGGGTGGTGCAGTTTGTTTGTAGCCCAACGTTAGCTTTCTACTTCTGTCTATTGCTTCTGTCTATTGCACATCTGGCTTAACAAAACATGTAAGTAGCCAAAAGGCTTGTTGTCAAGGGGACCAATGCCGTGCTAACTTCCGTTGAGGCCTACAAATATACTTCATCCCTGCAGCAATCTATAAAAAAATACAAGTAAAGCTGAACAACAGAAACAAGCGAAAAGCTGAACAACAGAAACAAGCGAAAAGCTGTCCAGCACAAACAAAGTTGTGTGCTATCAACCAATGAGCAACATGTTGCTTACAATTTTACTTCCAAATTTTCTGTTTTATGCCCAAAAGCCCTCATCATTTGTCCTCCGTCTGCCTTCCCCCTCCTGATCCAGTCCATGAGGCCATGCTGAAACTAATGTGAACCACCATAAATACATGCAAGCACATGAGCAACTCAGATCAATGCTAATTCCAGCCCCACTCTCAGCAGGAGCCCATCTGATGATGAAGGGGGGTGGGGGGCTTTACCCTCCCCACTTCACACATCTGATTAATGACCTCGGACCTTGCAAGTGGTGACCTCGTGGGCGTATCGGAGATGAACAGCCAACTGTGTGATAGGAGCTGCGTGTTCGGGGGTCAGAGGTCGAGATGGGCAGCAGAGGAGCTGCCGGTGGGGTCATGCTTGAAGCGTCTTCGGATTTTAAAGTGGAAACGGAGGGCTGCAGTGTGGCATGGCCATTACAGTTAGCGCCAGTTCACGCCCATTCGCAGCAAACGTCAGCCCTCAGACAACTCTAAGAGCGAGACACCAACTTGTCTACCAGTTTTCTGCTCCGTAGCTGAACTCAGTGTCCCTACTGACGAGGACAGGAGAAAAATAAAAATGTCTGCACACAGTAATCAATGGAGTTTCAAATGGAAAAAGCAGCCGTGCCTATTTGCATTTGAGTTATTCAGTTTAATGACCTTCTTGGGATAAACACTGACAAATTAGCATAGTGTTGTGATCCAGTGCAAGAGGCTGTTCCTAATTCAGTGTCGGCTGTGATTTCCTTCCCCAAATCCAAATGGGAAATTGAGAGGCTGTGGCTGTTTGAGCCAGTATCACACAGCATCAAATCATATGCCCCAATTGGATGGTTCGCGCGTACACTTCAGGTAATATAATACTAATTATTTTGGTAATAGATGACTGATTGTGCACATTCATCATATAAAGAAGCCTGTCCTTGGGGGGAATTCTAATGATGTGAACTCTCTGTGACAAGGAGAGGGTTAAGGCTACCATCTAAGCAGGTTATTTCAACATGCTCTGATGACTGCATCATCAACCAATTCTGCCTGCCGGCGGTGTGACATCTCCCCCGCTGTTTTCAAATCTAATCACAGATATTAAAAAGCCAGTGCCGAAACTGGGAGTGCGCTGAGGAAGATTTGACAGGTCTCCTTCCCAATTTAGTCTCTATTTTTTCTTGCACCAGCTGCAAAGCCCCAACCGGGGAAACAACCTCTAACCCTCCGCGTTATACCCATCCACTCTGAACGGCAAATCCCCGCTCTGCCGCACCCCGCGACACCCGAAACCTATACGGTAACTGCCACCACCGCAGTTCTTCTTGCATGACACGTCTGGCAGTAATGCTGGCCATCCGTCAGCGGCGGCGTGTCGCAGCGTAAATCATTGGCAACGCTCGATGAGCTCCAGGCATCACACACCGTCGAGTGTGGGGAGAAAGAGTGAGGCCAACGGGTGGAGAGGCGGAGAGCAAGAGAGAGGGAAAGAAAGATCTGAAGGTGGAGAGAGGAACAAAAAGATGATGGGCGATTGGCAGTAACCATGGTGATTCTGTTGTCTGTCCAAACTCCCATCCCTCGTCATCCCTCCCAAGAACTGATCAACTGTTTTAGCATCAGGCAAAGACAGTGTTTGAGTGGACAGATGCAGGACCAGGCTCATCTATGGTACACTGCTGCTTTTGGTCTCTGCCAGAAATATCTTCCAAGCGCCGTAATTCCTCAGCTAAGATTCTGATTTGATTGCTTGTACCTGGCCTTTTGGGTATGACCTTTTTCATAAATCCCATCATACAGCGCGGAGGTGTGTCCTAAACCTCATTTCTGGCACTGAAATGTATTAGTGCAACCTACAGGTTTGGTCATTGGCTCAGTAGTGTGCATAATGAAGGGCAAAACCATACGGAAGAAGTTTATTATTGCAAAAAATCTGTAAATCTTGCCAGCATGGTAAGGGAGCTCTCAGTCTGCACACATCAATCACACACACACACACACACACACACACACACACACACACACACACACACACACACACACACACACACACACACACACACACACACACACACACACACACACACACACACACACACACACACACACACACACACACACACACACACACACACACACAGATTTGCTTTCCAAAAGGAGGACATCGGGATGTTGAAAGTGGTCTGTCGCATTTCTGCATCCCCATCTTCGATTCCCTACCCATGCTTGACTGGCTTGATTTAATGGCTTCTTAGGAGAAATGGGGTGTCCTGCTTCTACGGAAAACATGCTTGCTTAAAAAAAAAAAACATAATCCAAACCCTCGCTGTGTAAATCCAATCTCTTACTAGATCTAAGGAAACCAAGCCTGGACAATAAATTGATCCAAAAACAATGGAAAAACAACAGCTCCTGATCCGTTAAAAGGAACAGAACAATTATCTATCTTGCAACCATAACTTAGCAAGGCCTCCGCCAGCATCTGAGACGGCGTCTGGCCTAATTCTCCAGTCAATTGTCCTCACGTTGAGTGGATAAATGTGTGCCATTTTAAGGACAGCTCTCCAGTGATGGGGGGGAGCAGTAGCTCTGGGACAACATGTACATGTCAGCTCCACAAATAGGCAGATCCATGCACTGCAGGCATGACAGGTCTTCCTCATAAGCTCATTTCTGCCTGCCTGCCTGTCTGTCCGTAGTACAGCATGTGTTATGATGAATGAGCTTCCTTCAGTGGCGGGGGAGGAGCCCTTTGTTCAAAGTCACAGCCTTGAGCAAGTTATCACAACTCGGAGAGCTGCCCTCTCATCCCTCCAGGAGAACTTAGAGCGCACACACACATACATATTCACTCAAGCATTTACATTTAGAGACATAAAATGCTCACATAGTGCTCTCGTTATTAGCCGTGGCCAGGCTTCAGGGCTCTTGGCAGGCAGGCGGCAAACAGAGCCGTGCACGCGTGTTGTCGCTCCAACCCTCCCATAGGCACAAAGCCTGCATGGAGTCTCGGCGACAACGCAAGCATGGAGGCCAACATGGTTTTGATCCCAATTGTGCTTTGTGAGGAAATCTGAGAATCACGGCAACAGGATTTCTTACATCCACACAGTATCTACCAGTGGCGGGCCGTGCATTTTATACCTGGGCCTTCTGTGCTGTCCTACTACAGTTGAATAACCTAATCATGAGACACAGCTACGATTATTATTTATTTCTAGGGGTGTAATAGTACACATATTTGTATTAAACCATTCGGTACGAGGCTTACGAACCGAAAAATACGTTTGAATAATACTAGTGCATTTGGAAAATGTAGAAGCTTAAATTGTGGGAAATATAATGTTTTCGGTGGACTGCGCTCACGTAGGAGACAACGGGCTTTGTGACCTTTGAACCCCGGAACAAAAATAAACAAAACAAAAACAGATGAGGCTACGCTAAACTAGCTTAACGGGAAAACAACCGCGGCAAACCCCGCGGTGACGGGATGCTTCGTCATTAACGGACAAGTCAGAATCAATGTAATTAACACAATAACGAGAACAAACTCACATGAACTAGTCACATATATTTATATGACAACAAAGCATGACAAATCAATCCAGCAACACTGCAGTGCTAACACGCGTATTCCGCCGCACACTGAAGAACACGAGCCATTCAACTATTATTCAGATCAGAGGGAACAATATTCACCATATCATAAACATGACACGATAGAAAATCAGTAGTAACGCTACTGCAGATGTAAAAACACAAAAGCACTTCACTTACCACAGCTGCTGTTCACTTAAAGAAAAGTCCATCCTCCTTTCTTTATTAACAAAGAGTTTAAAACCGCGGTTGTTCAGAACATTGGTTCAGTTCAGTTCCAGTCAGAGATCCTCCTGCGAACGTGTTCGCTGAGTTGTAAATCCACTCGGGTCTCAGCAAAAGTTTCATTCTTAGCCATAAAATGTGCAACGCTTCTCCGCCGCTGTCAGCCAGAAATACTGTTAGTACAAATCATTTTGCATGCTAGCTGTAGGGTTGACAGACCCTTTGATACGATGTCCAGTTTTTCTGGTCTTGAGAAATCCGTTTCTCCTCCTTCAGCCATTGAGTGTTAAAAAAACAAAGCCAGGAAAAAAAAAATAATCTATACCAAGCAAAAAGCTAAAAATGTCATAACTTCTCTTACATATGTTTCAACCTGAACTCTTACTAAACACTAAGATCTGCTAGCTAGCTTTCTGTTTGACAAAAGTCACGCTGGCCCACTGACCAATCACAGCGCACGTTAATGTAGACGTACTTAGCAGGCTACCGCGATACCACTGGCACGTCAAAGAATACGCCCAACATGTCAAACTAAAGATCTGATTGGTTGAAGACGATGACAATCAACAATATCGTCCCCATTTACTTTAATCTGCAAAGTCTACCTAGAGGGCATCGGGCTTCTCTCCTTACATAGAGACATAGGGGCTGAATCTGATTGGATAAAAGCTCTCCTTAAAACAAGCTGTGCTGGAAGCAGCGCTGCAGGCTGGAAGCAGAGCAACAGAGGAAGACAGGAGCTGTGCAATGAGAAAATAAGCTAATGGGGAAAATATTATAATACATGTAGTGTATTTGTGAAAAATTATTAAATTATAAAATAGCTATAACTTTGTGATTCTGTTTAGGCCAGCAGAGAAGGCTTAGCTGGCCCTGGCGGCCCACCACTGCTATCTACATATATGTAAGGTATCTAAACATGTACTGAAATCAATGAGGAGCTCAATTGTGACTCCCTGAAACCAGAGCCGAACATACAGACACCACAGGACACGGTTAAAAGATGGTGTCCTCTACGTCTATAACCGAGTGTTTCTCTTTGATCAGTGGATTTGATTTCGGCGCATTAACAACGACACACAAGCCCCCCAATCTCAGCAGAGGCGTGCTGAGATTGTCGGATGTCGGGCAAATAAGTGGATATATAGCTTGAATAAAGAAGGGTGCGGGTCGCTAAATTGGTGGCGATGAGACATGACAAGAAGTCTCTAGATTTGTCAATTATGGGAGTGACAGCGGCAGACTAAAAAGAAAAAAACATCCCAAAAATTCCTGAGAAAAAGAAGGCAAGACTGTCCACACCACTGGTGTCTTCTTTACCTCAGAGCGGGGAAAAAAATAGAAATACTACGACGCTAACAATGAGGTCATTGTAAGGGTGTACAAATTGGTGCATCCACAAGAAGAAATTATGTGATTCCAGCTGCAAATACTATATAAAATAACTAATATAATACAATTTAAAATAAAGTGGCTAAAAACTATAATTGCAAAATTAATCCATTTTCGGTTTTTTTTGAAATGCAGATCCCACTTAATGCAATTACAGGGTATTAAGGCTGGCTGCTGGAATGCAACACCATTACTAAGTGACTAACATTACTCGTAATCCGATGTCATGTCTGGAGCATGACGCCGTAAGAAGCTCTGCTGCTGTGATGTCATAATGTATGCCGAAGCTCCACAGTCTGCAGACGGTGATACCACCAAGGCTGCACGGCACTCATCCAAGCATTTTATTTCATCAGGAAGAATTACTAAGGCTGAACAATTATATTATTCACATCAAAGTCATACATCTGGAAAATGTACTATTTAGCTGTTATTAATCACAGTGATTCATCTTTATGAGTTGAAGACACTCATTCCCCGCACAACACACAATAGAACAATTCAAAAGGAAATGCTTTAGTTGTGCCCATATGTTATCATTTAATGATCATTAATTATGAAAATCGCATTGTTATGTACAATCAAGTGAGCTGTCTTGGAAGAAAACTGATACAGAGTGCTTTACTTGAGCTAGACAGAAGCACATCATTTAGGTACACCCACATTTTTCATCACGCCGTTTGGCACCACAATAACACATTTAAAGAGTTTCCTTTTTTTGTCAGTTTCCGTACACATTGGTCATTTCTTAAGGCATTACGTAAATAATTGTAAACAGGAATAAAGGTGCAGATCATTTTCTTTTTTTAGTCAGATGAGGCCATCTCCACCAAAGATGTTGGATCAGAAGTTTGTTTTATTTTAAGCCCTGTCCAGCATTGCGAAAGGGAGTTGATGTAGAAAACAATGGTTAAAATACCACTCGCCAGCTTTGATGCTCGCGGTACTACTGCGTGAAAAGAGCCAAGGCCGGGTTCAGTGCAAACCACATGTTTACATATTACGTTGGTTTAAGAGTAGAGAACTGAACCGTAGCAAAGATGTGGTCCCATGGTTGTGGGACGCTCTCCCAAACCATGAGGTCACTCCATCACAAGATCACTTCCTTTGCTAAGCAGTTGTGTTTACCTCAGTCCGAAGCAAATTAAAAACATCGGCACTATATTTATACCTCAGTCCAGCTCAAGCAAATGCACTCAATATCCGTTTTCTTGTACCACAGCATAAGTGGCTTGTTTAACATTTTCACGAGCCGTGTAGAAATGTACAGAAACATTCTCTCATTGGTTTGGGCTCTGAAGAAAGACTCATGAGTAAATTCACCATTAGCAGCAGCCAAAGACACCCAAGCAGTGTTTCTCTCTCTGTGCCATCAGAGTTATCAGCCAACTCTCACAATACAGTCCAAAAAGATAGAGATGAAGTCATTCTCATTGCAAATTACTCACTGGTAGCGATTACATCACTGTGTTTCATAGCAACCTCCAGACTTACAAAAAGCTCTCTCTCTCTCTCTCTCTCTGAGTCAGAGTAAATCCAAACTCTTCCCTCTGCCAGGTGTGAAAATCTACTTGAATGCAAAACCTGTTGCATTCCACATGGATCTCAAGGTTGCAGCTGGCAGATGTTGTAAATGAAAAAGCAGAACAATGTTTTAGGACAGACAGATAATAAATCAAGGGAGGAGGTGAAAGATAATGTCTTTCCATGTGGCCTTGGATTTGCTGATGGACTTTTTTTTCCTCTTCTGTCAACAGTCTTACATTAATGAGCAAAGAAAAAAAAGAGGCCTGCAGCGAGACTGATCAGAGACTGGCCACATACAGCATACCGTTGCATCATTGGCTTTTTTTTCCTTAATATGAGGAATGGAAAGAGAATTGGATGGTGTTGGGTAGAGCCATCCAACCCACTGAGCTACCCGAGGCATAGAAAGCTCACCCTATATGCACATGTGTGCGATTAAATGTGTTTAACCTCTTCCACTCACAATGTCAAAACAATTATTTTAAACCTACATTAACTTATTTTTGGGCAATGCAACAAGCTGTAAAGCTAACCCTGACATATTATCACCTCATAATGTTAGCATTTATCTGTAGACATGGTTCTGGCCACCTGACACCTGTCCAATATTCGCCAAGGAGAGATCTGGCTCTTTAGCTGCTAAATGCTCCATTAGGTTCACCAGCTAGTAGCTAACTTTGTTCGACACTGTGCAATTAAATCTAATTTCAATAATGATTTTGGCTCCCAATGATTATGAAAACAAGATAATAATAAACATAAAGGGCCGCATTCTATTTTGCAACGACGCTCTCTTTTTGCACGGCTCAGCGGGTCAGGGGCCGACGCTCTGTGTGGGAGGATCCCCTCGTTGGAACTCTCCCCGATGCTGGCTGGCCCTCAATGCGCGTATTTCCTTTCACGGTGGTGCACCGCGATCGGACCTCGCCGCTTAGTGCTTGCTGTGCTCTTCGTAGATCTAGCCACGTAATTTTGCTTTCAAAATGCAAAATTAAAGTTAAATAATCGTAATCTCAATTCTGACCAAAATAATTTTTGCCATAATCCAGCAGCCCTAACACTAAAATCCATGCCTTCAGATTGTGACGCATGCCTTCTGGTAGGGTTGGCCATTGTCTATTCAACTGGCATGACGATGTCCATGGTGAAACATTACGGGATCCCTAATCGGCCCAACCCTTCTTTCTGCAACAAAATTGTTTAGGAAGCTACCCACATGGGCTAATTCTTAGGAAAAACTCAGTGCAGTACACTTTAAAAACGTGTTTTGTTGTTCCAAGCGTTTTGCAATTTAAAAATCCTAGCAATGCACAGCTTTACAGCACACTCCTTTGCGTTTGTAATACCGCGTTGGCCAACTTTTATACCAACAGCTCACAAATTGGGGTTGAAAATATACTCACGATGCAGCAGGTGTTTCCAGCACTATAAAAAACCACAGCGTCACCATGACTGGCAGGTGATAATGTTCTTATTACTCACGTTTCATTGGAAAATCTGTGCAGATTTGCTGTGGGAAGCTTTACGACGTTTCCTCCGGCTTTGACGCACTTCAGGGCGAGAGAGCACATATTGAACCAGTCAGTTCTAATGCACGAGGGGGCCACTTTTAAAAACATGTAGCCAATACAGCCCAAGGATCTCTGAGGTGTATTATCGTTAAAAAAAAAAGCTCTCAGGACTGTGTTGGCGGTACAGTATCTGTATGAATCCCACTTTGGCTCTACATCAATGCCTCAAGAGAGGCGTGGACTTGGACATGAAAGCCAAGAGCAAAGCTGCCACTTTGGACCGCTCTGATCCCTGGGCCTTAGGTTGGACCGGCAGTTCAGAAGAGGTGGCTGCTGTCCACATTTTTCTAGTGTTAATAAATAAATAAATAAAACACCAGTGGGACGAGTGAACGGAAACAGGACAAATTGCACTCATCCCTCCACCCCTTGATGCCAACGGTCCCCCTCCCGCACATCCAAATGACAGGGTTGCCTTATAAATAGTGTCCAGAGATGACTGACGAGGGCTTTTGTGTCACATATGGTGCCCAGCCGAACATGCCGACACACACTGTGGCTGGGCAAATATGGCTGCAGACCTGGGGTCAGGACAAATTGCCTCGCTGGGTGTCTTTGCCAGATGAGGGCTGAAGGCTGATCAGCAGAGATGCACAGTGGCGTGGGCGGGAGCATCTGCTGCTTTCAGCATAGACAAAGTGAAAAAGTCACTGCTGAATGATAAAGACGAGTGGTTCTGTTGTTTATAGGAGCCAAATGTAAACAGTTCCACCTCCTTTTCAGTTTCTACAAAGGCCCTGTAACAATCTTGATGATCTCCTTTATTTAGGCTACAAAAACAAGAGGAACATTTTGAGGGAAAAAAACTAAAAAAATCTGGTTTTGCTGCAGTTTTGTTCCAATGAGCCTGGTTCCAGATCTCTGAATCACAACCCACATATCACTCTTCAGTTCAGCAGTTCAAAGAGATCTGGTGTCATTCCTATTGTCGTGTGGCTGCTTCCATTTGTTAGAGATGCAGTTGACCAATCAGATCTTTGTAGGTGGGATCAAGAATGGGGAAGCCCTACCCACCAAGCCAGCTAACAAGCTACATTTATCAACTAGATCAACAATCCACCAACCGGTCTAGTTGCAGTTTACATAACATGTCTGTCCAAAATGTCATCACTTCATCATTTTATCCTATTACACATTTGTGTGAAATTGTCACAATTGTATTCATTCGTGTTGGGTGAGTCACTAAAATCGAATCACTTCATCCTTGAGCGCAAATGGCCATTTGTGCCAAATATGAAGAAATTCGCTCAAAGCGTTACTGGGATATTGCGTTCACGAGAATGGGACGGGCGGACGGACAACCCAAGAACGTAATGCCTCCGGCCGCGGCTGTCACCAAGAAATGGTCACAAGAGCGGATGAGAGAGATGCAGCTTTACAACTTGTAGTTCGCCGACTCACGGAAACTAAATTGATCAAAACGGAATTCTTTCCAAACCCCCTATTGAATCGATACTTGGCTTGCACACTTTTATTTTTCATGAGCTACTTTCTCCAAATATCAGTTCCAGATTCAGAACTATTGCATCGGAATGCTGTTGATATGATATGAATAGAAAGTTTAACTGGGAGAGTCTTGCAACATTGATGAACGGTTACTGTCAATCTTAATATCAATTAATACATTAATACATTTTTTTAGTCTAGAAAATGTCAAAAACAACAGAAAAATGATCCTCGCATTTTCCAAAAGCTCAAGGTGATGTCTTCAAATGACTTGTTTTGTCCGACCAACAGTCAAAAGCCCAAAAGAGAACCAGTTTACTAATATAAACAAATCCTGTATATCCTGTATATGTGAGAAGCTGGGACCAGAGAATTTTGGCGATTAATCGATTAGCAAAACCGTTAACAATGTCACTTTCGTCTCTTTTAAAGTTACATAGCGATATTGCTGATATTGTCGCTTAATGAATCTGGGTATTTTGCCAACATCCATAATGAAACAGACAACTGGAACCCAACCCAAGCCTGGGTTTAGCCATCTTATTATGTCCTGCAATTTCTAATGAAAAATACTCTCACTGTGTTTTAGGGAATAAAATGTTAAAAGAAATGGCCCCTCGAGTGGAAGATAAGTCCCTACTGACTGAGCATCAAGATATCACAAAGTGTATAGACATCGTCTTACAACTATAAAGGTCACAGATCTGATAGCTGCAACAGCCTGTATCCATGAGCAACCTTATTAATTAACGGAACCCCCACCAGCTCACTGTCTGGCTCCAGATAAGAGCATCAATTAAATGCCATTGATGAAATATTTAAAATGTACATGAAAGGTGACAAGAAGGGCTACTGCTAACCTGAGTGACAGTCGCTCTGACTTTCATACATTATGCATCAAAGAAGTGCCCCCACCCTGTTGTTCTTCCACCGTGCTCGATGAGAGCTTAAAATAACTCTGATGAGTTTACAGCACGTTTAGGAGCAGCAGCTTGACCTGCAAGCATGACCCACTGCCCCATCACCTCCACCTTTTCCTAGAATAACCTGAGCTCATACAAATCAATACTGATGAATATTATGTCCAGCTTGGTTGAAGACAGAGTACAAGTAAGAAGGTGGAAATCAAAGAGAGCTGAAGGTAAAAGAATATCCGGCGTTGAATTTAAAGAGTGGAACATGAAAGATTAGACGGGGCACCACTGATCCACGTGATGATGATTCAGGAAGAGGAGGAAGATCCAGGCAATGGTTGGGTCAGATAGTCTGAACCCCGGGCCCTGGCATTGGTAAACTGCATAAACACTGCAATTACATGGCCAGTGCAGATGCAGTTTTCCAGGGTAATTAGCAATCCTCCATTTGAAAATGAGGGGGTTTCCTGAAGGATGATCCTCCATGTATAGTGTGTTATTTCTACAACGTGAGGTACTTTCAAAAAGATCCTGGAACACAGACAACTACTTTCCAAAGATGATAGAGCTCATCACTGTATATCCCAAGGCTGGAGGTAAAGATTACGTACTGGTTTCTGAGGCTTAGTTGGCATCAAGAAAGGAAATAAACTCAAATTTAAACCTTCGTTTTCTTGATTCCTGTACTGCTGCTGTTGTTCATGTGGACAGACGCTGACCGAGACGCCCAACAGATAATCAACCAAATAACCCAAACTTTTAAAAAGTACCACTTACTTCCGTCCTCTCTAGGATGTAAGAATGCAGAGCTGTAAACTAGAGCCAGCAGGCGTTCTAGATCATCAAACCTGCAATCTGTGACATCTTGCATTGTAATCATAGGAAATGCATTATTTAATGAAAAATATGATACTGTAAAAGTGGAATGTTGGTCAGGAAAGCAGTGTAGGCCAACCCAACAGGCTTAACCGCTCCCTAGTCGGTCCTTTGTCGGCATGCCGCTCAGACTGCAAGCAGAACATGAGGGTTTTACGGAAACATGATTTTATGGCTCAGAGGCTTGATGATTTTTCATTATTGGAGTAGCTGATAACACCAAAGCCCAGAAAAGCCATCGAGCAGTCTGGACTAAACTATGTGGATAACTGTTTTTATCTGATTGTCTTTTCTTTCATGCAGGAAAGTTTCGAAGACTGGAATCAAACCTGGGCCGCTGTAGTTATATGGCATGCACTGTAGCCACTCGCCTAAGGCGCTCCATTCCAATGATTCAATGACCCGGTGTACAGGATGTCCAGCAAAAGCGTTCAAAGCAGGGATGTTAACAATTCCTCAATTCAGCGTTAACCGTTAACACAAATTTGGAGCGATTAATGCAATAATAAATCAGTTAACCGGTTAGAAATATTAAAAATAAAGAAGCAGAGAAAACCTTTGAGGAGGGGCATGTCACATTAGGAGAATAGAGCTGGTCCACCTTAAAGTCAGCCCGCCTTAAGTGAGCCTGAATTGTTGCTAACTTCACTTTAATCAGCAGATGGTACGAAAGAAACGGGAACTTCACTTGGGTCTTGAAGAGTTGTTTTATTTATTCACTGACAAATAAACTGCACACAAACTTCTACGCTCACAGCTATAATGTTACAGCTTCATACTCATCACACGCACACACACACACACACACACACACACACACACACACACACACACACACACACACACACACACACACACACACACACACACACACACACACACACACACACACACACACACACACACACACACACACACACACTCTCTCTTTTTCGCGACTGGACCCTCGCTAACGTTACGCTGAGCTTGCAATACGCTGACGGAAACCCAGGAAGTTAGACACAGCTGACAACCTCCCACTTAAAACCTATATAAGTGGGAGGGTGGAGACTTATTGGGAAAGTGGCAACAGTGTTGTTGCATGGTTTTACAAGTGAGAGACCAACACAGTAATGCTGGTTTCCCTCCACCTACAACCCAAATTCTTCTAATAAATGACATATAGAAAATAAAACTACTATGCATGTAAAAAACATTCAGAAGAAACGCATGGCCCTACCTCTATTCTGCCCCTGCTATTGACATTTGCTTGGCTCATACTGGTTCATCCTTGCGTGTGTTCTAGCAAGGGGGAAAAACTGCCTGTCATCAAAAATTGCTGTGTGGTGACAGAATACTGTAATGGAAAGCCTCTCACTCAACCACCCGGCCTCAACAGCACAAAAAAATGAATAAATAAAAAAAAGAGAACTAAAAGGCATGCGAGTGATTTCCTAAAAACCGCTAAAGACAGAACCACAGAGGGCTGCGGGGGCAAGAGCAGCTAAATGACATCAGCAACGCGCAGCGGCAAGAAGAGCTTGCCATGTCACATTTACATTTTGATGTTTACGCCGCCCGCATGACTCACAGCTTGAGACGATTCAGCAGTCACCTGATTGTCAGTCACATTCCTCCGAGTTTGCGTGCATAAAATGTCATCGCCGAAATATCTAATGTTAGGTTGCAGCCACCGTGTCTAACCGGGTGTTCGCCGTGGCAATGGATTGATCTGTGCATTCAATGACTTCAACCACCCATGCAGGTGTGTTTGGTCACGCACTGGAAAAAAAAAACTGGAGAGAAGAGAGGAGGAAATACAGACTGAAAGAGCAGAGAACAGGAGCTTATATTAGTTTAGTTTGGGGTTTTGATGCAAAAACACTAAAAGCACACACCTCAAGATAACACAAAAAAAACTCTTTATGAATGACAACAGCAGTGAATGCACTCTTTAGGCTTTAAGTTGCTATCAAAAATGAATTCAAATGGATGCAGTAGGAGAAAATGTCAAATGGAAATCATTGGAAATCATTGCCCCAGAAAAGTTCCCAGAAAAGCATATTTTTAAGAAAGGTTTGACATTTTATGAGATGCTTTTATTCACTGGCTTGCTGAGAGTTAGATCAGAAGATTGATACCACTCTCGCATCCACCCCTTGACTATTAGCTACAACCAGCTTAGCTTAGCATAAGAAGGGCAAAACAGGAAGTAACTCCTCCTTTATATAGTATAAAACTCCTTTTTACAGGGTTATAACTTGGAATGTCTCAGGCCGATGGTAAGAACCGGTACCAGGGCCGATTTGAATTGATCAGTACCAAGCAGCTCAAAATGGGATAATTTCTTTACTGTACTCTACTCTGTGCAAGGTGTAAATGAGAAACATTACTTGGTCGCAAGGTGACACCCAGGTTGGCAAAATACACAGATATAACCTGTTAATTAGTGAGCTTTAGATACTGGTTCTTCAAAATGCTAAAGTATTCCTTCTTTTTGTTCGACCAACTGTCCAAATGCCAAATACAATTTGTTTTGAAATTTCACAGCAAATTCCTCAAACTTGACGTTTCAGCACTAATTACAATTCCTATTAGAAATCCTTCACCAATGTAAGTCATTTCTGTCCATGTTGAACACGCTGATGCTTCTAGAGCTGCTGAACAAGTCTTGCCCTTATTTCCATCCAATTATCAGGGGAGGACACTGTATCTGAGAAGCAAATATCAACCTGATATTTTTAAGCAGGTCACCAGGTCCAGTAGGGCCAACAAGGTCAGTGTCCTGACAGGACAAAAGTAAAGGGAAGACGGAGAGAGAAAATGAGTGACGGAGAAAGGATTTGATTACCGTCGGAGGTCTGTTCCATTGTTTATTAACTCCCTGACCAATGATGCATATCAGCAGGCCAGATTGTTAAGGGCTGGCATGTGCCCACTTGGCAGAGGCTTCTTCCACACCACACACACGCCTCGCTCTGTTTTCTCTCCGCTGTCTTCAGTTAATGTGAGGTCTTTTATGGTGGTTTACAGGCAAAAGTATGCTGTGTTAAGAAACAGAACATCTCATAATTGCTTCATCGCCTATTGTTAGAGGCAATAATAAAAATGGGAATCAATCCAAAGGTTTGGAACAGGAAGCAGAGCAGAGTAAGGCTACTGATGTAGGCGGGGTTAGTGCTTCCATTGCCTTTTAAAACTAAATAGATGGTATAAACGTCTGGGGCAGCAAGTGTATGCTTTACTTTTTCACTAACATCTCTGCCTTGCTGTAAACACAACAGTAACCAATGTATTTAACAAAAGTCATAGTTGCAGTCATATGTTAGCAGTTAACATTATTTATTTTGCAGAATTTCTGCTAAAAAAAAAAACTGGTTTAAAAATATATTTTCATTTTATTCACTCGTTAAAGATAAATCTCAATGTAGATTTACAGGTTAGGATAAAAATCTGTCAGAACTGTAGGCAAGCATATAATACAGCCTTCTCTTCAGATTTATAACTATAAACTGTAAATGGTAGGGTCGGGCCAGGGCTGTAGGAAAGAGAGAAAGAGAAGAAATAAAGCGTTGTGGCTGATGTTCAACTGGATGCAATCATAATACAGCTATAAATCCAAAGGTTTTGAAAAGGAAGCAGAGCAGAGTAAGGCTTTAAATGTAGGTGAGGTTAGTGCTTCTATTGCACTTCATACTAAATAATTGGAGTCAATGTTCTAATCTAATCACTCCTTACAAATGAATCTCAGTGTAGATTTACAGGCTAGACTAACTGAAGACATGCATACATGACTTTTCTTCAGATTCATCACTTCAAAAAATGTTTTCTGACACATCTGTGGTTTACCTTGTTTTGAAGAAGAACTCCAGAAGAGCTACAAAAAATGACAGAGACCGACCAATTATTGTGTCATTACACAACACACATTTCTGAGATGGTTTTAGTTGACAATGACAAAGAACACATTCTTTTTCAGAAGAACAACCGCGCTTGCGATAAGAACAGGACGCTGATGCACGTCTTGGTGACTTTATATAGTATAAAACTACACTAGCTACATAGGTAGTATAACATGTAAACAGCTTCAAGGCCTTGTATAAAATGTTGCCCCAATTGCATTTTTGATGGTATCCCACATTATTATATGACGATAGCTCTGCTGATTCGTGCAGTGAGTCAATGTCCCAATGGGGCGATGCATTCGAAGAGGTGTGCACACTCTCATGCCATGTTCATTTTTAGAGAACAAATGTCATGGGAGAGTATCTTACGGATCTCAAGTGTGTTTCAAGATTCATTGTTTGATCTAGAATGTGTGTGGTTAGGCAGATGTCTGCGTTGCAGCAAACCAAGCTAACATTAACACTGCAGGCACATTATCTTTGAGCTATCTTTTAAATGTGGCCAATATCAGATTCCAGTGTGAGCTGGTCCTGGTCCTCAACCGACAAGAACATGCAAAAGAGCAACAGCAAAGACGTCACATGCAGTCCTATGAAGTAAACACAGAGTCCACTGAAGTCCAGTGGAAGCCAGCGGATTCGAGAGCAGATGATATGGAGCGAGAGGCTTTTTGTGAGCAGTGGCCGCTACTTAATTTGAAAGTGGCCCAAATCTGAACTGAAATGACCAGATTCCATTTGATCCATTAGAGGAAGTGCATGGCAATTCCTGCATAACCTCAAAGCCCACCGGGCAGCCAGTGAGCGTCTGCCTGTCCTGTATCCAAAGTGATGCATACGCATCCTGCCAATCCAACCGCTAACAAAGCAGGGGTGCCTAATTGCAATGAGTATCTGCTGACGAGCACAGTGTCTGGGAAGATAATTGATGCTGAATCAGTAATTGGACGTGCAACCGTGTGTGTGTGTGTGTGTGTATCAGTCGGTGATTAAAGGGTTTCCAGTCGCGTCGAGACCCAGAGGACATTAGCAGCAACACCACTGAAATGAGAGGGAATTGATGAACAAACTAGAGTTCATTCGGTATGCATGAGTTGCTGCCCATGGGCCTCGACGGTGCTGTATTTGTGCCCATTTTCACATCTTTTGAGCAAATATGGCCACATTAACCAAACAGCGTGGTTATATATAGCTTTTGATTGACACGGCAACATAAACTGTTCCATCCCTGCACATTAGTTGCTCTCTGTGACTTTAAGTTATTGTGGTGATGATTTTGCTAAAGCATACAGGATTTCCATAAGGAGAAGGAATTGTTTTTCATCCTGAGTGGGTATTACCTTCCTTCATGGGTCAGGGTCATCCCTCTGAATTCTGCATTGTCGTGTATCAATAGTCAAATCTGTTTTATGACACAAATCAGTTAAAGATTCTCTACATGACATTCAGAGCATTACCATAGCAGCAAACAGCTATTGTCTCTATAAAGATAAATTGTGGGAATGTCTACCTAAGCAGAGAATGAAGTCACTCTCCCTCTGTGTGTGTGTTGAAACCAGAGTTTCTCTGTGGTTTGTTGACATGCCCGGGCCGGACATGCATGTGAGCGTGCCACAGTGGTCAGCTCAAGGCCGCCGCTCCGCACTGCTCTCACATGGCGGTCACAGCTGGTGACGCCGTCCCAACCAACCATACCTGCAAACTCATAAGAGGTGAAAAAGGTGACAAGCACCCGAACCCGAAACCCTGTCAGGGGATGCGGGGGCATGCTCCCCCAGGAGAATTTTATTTTAAATAGGAGCTTTAAAATGTAGCATTCTGGTGTACTCTGAGTTCACGCGGTCACTCAACCTTTCTCGATTTTACGGAGAAAGCTTAGCGTACAGCGTGTCGTACAATGCACGAATATAATGCATGTTATACACCTATTATATACCTGATTAAAGAACAAAGCCTGGGCTACAAGATCATGTAAGCCGTTTTTACATGTTCCAAACACAACTCAAACAATTCAAATAACCAACTATAAAATTACCAAAATATCATAGTCATATTTCGCCATGAGTGAGCCGACTCCGCACTCCGGTAGGAGCTACCGAGAGATAGCTGCATGCTAACAAAGGAAACCGAGATGCCAGAAAGTGAGCCAATTCTACACAGATTCCGGAGATATCTTCAATATTTCTCTCCGTGAAACCATTACCAAAATATGAGCCAACAAACACCAGAAACACAAACCGCTTTATCGATTATTATCAGAAACGCGCCTCAACTTTCGCCGTTTTCTTGAAGACAAAGCGTAAAATCCCGGTATTTTCACTCAGATATCTGTTCACCGGATGTCCTGTTTGTCATAAATCTGTTTCCGTGAATATAGTGGGTGTAATCTAAGCCTACGGAGCTGGGGGAAGGATTTGACTTTCGGCGTATCGGATTTTACGCTTCACGAGAGACGGCGCTTTGTTGATTCTGACTGGGTAACAGTGCTGTCAATCTTTTCAACGTGGCTATAGCTCAATTATATTGGCTCTAACGCGTCAAAAGAGGGGTGATTCATTGAATTCGACCAATGGGCTGCTGAGATAGAGCCCTGCGTACACACAGAGGACTGGAATCGGGCTCAGAGAGGATTCAGGCTCTCAAAATGAAGCCAAACTGCTGTATTTGGATGTATTGAACACCATTAGTGATAAAACAAGTGAAATATATAGTTATATAGTATAGAAAATTTAAATGGAACAGATGGTTCCAAAATGACCATTTTGGTGACCTCGCCTGACCTCTCTGTACTAAAACCTCTCTAATTTTGTTCTGCTTCATTTTATCAAAGTCACACTTTGCAGAGAGACTGTTCACATATTGTGCTATGATTTGGGAGAGGTTTTAGACTTCATTATTCATCCAAATCAAATGTGATTGGATGACATAATTAATTGGTTTGTTTGGACTTCAGGCCCTTTGCTTGAATTTCCAATAAAACGTGGTTGAGATCTTTTTTTATTCCTCCCTCGTCCTCTCTCTCCAGATCTTATAATAAGGGTGAAGGGAAATGTGATCCTCACTACAGATGTCCGTGGAGACGCTCTTTATGTCAAGTGAAGCAAAGCACAGAAAACTCTGACGTGGTTGACCACAATCGTCTTTCCTTTAGCGTGTTCATTGCGTCTAATGTTACCGACTACACATAACGCAGCCTGTTCATGTAGTGCCTCGCTAAAAATAAGGCCATTTTCCCATTAATCCTTCCCCCATGGGTGACCGTCTACATTTCATCTACCTCCATTTAATGAAGACAAAAAAATGTCTCCATGCCACCGTAGAATATACAATATTACAAACTGAGTGTGTGTGTGTGTGTGTGTTAACATACAGCAATGAGACTACATAACATGCTCTGAGATCAGTGATTTTCTACGTAGCCTCAAGTTGTTTCGATTCTTAACACAGAGCGGAAGGTTTGCATCCTCTGGCACCTACAGCGCAGCTCGCGCTCAGAAACCTACATTGAAGCATTAACACGTGGCGTTGCTAACTTAAAGTGAACCCACATAACCCTCTCGAAAACCCCATGAATCATGCGAGCCCCCTTCGGTTTCCCTGCGGCCAACCCCACCACCGCTTTGATGGTACGATTGATGCCATGCTGACTGTTGTGCGAGGAGAGAAAGCGGTTGCCTTCTCTTTGTGTCAGCAACATTCTCTGGCCGAGTGCCGCGGCCAAATCTTCCCCAAGACACGCATGCACACACACACACACCACATACACAGAGCAAGTTGCCGAAGCAGAAGTGAATCCAAGCACTAATTTCATATCCAAACTTGCACGTACAAACAATACCGAACATAATCCCAAAGCCGGAGCTCTAAGAAGTCCTCAGGGGCCACAGAGGAGGATTTGATACTTTCATAATGACATGTTGCATTGTGCAAACGCACTGAGAGCAGATTAGTGCTTCCCGAAGTCTTCGGGCTTTGCCACCTTCACATGCAGAGAAAGACAGGCAGCAGGAAGGAGGCAACTAGGTAACCGAAATGTGTTCACGGTGCCTACGAACACCAACCAAGTCGAAGAGCCGAATGGAGATGTAATGGAAACTGAAGCATATTTGATCCAGTGATGTGCAGTAGGTGTGCCAAGAGATCACTGATCAAGAGATCACAACATGCGAGGCTTGCAGAAACAAAAGCATCCCTGTAAAATGTAAATCACCCCCCTTAATTTCCCAGAATACCCGTATGGATGTGTGTTAGAGAGCGACAAACCCTAAGGGAGTCACAGGCAACATGTTGAATTCTGCTGCTGGTGCATGGTCGTAATAAAGGAGGAGGAATATGTAGTCACGGGGGAGGGTTTGGGTTTCTTTTTTTTATATGTGGGTGTAGAGGGGGGATCCCATAAGTATGACTTCTCCTTTATCCCTTTTACTCCACAGATCATTCCTTTAATTGAGGTGGAAGCCATCACATGGGAACGCTGCAGGCTTCCAGCAAAAGTCTATCTTCATCTCCCTGCAGTTAGCACATAATGCGCCTGCTTCAGCACTTGCCTTTGAGCTACAAGATCATTAAACCGCCATGCCATTCATCATGTCCGATTCGCCCCTAAGAGGGGGCAAAAAAAAAAAACTATGCGATACAAACCTAAGTCTCCTTTCTCCCGTGTTTAATACGCAGCCTCTTCAATGTCAAACTCAGCTTAAAATGAGCGGGGAGATGAATGGGCCTGATGTAAATAAGAGCCAAGCGCGGATATTTCTCCTTGCCTTGCTCTCAGCCTGCCACATTCAAACCAATGGGTTATCAATCTCGCGGAAAATGACATAAAAATGCAGATTCATGCCATTTGTGGAGTGCACAACGTTTCATATTAAAGCATTAGCACGAGTCAGGATTGAAAAGTTGCTACACATTGAGAGGAAGTGGATGCCGGCTCTATTATCTCTTCCTATGCAGCTTCAAGCTCCAAGATGAGTTTCATCTTCTTCTTGTAGATGTTCAGCTGTAGCTTGTTCCTGCCACGTCGCTCTGCATTTTAGGCATCAAAGTAAAAGACCCTGCTGTCAGCGCTGCCAATCAGACGGAATGTAACGCGTCTGTAGTCAGCACTCCTTAACAGCAGCAGGGTGTTAACATCAGACTCGATTAGGGCTCAGCTGGTTTGGATCAAAACCACCTTTTGCCAGAGAATGATGGATGCGTTTAGTGCATTTCACTGACGCAACGGCACTTTAAACCTAAACGTAGTTAAATCGAAAAGTCACCGCTGACACTTCCAGCCACTAGTACTGATCCCACTTTTCTTGGTTTTAACGGTATTAAAACAAGAGCACCATAGCACTGTGGGGGACAACATTATTTGGCAGTTCAAACCCCCTAGATTGCCTAAGATACCAACAGGCAAAGAACATGTTTGGAGCCCGACAGCTCCATTTTCAACATACCTTCAATGTGTGGGATTGTGTGAAGCTGAAGTGGGATGCTGCCAGCGAAGAAAACATACACTCTGTTGGTTCTTTGGACCGGTGAAGGTTAAAAGAGACACCGGCCGATGGAGGTTGTGGCAGGGAAAGTAGGGCTATGTCGGGTGTCGACAAGGAGCTGGTGGATTCGTGGGATGTTGGGGCAGATGTCGGAAAGGTTTATATCACCAAACAAGCAGATTGGACATTAATCTCAGTCTGAAGCCCTTTCTATCAGGCATCTATTTTTGCCTTGGAAAAGTTACCCTTCATTGTCATGTGCCATTTCAATTTCAAACGTTTACTTGATGCTATTATCTAACTCGCCAGCTGCTTTAACAAAGGACAATCAGTGCACATCCAATCAGTTAGCGAAGTAAAAAGACAGCCATGCCAGCAGCCTGTAAGGCTGTACATGTGCACAGATGTGCTTCCAGCTAAATGCTTAAGTCGTTGTACCTTGTTGACCTTCTTATTTTAGCCTATTTGCTAATAAGCCCACAGCAAATAATAGCTGAGCCTGATGGCTTACTTTTGCAGGTATTTGGTCATAAACCAAAGTATTGGACAAATTAAAACTCTGATATGATGATGGGGCTAGAAGAAAGGGCAGGGGCTCACCATCAAGTCATTAGGAATCATCCTCTGGGGAGCCTGAATGTCTGTACTAAATATCAGGGCAATCTATCTCAAAAGTTGTTATATATTTCAGTCTGGACCATAGTGATTGACCCACCGACCAACACTGCCATCCCTAGAGCCATGCTGCTAACATCACGGCCAGAATTTTGCAATACGCAGACAGTGCAAGTTCCCCAAAAGCCGATCTGGCACTTTCCTTCAAAAGTAGCAGATTTTTAGTAAATGAGGTCCTCTTACATCCAGCACCTTTTCTTTGTAATATAGAGACAAAACACAAATGAGCAACTGATCCACAGGGTAATACAGTTCCATTATTTCAAAAACCCCACCTGAAGCTAAGCTCTGTCAAAGACACTACTTAATAATTTTCATTTGACTCAGCCACCTGTTTTTCCCTTACCTGTTCCCTTCCACTGTTAGAGCACCTCATTTTAAGGAGCCAAAATCTTCGTTCTCCAAGCCAACCTCCTAATCTCTCACTGTACTGGAAAATGTATCCACGGCTCCCGGCTGCCCAGGGACGTGCCATGGCAAATTCATTCGGCATCCTCAAAGAGCAGCTTCATAGGCCATCAGTGTCATGAAGCTCTCTGCCACGAACACTAACTGGTGACAAATAATCCCCCTCCTACCCTCTCTGTGTCTCATCATCATTCCCTATTCTCTCTGTGTGGAGACACAAGCGAGCCTCTCCCCTTCTCCGAGGAGAATAAAAAAAACCAGAAAAGCCGTTTGTGTCCTGCACCCTCTGCTCTTTGATTATACACAGCTTTTGTCTTCCATCCTCCTTTTTGTAACGGCCTTTAATTCAGACTCGTTGCTGGCGTCAGAAACGCTTTGTAGTCAACTCTTTGAGCATCCGCGAGTAACTCGCAAACACAGCAGACTTTCATGGGTTAGCCCAGATTCACTGCAACAATGCATGACGTGGCAGGAGAACGTTTCAAAATAAACAAATTTAGAATCCGTGAGAGCATCAGATGGCGTCCCTCCAGGTACTATTTAGGGTCAGATTAATCAGACGAGACTCCCCCCACTAAAATGACAATGGAGCTAATCGATGGTGATGGGAGATCATGTCGCTGCTCTCCATCTAGGCCGTTAAACCCTCGACTGCGGAGGCTCACCCTAATTCAATCCGACACTTTAAATGAAATATCTTCAGCCGTCATTGATCTCGGTGAAACGCTACCCTTGTGATCTAACGCAGACATGACCCAAGGGCACGAAAAGAAGCTGTAAAGTGAAAGCTGTGACATGAAAGAGAGGGAAGGATGGGAAATGAAGAGAGATCGTAAGGGGGACGGGAGAGGAGAGAGAAAGGTGTTCCATCCATGTGGCGAGGAGTGGAAGAGTACAAGAATAGAGGACGGATTTAATGATGACAAGGAAGAAAAAGGGTGAGCGACGGCACTAGAGGTTGAATGGAAGCATGATCAAAGCGGTGCAGAAGACTGGAAGGAGCAGACGATGGGAGCGGCGGTGATAATGGAAAGCTACATTGAGGAACCAAAGTTGGAGATGCGGGTCAAGTCCCTCAGGGTCTATCGAATCAAGTCAATCAACTGTAAAACCCCCAACACATACCTGCACCACATCCCATCACCTTGAAGCTAATGCTAAGTGCCAAGCTACTCGTTTCAAACACGTTACTGCCTCAAATGTTAATTTCATTACTTCCTTTGCACCAGAAAATGTATGAAATAAATTATTTTTCGATCCTTTTCCGACATAACTTACAAACAAGTTTTTCTACAATGGTCTTTTTTTCATTTCACAGAGACAGTGACAGTTCTAAAATGTTAAAAGCTGCCTTAACACAAACAGTGTACAAGAATTTACAATAAATTAAATATTCCTTCCAACCTGACCAGGCATTTGCAGACATTCTTTGGTATTTGGACACATTTCAGTTGGTACCAAAAGAGTGATGAGGTTCAATACCCAGCATTACTTGGTGAAAGCAGAAAACAGCAGAAAATCTGTCATCGATCAAAAGCCAAGCGCCAGAACAACGGTAAAGATGACATTAGTCAATACAACATGCAGCACCACTGGAGTTCAAAGCCAAGAGCACGTTCAAACAGGGCTGAGACAGAAACCAGAGCGGAATCAAATGTCACCACCACCAATGTGGTGGCTTTTATTGGAGCAACCCAATAAAAAGAGTAAATGTCTTTCCAAATGTAAATTCAAATTAATTTAAACTTATTTAGCTTAGAAAAAAAGCACTTTTACTTGGAATTCAAACTGCATTAATGTAGGAAAAAATAGTATGATCTTTATTGATATTAGTATGATCTTTAGTATGATCTTTATTGATATTTCGGGTCATTCCCAAAATACACTGTCCATCCTGGTGCCCTAACGATAGGCTAGGCTATTGCTAGAGTTGAGCTGAATGGACAATCAACCAGATAAAAGCTAACGGTTTTGTTAGTTTGTCACATCAGTTCGACAGTGGTCGCACCAACATTTTTAGAGTTATTTAGAATTAGGAATGGAATTAGGTTAAGTAGCTTGTGTTCAAATACATTTGAACAAATTTGACTTCTTATCAAAAGTTAAGAAAGTTAAAGTAAGTTAACAGTTTGAGCCCTATCTAGAACTAGACTTAGGCCTCCTCTACAAAATGGGTCTATGGTGTTTGAAAGGTTTTGAGATGCATCTACAGTATGGCACATATGATTTGAATGATAAATATACATAAAGGCTGTCAAAATGTTAGATTTTCAACAGGAAAAAGTCAAATTCATCTTAACTTTGTTTATTTTGCATTTGTGTGTGTTGGGAACAGAAAGAAATCATATAAAAAGGTACTGGATTATTTACACAAAATTATAATATGTGTACTATTAACATCAATTTTAATTTGTAAAATATTGAGCTTATCATGACACCCCCAAGAGCTGCAACAATTATAGAATCACTGCAAAGGAAAATTAATCTTGAACTATTTTTATAATAAACAAATAGTTTCACTCATTTTTGTTTTTCTTCCTCAGAAGTGTCATATATGACAATCTTTAGCTTTTGGACTGAACAGAAAGCATCACTGTGGGCTCTAAAGAAATTGTGAATGCCATCTTCTCACAGTTTTTAAACATTTTATAGACTAAACGATTAACCGATTTTTCTTTGAAATAATTGGCGGATTAATTGATGGTGAAAATAATCCTTAGGTGCAGCCTATGTACATACATCACAGTATATACAAATTCTAAATCTAGTGTTAAAGAAAATGTAAAAAAAAAAAAAGCTAGAATGTGTGTAGAAAATATAAAAACAAAAAAAAGAAGAACAGAATTGGCAACCACCCAGCCTACCTGCTGGTCTTCAGGGCAGCATTCACCCCAGTGAAAGACTTCTCTCGGGCTAATCAAAGTGCTTCATTCCCCCTATCAGACTACATCCAGCCCCTAGCATGACCACAGAGTGCTGGCGCGCCATCACGCCTGCCTACTGGGTTAATGGTGAGCGAGGCTGAGACAAATCTCTCTGGTAAGGTTATTAGTATTCCCCGGGGGATGAAATCCTGAGCCCTCTCAATTCCGCAGCTTCTGGTTGAATGAATGAGGGGGTTAACGCCATCAATGGGCCCGCAGCCAGGCCCGGCCTCACACCGGTCCTGTGGGACGGGACACCAGATGCGGCAGCTATCGCACTTGTTACACAATCAAGGGAGTAATTGGTGCGCCTGACTTGGGCGTGTAATTCAATTAGGGCAATAAAGAAGCAGTTTTTATTCTCTGGAACAAATGCAAAGAGCAGCACGTGACAAGAGGCACAACTTCATGCAACCCGGAAAATCAAAAGACGCAGAAGATTTAGATCTGATCTATTCCAAGCAAGATGACAAGTCACTATAATTTCCCAAGAGTTTTCAGTTTACAAGTACCTCGCGATTTTCTTTTCTTCTTCTGTGGCATCACTATTTCCCTATCGCGACTAAGGTTTGCAATAATAACTTTATGGTTTTAGAATTTACTATATGATATATTATTTTGGTTTCGTGTCATTTGGTTGCATTGGACGACTCTTTACAGCCTCATACGGGCAACAATCGATGCGGCAAGCCCGTGAATCTAGTCAGCCATCTATTATTAAAAATGTTCCAGGCATCCGTGAGAGCCGGGCTGTGAGTGATACTAAATAGATTAGGATGAGCCCTAATCCACATCTGTGTCTCATAAAAACAGACCTCAGACAATGCCCCCCCCGAGGTGATATTTCAGTGACAGAAAAGAGAAAACCTTTGGGAGCATCCTCAGCCTAGAGGCATCTTCCACACGTTATAGAGGGAGCAGAGGGCAGTGTGGTGGATAAAGCTGACCGCTCAGTCTGAAAGTCCATGAGCCCGTGCAGCTTCACGTAAAGTTTGTCATTATCAAGGGAGGCAGACACAAAGACACTGCAGGGATGTAGCCTACACTGGAGAGTTAACTAAACCAGCTTTACTTCTCTGCAGAACAGCAAGTTCAGCTATTTTAATGTTGTCTAGTTTCAATAGTAGCATGCATCTCAGTAGGCAGCATCACATTGAACAGTTATATTGAAATGTGGTTTTAGAGACAGAAAATATATACAAAGGCACAACTCTTGTTATTTGCATAACACATATCAGCAACACTAACTGTTAACTACTACTCACAGCTGCATCACTCACTGAGAACAATACGCGAAGATGCGTTCAAGCGCGCCTTTAAGCAATCACAATCACTTCCCCAGTGACCGCCTTGCTGATGTCGACAGCACCTTGCAGAAGTGGTTTGTATATTTACACCCAACAACCGGCCGCACTCATTAAGAGCAGGTGCGGTCTCTTCGGAACAATCCGCGTTGTGCATATTGTCTTTCGTCCGTCTCCACGAGCCTCTCTGAGCGCTTTATAACACAGCAACGCAATACTGAGTGGCAACATGACACGTTTCTCGTGGCAAATTCATGATACATTCTCTTACCTGGTACCCAACAGCTGAAGAAGGGAGGCTCTCTCTCTCTCTCTCTCTTCAGCGCAGCTCTCTTTTCTTCTCCACTCAAGCAAACCCAGGCGGATTTTTAAGTGGAAGCACAGCGTCGGAAAAAGCAAGGTTTTTTTTTTTAGCTTTCCTTATATGTGTTGCTGGAGAGCGGAGGAGGACGGCTGTCAACCCGGGTGTCTGCGGGAGAAAAAAATAAATAAATCTCTGTTCAGGCGTGAGGGAAAGCGGTGGCGCCAGCTTGCAGACCTCCGAGCGCCAAGCCCGTCTGAGCGCTCAGCGGGGGGAGTGCAGCTGCTCGGCCGGACACGAGGTGGCAGTGTAAGCACACCAAATCTCTCAAAGTGGTTACCTGTGCTGCTCCTGCTCCATGAAGGGCTACTGTAGCCTCTGGGGCTTGGCTAGGGACGGCCAGAGGTTCTAGACAGGTGCCATGCCCTGCAAAACGATTCATGTGATTAAAAGGAAGAAGAAGAAAAAAACACAGTTAAAACACTGCACTCACAACCATGAAATTCCTGGGAGTGGTTTGTTCACTGGGTTAAGAGGGTTGTCTGGTAACCGCAGGGTCAACAGTTCGATCCTCGACTGGGACGTGTCACATTACAGTCATTTAGCAGATGCTTTTATCCAAAGCGACTTACAATAAGTGTATTCAACATCGGTTTTCGAGAGAACAACTAGTCACCAGAAGTAATAAGCTAGTATGAATACAATGTCACGTGTCGTAGTGTCCCTGAGCAAGACACTGAACCCCCGGCTCCCCGGGCGCCACTGCTCCCTATATACAGGGATGGGTCAAATGCAGAAGGCAAATTTCGTGTATGTGTATATGTATATGACAATAAAAATGGTTTAAGAGTGGTTAAAAAAATGGTTTAAAAATTCTTTAAGAGGGATGGGGTGAATCCAGCAATGATTTGGACATCTTACTTTAGCAAAGACTTGACCCTCACGGTATGACACGCCCTACTCTACCGCTGATTGGTTTACCTTTATATTCTTAAACTAAACCTAGGAAAGCATCAGTGTTACATTTCACCATCACTGTTTCGCTTACAAACATGAGATTTGAGCCGAAAAAGAGTAGAACAACGTCAATTTGAATAGCTTGTATGCATGATTATCATGCAATTGACAGACAACGTTAATATTGGCATTGGTATCAGCTGACAAGGATGTTTATAAATGTCAGTGGCACGGCCACCCTACTCACTGTGCCTTGCACATGTTTAAAATAAAAACATGAATATATGAACCTGTGTATTATTCAGTGGCGGGCCGTGCATTTTATACCCTTCACTGCTGTCCTGCAGCTGAAACACAGCTACGGTTATTATTTGTTTCGTGAAAAATGAAGCTCAACACTTATAGATAGACTGCGTCTCTTCTCTGCTCTGACTGCAGCTGGGACTGCTGCGCGAGGCTTCTGTGAGAGTACCCGCCTGTGTGTGCTTTGGGGCGGTGGAGGGGCTCACGTCAGCTCCCGCTGCTCGTTCACGACAGTGCAGAACGTACGTGCTTTAACGTCAAAACACCAGAAAAGTCTCCAATAACACCAGAACAAGTTGCTAGCTTTGTCACTAGTAGCTTTTGACAAAAAAAGTCGCCATGGGGGTTTGGAAATTCGCCAGATTTAGCGAGAAAGTCGCCAAATTGCCAACACTGGCACCAGTTAAATATGTCCCCAGAGCAACATTGGACGTAACAATGGTTCCTATCACATATAAAACCAAACAAAAATCCATCTTCCAAGTTGTACAAATAATAATATATGAACAAGCATATTAAAGCTACTGCAGATGTAAAAACGCATTTAACTTACCAGAGCTGCTGTTTACTATTTAAAGACAAAGTCCATCCTCCTTTCTTTGTTAATAAAGAGTTTAATCCCACGGTTGTTCAGTACATCCGTGCGTTTTTGTTCCAGTAAGAAGTCCTTCTCGATTCATGGACGCCAGTGAAGACAGTCGAGCCTCCCCAGTTGTATTTCTTGAATACGTTTTAATGCGTTTGAGGCTGAAAATGTCCGCTCGACAGAGGCAGCAGATTTTGGGATTGTCACCGCCCAACATGTCACGCTAGCCCACTGACCAATCACGTATGGCTCGGCCAGCTAGCAGGCTCTGACATGTCAAAGAATACGCCCAACATGTCAAACTAAAGATCTGATTAGTTGAACACCATGACAATCAACAACATCGTCCCCATTCACTTAAACTGCAAAGGGATTCACTTGTACTTCTGAAGGCCTCGGGCCTCCATTCTTACCTAGAGACACAGAGGTGAAATCTGATTGGATAAAAGCTCTACTTAAAACAAGTTGCACTGGAAGCAGAGCAACTGAGGAAGACAGTAGCTGTGCAATGAGAAAATAAGATAATGGGAAAAATATTTTTATAAATTATAATACATGTAATGTATTTAAGAAAAAATATTAAATTATAAAATAGCTATAACTTTGTGATTCTGTTTAGGCCAGCAGACGGCAGTGGTGACGGCCCACCACTGCCTTTATTTGAATAGCTTAGTATTAAATGCACAATAAAGAGGTATGTTTATACATGCACTCGGCCCAGTTTAAAATAAAACACAATTTCATACAATATATATAGTCGGGGGTCCCTGCTCCATCTCTCTATCAGTTTGGGGGTCCTTGGCCTGAAAAAGGTTGAAGACCCCTGATGTAGAAGATGCATGTAAATGTAAAGATATTTTTTTGGTGATATTTCTTGTAGGTGTACTGCTGTTACTGTTCTTGCTATACATACTAGAATGTTGTGTATAGCTTTAGGTTGTAACGCTGCTGTATCTACAAACATAGTAAAAATCCTCCTCTCCATTGTTAATGCCAGACTGTGAGTACTTGCTTACCTTTGCAGGACCTGGCCTGCTGTGGACACTCCAAAAACCTTTCCGTCAGTCCCTGCTTCAATCATTAGCAGACTTCTGCCCGTCACTAATCTCCAGGCAGTGCTTCTGCAGGTGCTTGGGTACACTTGTGCGTAGTAGACCCGGTAGGATCTGTCGACTCCCCAGCATCCGTTGTGTGGGCTGCAGCTGAAGTACCTCATCGACCTCGACAGGTAAGTCCAGCTCAGGGAGCTCGGTCGACTGTAGGCCAAAGCTGACGCACTTCTCAGGCAGTAGGCGCCCCAGGCGCTATTAACTCCCACGACCTGCTCATCACCTCCCGCGTCCACCTGCAGCATAGACAGACCTGAAGACGAGTACATTTAGTCAGCAAACAGTTTGATGTGAGTACTGTAAATGTGGAAAATGTCACTTGGGGACCGTTCTACATAGTAGTGCTGTACTGCACTAGCGCTATATTATACAGTAAACTAAACAAAAGCAGTAATGATGCCCACGTAAACCCATCCAGCCTGTTGTGTAGTGGATGTAATAATAACAATGCTAATAATACTACTACTAATAATAGTAGTTACCAGAGGATTGTTGAAAGTTGCCAGCTATGTATTTGTAGACCAAGTTATTGTAGCCAACTCCCCAGATTCCTGCAGGTCCCACTGAGACATGCTTGAGTCTGATTGTGCTCAGTCTGTACCAAGACGATCCAGCCAGGAAATACGGATAATTCTGGTCTCTTGCAATCACTTTCCCAAGCCCGGCGTCAATCTGTTGAACATTATTCAGCCGCGGAGCCTCTGTGCAGGTCCAGGCTGTGGAGGCAAAATGATCATTGTAGAGAGTGGAAAATACATATCCGTTAAAATAAAAATAAATCTAATTTCACCTGTAACCGCTTCAACGATTAATTTTGTTATGAAATGTAATCTGACGGTGACTTACCAGCAACACTGATGGCCAGGTAACACAGCACCAGCAAGAAGGCTACGACACCTTTCATGTTGTCTCAGTGTTTGCGAGTCTCTAGTCAGTGTACCTCGGTGTGAAGCTGCTGACCTACATCCCATCTGGTTTCTCTGGCTTTTATACTTCTCGATCCTTGGGTCCAAACTATCTGGCTAATTATAGGCAAAGCTGGTTCTGCAAGCTGTTCGGGGAAGCTCGGAGGACATTTTTATTTCCTTCTATTATTGTGGCCTTTCACTTCAAATATGCACCAGGTTTGCCAGCCTAGATGGTACAGCCTCCCACGTTGCACTGGCCAACATTACAAAAACAAAAAGAAGGGTGGTGATCTCTGAGATGAAAGCATACTTAATATGGGAGGATACGTTTGTATTTTGTGCTGGTTAGAACATTAATTGGTGAGTGCGTTCCAAATCGTACAAAGTGAATAAACAAAATGTACTTAATGTATCAAAAGGTTCTGCAGAACAATGGCCCCTTTGACTGATATATTTGACTCTGATGTAGTCTTTTGAGCAGGAGCTAGTTTAACTACTTGAAAGAAGGTTAGGTAGTTTTAGCATGAAAGTGGTCAAAGCTAAGGACTCTATCAAAATATTTGCACTTCAAATTTGAGTCATTTTGGAACTCATCTGAAACTCGCATGGCTTCCATGTAGAGCTTTGACAAGGGACTGATAGCATTACCTGACTGGTGTGCATGCGTTGGAGGCTAAAGGGATTAGTGTTGGTGCGCTAGAAAAAAATAGTTCCTGAATGGAACTCGAGGAAAAGCTGGAATGAGACCTACAGTTAAGGCCCTATACTGGCCTTATACATGATAGCACATTGTGTTTAGAATAATAACACTTTCAAAACTAAATTCACCTGTTAACACCACCGTTGCAACCTCATATCGTAGTTATTTCAACATTGTTTATTCAGTTTCACCTATTGTCAAAGACGTTTTCCATGAAATCACGATTCCCCTAAGAAAATGTTTTCATATTGGTGAAGGATCGAAATAAAGTCATGATGTGACTCAACGTCTAGTTTGACTATTTAAGAAAATGTTTGCCGGGTTGTTATTCCTTTTCACATTTGAAACAACAACAAACAACAAAACAACTAAATATGTAGTTATCCATGCTCTCCTGGGTCCTGGGCCCCGATCTTTGCACGAGGAAAACAGATTAATCCAGATGAGAACGTCGATGATTTTGAGTTCATCTGAAACTGTTGTTAAGGAAACAAGTCCTGAAGCTTAAATTTGTGAGATTGCAGCCAGTTACCTGGATCATGACCAAGATGTTATAACCCATTCTAATTCTGCTGTTATTTTGATCTCAACTACACACCTGTGAAGTTTCGTGCCTGCATGTTGGACAGATGTCATGCTATCACGGGGTCAACATCTGTCAACAGGCCGACAGATAAATAAACACATGGATACTTCTCGATCCTTGGGTCCAAACTATGTGGCTAATTATAGGCAAAGCTGGTTCTGCAAGCTGTTCGGGGAAGCTCGGAGGACATTTTTATTTCCTTCTATTATTGTGGCCTTTCACTTCAAATATGCACCAGGTTTGCCAGCCTAGATGGTACAGCCTCCCACGTTGCACTGGCCAACATTACAAAAACAAAACGAAGGGTGGTGATCTCTGAGATGAAAGCATACTTAATATGGAAGGATACGTTTGTATTTTGTGCTGGTTAGAACATTAATTGGTGAGTGCGTTCCAAATCGTACAAAGTGAATAAACAAAATGTACTCAATGTATCAAAAGGTTCTGCAGAACAATGGCCCCTTTGACTTTTATATTTGACTCTGATGTAGTCTTTTGAGCAGGAGCTAGTTTAACTACTTGAAAGAAGGTTAGGTAGTTTAGCATGAAAGTGGTCAAAGCCAAGGACTCTATCAAAATATTTGCACTTCAAATTTGAGTCATTTTGGAACTCATCTGCAACTCGCATGGCTTCCATGTAGAGCTTTGACGAGGGACTGATAGCATTACCTGACTGGTGTGCATGCGTTGGAGGCCAAAGGGATTAGTGTTGGTGCGCTAGAAAAAAATAGTTCCTGAATGGAACTCGAGGAAAAGCTGGAATAAGACCTACAGTTAAGGCCCTATACTGGCCTTATACATGATAGCACATTGTGTTTAGAATAATAACACTTTCAAAACTAAATTCACCTGTTAACACCACCGTTGCAACCTCATATCGTAGTTATTTCAACATTGTTTATTCAGTTTCACCTTTTGTCAAAGACGTTTTCCATGAAATCACGATTCCCCTAAGAAAATGTTTTCATATTGGTGAAGGATCGAAATAAAGTCATGATGTGACTCAACGTCTAGTTTGACTATTTAAGAAAATGTTTGCCGGGTTGTTATTCCTTTTCACATTTGAAACAACAAACAACAAAACAATTAAATATGTAGTTATCCATGCTCTCCTGGGTCCTGGGCCCACGATCTTTGCACGAGGATAACAGATTAATCCAGATGAGAACGTCGATGATTTTGAGTTCATCTGAAACTGTTGTTAAGGAAACAAGTCCTGAAGCTTAAATTTGCGAGATTGCAGCCAGTTACCTGGATCATGACCAAGATGTTATAACCCATTCTAATTCTGCTGTTATTTTGATCTCAACTACACACCTGTGAAGTTTCGTGCCTGCATGTTGGACAGATGTCATGCTATCACAGGGTCAACATCTGTCAACAGGCCGACAGATAAATAAACACATGGATACTTCTCGATCCTTGGGTCCAAACTATGTGGCTAATTATAGGCAAAGCTGGTTCTGCAAGCTGTTCGGGGAAGCTCGGAGGACATTTTTATTTCCTTCTATTATTGTGGCCTTTTACTTCAAATATGCACCAGGTTTGCCAGCCTAGATGGTACAGCCTCCCACGTTGCACTGACCAACATTACAAAAACAAAAAGAAGGGTGGTGATCTCTGAGATGAAAGCATACTTAATATGGGAGGATACGTTTGTATTTTGTGCTGGTTAGAACATTAATTGGTGAGTGCGTTCCAAATCGTACAAAGTGAATAAACAAAATGTACTTAATGTATCAAAAGGTTCTGCAGAACAATTTCTTTTCTACTCAATAAATCTGCATTCACACATATATTTATCTTTTATTTTTGGCCTATTTTGGGCCTCAAACTGTTTAAAATCATTAAAAACACACAAGAAAATAATAAGTCTACAGCCAGCAGCTGGTTAGCTTAGCTTAGTTTATCATAAAGACTGGAAGCAACTAGCCTGGCTCTGTCCAAAGGTTATCAGATCCACCCTCCAGTCTTGCTGTTTCCCCTTGTTTCCAGTCTTTGGGCTAAACTGAGCTAACCGTAGCTCTAGCTACATACAGGATTTACCCTGCACACTTGTGAGTGGTGTCAGTCTTCTCATCTAATTCTCAGCAGGAAACTGAATAAGTGTATTTTACAAAATGTCAAACTGCTCCTGTAGAAACATTCTCTTCAGGTACACGCGACACAAATTTCCTGCAAAACATCTTATTCCGTTTGTGTGGTGACAAACGCATGCAGACATACACAGAGCTGTAGGAAGAGGAATCTGTTCAGGCATTTAGGGAGTGGTTCACTTAAACCACAAACAATTCTGTTGACAACACGAAGTTAAACAGGTGAGAAGTCAAGGTTGTTGGTCTTATCTTAGTAAAAGAAAACCCAAACTTATTTAATATAGTTTTAGACAATGAAAACTGTTGACATTTTAACTTTTAATATCAGTCAATCTAGTTCGGCCAAAGTTATTGGCCAAATATACCGAAACAACGACCCTGTTGATGTCATTGGCCAAAAAAATACTGGCCCGATTCCGGCTGCTGACACTGCCATCATTGGGACATCCACCATGTCCTCTTGCTGGGTTGTTTGGTTCAAGAATCGAAAGAGTATGGCTCCAATTTGAAATTGTATTGCATACATTTGAGATGACGAATTCAAAGCAGCGAAAGACACAAATTTTGTCAGCTATTCTTTTATTTAGTCTTCGTCATGTGTTGAATATCCTTTTTCGTCAAATTCAGTCAACTTCAACTTTGATTTTAATTTTAGTTTACTTAATTTAGTCAAAGACCTGAACTTATTAGCATAGTTTTAGTCAATAAAAACGGTTGACTTACTGTAAGGAGTGGTTTGCTCATAACATAAAACAATTCTTCATTCTTATGTTTTTTATCGTCATCTTCCTTCTGTACCATCACAATCACCAAAACCCTACTAATCTGAAAAGGTGCACTGTATTTTTCTCGCATGCTATCAGAGCAGACTGGGCTTTATCTGGAGGGAGGGGGCCTAAAGAGACGGGTGCTGCAACGGGCTCAGACTCAGTGTTGAGTGTGACCAAATATGAGCGGTTGTCGAAAAAACAGCAACACCACAGGCCAAGCATTCGGCCTGTTTAGTTCTGGACAGGCATGTTTTGAGTTGGTACAATATAATCAGGTACAACCACAGACATACTGTAAATGTGGTCATATCCATTATCCTACCATGCATGTCTGTACTCTGATTGCAGCGTCACTAAGCTGGACGTTATTTGCACCTTAAAGGATAGGTTCACTACTTTTCAAGTCAATAGTGAGATGCCCAATTGCACATTAAAAACAGTTTTGTTTGCTCTAATCATTCCTTCTGTTCGTACTGGCCATTAAAAGATCCCTTTCTAATGCATTTACTATGTAAAAGACAGTTTGTTTGTTGTCAGATTCTGTACAGCAGTGCGGCTGAACAAATGCTTATCTTGTCAAAATTGACATCAAGGCAGCGTAAATGATGAAAAGACCCGGAGATATTCACTCTGACTGAAAACAAGAATCTCAGATAGGGGCAAAAATACGATAGCAGTTAGCTCATCTGCAGTGAAGGCCGGTCCTCAAACCACAAGGTTGGCGTTTCGATCCCCGTCTCCTACTGTCCTTGAGCAAGACACTTAACCCCAAGCTGCTCCCCGGGTGCTTTACAGCAGCCCACTGCTCCATAATATTTAGTTATTCCCGAACTTTTTTGAAGTGTAATACTAAATCCCCAGATAACCAATACTACAGTAAAGTAGCGCGATAACGTATCCCACAGTAAACCCAATAAGCCCCAAGATGACTCACTTAGCTCCATCAGAGAGCTGTTTTATTCAGCTTTAACCATATTACAGGAGAAGTGTGTATGGAAGTGGTCCCTTTTATTTTTACTGCGCACATTTGTGAGCCAATTTATGTTCCTGCAAAATGTTTGGCTTCACCCCTTCATGTTGCTTATCTGAGAGGATAGTCTTTGGTGCCTCACAGGCAGCTGATGTTCATTTGACTAAACCTCTACTAAATATTGAAAGTTAATTTTATTTGTAGAACACTTCATTGAAATAAAACATAGTCTTTTGATGATTTGGTGAGAAGCTGCTTCAACACCATCTGTGATTAAATGTCTGCTTTAATTTGCATCACAACACACAGGATTAAAGTTTAGCCATGTTTAATGAAATCTTTGTATGATCGCTGCAAAACTGATGTAGAGTCAGCACTGAGTTTGCCTGGTGGCTGTCACGCGTAGAGCGCGCCAACATGAAAGAGAGAGCCACTCAACTGCACCAGTTATTAACTCCTATTTTCAATTCTCAACATCAAAAGTCAGCTCGGCATTTTTCAATTAACCTCAGCAGAATCTGTCACAGTAACTGCAGTGCTCATGTACATACTGTAGCAACAATATGAGATGAAAGCATTACTCTTTTTGCCAGAGGTGAAGGATTCCGGATGAGTATTTCTACTGTGTGGTGCACAGAAAATATCAGTGATATAATATCAGTGAGTAACCTCCGCTTCTGCTGAGTGAAACCAATGCGGAAGTGTCTTAAAACTTGTATTCTCTCTACTGACCAGCAGGGGGCTCCAATTGTAAAAAGAAGTCAGATTGTATAGAAGTCTATGAGAAAATGGCTCTACTTCTCTCTTGATTTATTACCTCAGTAAACATTGTAAACATGAGTTTATGGTCTCAATCTCTAGTTTCAAGTCTTCTTCAACACAGCATGATGTTCATTTAGTAAATTATGGTCCATTTAGAGTCAAATAGACCATAAAGCAGAGTATGTTTTAGAACAAGGCTACTGACAGGTCGCTCCAGCTACCAGAGCCGTATACGTCACGTTCTCTCAAAACAGTGCAACAACATTCTTCCACACAACTTATCCTCAATAATACAAAACACCATTGTGAGGGGAAGATGGGACTACGGGAGCTTAGGAGGTACAGAAGAGGTGAGACGCCGCTTCCGCAGGAAACATTAACAACATAAAATAACGTTAAATAAAAAATAGCTCATTAAGATAAAATTCACACATATGCAACATAATCGTTAAAAGACAAACAAAATTAAAATATTACAATAAGAAATAATAAAGTACATTTTTAACTCTGTTACATCACTCCTCCCAATCCAAATATGGTAACTTCTGTTCATTGGTTGCAAAAAAACAACAACTTGGCAACGGCCGTATTCCAAGATGGCGACGGCGAAATCACCAAACTCGAGGCTTCAAAACAGCAGTCCACAAACGAATGGGTGATGTCACGATGAATACGTCCACTTATTATATACATTCAATGGTTCGAACACGACAATTAGCAGTATATTATATTATATTATTTAGGTTGACCGGGTGCAGATTAACCTGAAAGGAATTTTTGACAGCTAATTTATGCTTCACGAGCCATAGGAACATCCTCTCTACTCGCTTGACCAAGAAATCGTGCCCTGTCCGCCATCATGTAGGATCTTCCAATCCTTTAAATGCACCCCGAGGAGACAAAGAGCAAGGAGAGAGGAGGCTTCTGAAGGAGCTTTGTGGTGCGTCTTTTTGGCACCCGCAACATAAAAGAGGTATGACACACAGCTGGAATAATCTCAAACCAGGAATCTAAATGTAATTGTTCCTTTTGTATTCGTAAGTTTTAGTTATTTAAGATGATCAAACTCTGTGCCCTTCACTATTTGTGTAGCGCCTCATAAGGCTCTGTTCTAACCGCATTCCTTTATGACATTTCACATTAATATTACTTATGCTTTTATCTTAAAGATAAGCTACAACCAATTCAACTGCTTTCATCGCAACATGATGTTAACAAGTGCAAACAGCTGCTGCCGAAAAATCATTACATTACATGAAAAGGAACATTGTGTGTATATAATATATATATCACTCAATCATATATATATATAATAAATTACACTTTTTATTTGTATAGTACTTTTCATGCCAACATTTGTAATGCTTCACATAATCAAACATATAAAGGCAATTGTGTCTCTACTAGTGATGTGTATTCTGTATTATTTCGCTAACTTCACCAACTCCAAGTCCATCACCGTCTGCTCAGTCAGGACCGTTTGAATGCATACGTACGCCGTCGGCTGATTTGACCGAAATATTCAAAGTAATAAAAACAAGCCACCTTTTGTTTTCTCATAATAACGGGTTAATCTTGTGATCTCAAGATAACGGCGTTAACAGTGCCCGAAGTGGGTGACTTATTATTCAACCAAGTTTTGTCATCAGTCTTTTTAGGCGATAGGCTACAAATATCAGATGAAAGCACGAAGGGTTAATATAAAAACACACCACCTTAAACCTATAATGTTTCAGTTGGAATATTATTGGAGCATTTTAGTCGTGCTATAGAAGATGCATAGCCCAAGTATAATAATATAACAATAAAATCACAACAGATTATGACTGACAGTACAACATGCTAAAATTAATAATCATTAAATAGAAAGAGTTTGCTAATACCGGTCAACATGTGAACAAGGGGAGTACTGGCACTTATTCGTTTCTCTGCCTCCGTATTTAGTAAAGGGTGTTAGCATGCTAACATTTGCTAATCAGCACTACCCTCAGGGTGATGAAATGCTATTAGTTTTGTAGGCATCCTGTCATAAAACCAAAGTACTACATTGGAAGTTTTGACCTGATGTTTGCACTAGAGGAAAAGTGAGTCACTAAAGTCTGTAAGATGCATCCTGTAGAGCCCATGAATGCCTGAACAAAATGTTATGGCAGCCCATCCTGTTGTCTGGACGAGAAGTGGTGGACCGACCGACCACCTGACTTTGCCATCCATGCTGCCACCATCGCTAAAAAGCTACCTTGACAGACCAAGGTGTAGTGTCACTGCCAGACTTAATGTTTTTTAACAAAACACACCTGCGATACAAATTAATAAGAAACATATATAACATAAAACTACTCGAGCAAAACCAGACCACAGCAGCTGCTGGTATTTGGGATTCAGCATGGAGACCCTGTTGAGTAAATGTGTTGAGGAAAGGGACCCCGAACTGATGATCTACATCCCTACCCTGTGAGGCGTAATTCACTGAGCGCAGCCTCCTCTCTCTCTCTCTCTCTCTCTCTCTCTCTCTCTCTCTCTCTCTCTCTCTCTCTCTCTCTCTCTCTCTCTCTCTCTCTCTCTCTCTCTCTCTCTCTCTCTCTCTCTCTTACCCATACATCACACATGTGAAACCTAACAAGCAGCTGGCTGGCCGGCTCCACGCCAATTTGCACAAAATTGTTTTCCTCTTGTACTGTTGATGGAATCAAATCACATCGCGCTGCGGATGAGAATATTAGGCGGCATCATTCCTACTCAAACTGAGGGGGGCATTTGATAGAGAACGCCTCTCAGCTATAAACAGGTTAATTTTCCATCCATCTGTAATGATTCATATTGTGTAATGTATCATCTTTCAGTAATGCAGCCTCTGGCCTCATTTTCATTTCACAAAGAAAAATGGATTTCAAAATGCCTAGGTGGTAAGAACTGCAACAACAGGGGCCTTAACGGATTTGTATTATGGAAAAGTTTGTATACTGTGCGAATCCACGTGTCACAGGTCCTTACAGTATTAGTGGCTCAAGGGCGCCCTCTCTCAGTAGCTAAATGCCATTGCTCATTGCCATGAGAGACAAGTCAGAGGTAGGATGTTGACAAATACAATGTCTTAACATCTGTGAAACCTACAAGGCATATTTTAAGCCAAGATACATGTAGCAGCTTCTTCCTAGCAGTTTCTTTTTGCTAAATTAGCTCTAGCCTATATGTTGGTTGTGAATGGAAGTCTAAATTTGAAAAGGGAGTGAGGCACAATGACATTTCATGACAAAAATAAAAAAGTGAAGCATGAATGTTTTAAAAAATGTACTTAAAACTGAAAAAAAACGTGCAGTTGTAGAGACGTGTAAATTCAACTTTATGGAACGGACGTTTCACAATTTGGATATAATCTGTTCCAACTGACGTTTCACGTCCCTGTATTCCTATAGAGCCTTACAGTTATAGCATTTATATGCATTGTGTCTCTGTACAATATAATATATAATTACTATGGATTCTTTGGTGAGATAAAACATGCCCTGATAAATCAATGCTGCAGTAATCCTTTCAGCCATCTACTATTAAAAGTGTTTAGAACATTTATGAGAGCAGGCTGTGAGGGACACCGAACACATTACAGTGAGCCTCATAAACACACACCTCAGACAGTGTTTTACCAAAGGTAATGTTTTAACATTACCAGTAAAACCTCAAGATCAAGAAGATTAAAAAAAAGAAAAAGAACTTGGAGATTACAAAAGGAGCAGAGTGAGATGAAGATGGCAGTGCTTAGTGTAAGTCCAGGAGTACAGTACTGCCTACTGCATTTAAAATACAGTTTATGTCACTATCAAGGGATGCAGACATTAAAAAACCCATCTTACATATCACAGCAGTGATGTAGCCTGGTGGAGGGTAAAAGCCTCTTTGGCTATGTTTCAAACAGCCTCACTTCTTTGATGAAAAACTGTAATCAAGCCACAATTGATGCTGGTATAAATGAAATCTGCATCATGGTGAAGCTGGGACCGGTGCTTTGAAGTCTATCGGCATGCAGTGAAGGCGTTTGGCTCGCAACTAACTTTTTCCTCAAAATTAAATAAGGGACTTTTATTAGATGGTTCTTGCAGCTTCAAGTAAAGCGTGTTAAAAAGATAATATCGAAGACAACCTGGATGAGCATCTGGATGGTACCACAGCCAGTTGGGATGACAGGATGAACCGTTTTTTTCCATAACCGTGTTCATATAAGTAACGGCTTCATAACCGTAAGAATTGAAGAAGCTACGACATCTATGGTGTCCTGATTCCTGCCTTGTTGCCCTGTGAAAAGGGCAACAAGGCAGGTGTGCGCGGGGAAATCTTAGCTAGTTGGTAGTCTAGTGCTGTCTGAAATCATCAGGAGGAGAGCGAGTACCGTTGATAGAAACAGCTGTTAGAACGTACGGAGCAGAACCATACAGCTCTGGTACGGAGAATCTATTTATTTCCATTATAGTGTGTTCAATATCCATTTAGTAAAAGTTAGTATTGGATGAAAGTAAATTATAGTTCTCGTGATGTATTTAAATGCATTCTTCTCAAATCTGTTTTGGTGAGAAACTTGAATAAATATTGTTGTCTGAAGGAGCAACATAAAAATATATTAGAGAGGGAATTATGACCTGTTTAACTTCTTAACACTAAGCTCTAAGCAGCCTATAATACATCATTAAAACTGCGAACTACTGGCCAGCCTGCTCCCAGCCAGACATCTATCTCCAAGGCTTTTACCGTCATCTGCATCAGCTAACCCGTACACCAATCTGAATGACTGCACACACTGAATAGACCCCTCCAATCCAGAGGGCACAGATTGACTTCCCATATGTCTCTGTTTCTAGTCTCACCATTGACTAATTAAACCCACAGTGCTAATTGTTAAGCTCATTAAGCTTGATCTCAACCATCCCTTCTAATCTGTGATGTCCACTCATTCTAAAGGCAAAAATGTCCTGATAAATTATGAAATGATTGTCACTATATTATGCTTATTATTATTATTAGTAGTAGTAGTAGTGGTGGTGGTGGCACTTCCCTCTCTTACACATACTAAATTGGAAAGATCATGTCACTGGTTTTCTGAAGGCCAGTTCACTATGGGGTCTTTTTCAGTGGGTGCTGATTTGTTGTGGGCTTTCCAAAATTATATACAGCATCTGTAAGAGTTAGCAGCGTGGAACAGGTATATTTTCTCAACGTGGAGTGGGAACCCTACCTGTCAAATGATAAACAGGATAACCTGATCAACCTTGCATTGGTCTTCTTTTGGTTGGCGATGAAACTTATACCATTATTAATCCCAATAGGGAAATAATTTTGTCTGCTTTATTTAATCATTTTTGTTGTTAAAATAAAAACAAAACTATTTGAATAATACTTTGTCTTTTGTATGTCTAGTTTGTTTTTAAGGAAAAAAAACGAGATTCATATCTTAACTCAAATGTGGTGTGAAAAAAATCAGAATGTCCTTGTTCGGCCATATCACCCAGCCCTATAGCGCAGGAACTACTTTCCCTGAAACCACACATTTTTCTCCATCAACCAGCTGGCATGATTGAAAATATAAAGATAGAGTACTGGTCTGATGGTGGTGTCGCCCCTTAACCAGGAATTGCCAACAAATTAAAATGATCCACATCACAGTGTTTCATGGTTTATGAAGTATGGCTGTGTTTTTCTTTGCCCGTAAAAGATGATAATTAGGTGATACATTTATCACAGGAAGCCAGAGCAAGGGGCGCATTTAATAGTATTTGTGCTGCTGCTGCTGCAGCTGCTGCCTGGCATTCAATGGAGACCTGAGTCGTGTCGGAAGGGTTTTAAGGGAAATGTCACTAGAACCAGCCAAAGACTGCAGTTGGGACTTTTACGTAAAAATGACTTATTCAGACATGAGGTGTTAAAGATGCCATCACAGTGATGTAAACAGAAGAATGTAGTTATGACTTTTCAAAGTGCAATATTTGGAAAAGACCAACAAGGCGTTATAAGAAACATTTGCCACTGCTACCAGTTAATCTTCCAAAAGTGCACGTTATGGACCCTGAAACAATGGTATCCATAAATCTTTTTTTTTTTTTTTTTACAATGCTCTCTTCGGAATATAAAAATCTATCTTCCCAACAAACGCAAAGCACAAATGGGCAGAACTGCCATCAGGCTGACAGGGGCCATATTTACACATTTAACATGTTAATAACATAACAACAATATAAATGACGACCGTATCCGTCATAGCTGAGCCGTTACACCATCTGCAAACCATAAAAGCATCACAGAAAGGTACTGAAGGTCAGGGTAATGGACTGAATCAAATCCACGATACATAAAATGAATAACTAAAACCCAACAGGAAAAAAAACAGGCGCGAAGCACTCACACTGTTTGGGTGTCACTATCATTTGAAACACTGCCAGTGGAGAAGAGGGAATTAAGTTTACGACATTTAGATGTTAAATAGTGAATTGAGTTGTGGCTCAATCTGTTCCTTGTGTTGCTAACAGCGCAAAACTATTATTATGTAATATTAATGAGGAATTTGTTTTATGTTATCACTTTTCAGAATACATTCATCACAATACACAAGCAACAAGGAAAATAAAATGAAATGCATGCCATTTCCAACTACCCAATGATAGCCCAATGGCTACAGCCATTTCCAGCCCAAAAGATGCAACATATGGATTCCTATTTTAAAAAGGAGAATACATTTCATCAACAGCTACTTTTAACCAGGGTTGTCAATTCTTGTAGATGAGGTCTATTTAATTTAAACTTCAAAAAGAAAATCCTGCAGAGTGCATGTCATACAGACATAATACACTTGTCCTAGTCCTGGTACGACGCCTAGTACTCGTCGTAGGTTTCAGGTTTTATTTATTTATAGGATCTTTAGATATGAAAAAATATTGAATTATGTTACTATCCTTAATAATTTTACCCCGAAATAACTTACAAATGCCCCTAAAGCACTTGAAAAATATCAACTGCATACTTCTTACTTTGTACTTCTATTTCAGAAGAAAACATTGCAGTAGCCTACACATTTACCCAACAGAGAAATGTCATTACGTTGCAGATTCAGATGTGACTCACAAAATACAACAATGAGGAAATACAATCTTACTCACGGAGGAAAAACACACTCAAGTAACGAAACATCGGTGAAATGAACTCTGCTCCTGTTGACTCCTGAGAAGTGAGGAAGACTTTGGTTGTAACGTTTTGATCCAGCATCCATGACACATTAACAGGCTTTGTCCAGCATTCAGGGGCAAAAAGAAGTGCAGTGAATACAAGTTGCTGAACATATAGTATATTATTAAAGTGGCAATTTGCCACTTTAATAATATATTTGTTTTAACGTACTGTTATTTGTTTGTTGACCATATTTTATGGCAAATGTTTCTATTTTTAAATTATGTCTCATATATAGCACTGTGTTTATTGTTATGCACCATTCACCTAGTCAAATTCCTTGTATGTGTAACGTACTTGGCAATAAACTGTTCGGATTCTGACTCGACACTGCTCTCCCTTGGGTTCCCAACAATACATTCGCCAAGTGTGAAGTAGATTGAATTAACGGTTCTTGAGATATATGCGATGGACACACTCACATAGCGACTGACAGAAAACCCTTGATGTGTAGTTGGATCAAATCATTTCAGAATAAAGAATTACTTTATGTTTGAACAGGGCACAAACCCATGGACACATGCAGCCTGCGACAAGAAGCCATAGCTTCAGTTCAAGGGTTCACAAGACAAAAGGTAAGGGGTCCCTTGTGTTTACGTTGGTTAAAAGTATATTGTGTCACTTACTGATTTATACCCCATCCACTCTCCCCACTCCCTGTTCCTATAACTGAGTGCTGTGTTTTCCTCCCGTCTCTTTACGATGACCCTGAGTAGCAAGAAGCAGCACAACATTCTGTTTATTGGCAAACAGCCTCCCTTTTTACAGACTGCTGAGCAGGTGAGGCATCAGGTGTAAACTCATAAATCCTCTAAGATGTTGCCTGCATTTTAATTAGATCATAAGTTACTAGAAAGTGTACTGTGTGGAGTTTCAGTGCAGAAGTATGAGTTTCCCAAACATCCCTGTATGCTGAGCCTCTGTTTCCTCTTCTCTCCACAAAGCTAGGAGTTAAATCCTACCTCTTTGACAGCTCAGCCTAAGACTGATGGTCGAAGGTCGCAGGCACCTCCAGCACCGACAAGCCCCACAGGATGCCACAGTCCAGGGGGACGGAAGCTGATGGAGGAGCCCACGTGGCTTCCCAGAGCCTTTGGTTCCAGCATATACCTGTATACGCACTAGAATCTCTTCATCCTTGAGCCGTGAGACCGATGACTGCACCCGCCCTCTGATGTGCGAGGCCATCCATCACAGAAGCAGAAGTCAAACTATCATTTGATACACTACTGTGTGGTCCTCAATGCTACGGCTTCCTTTATCGACTTGCCATATACACACACAGACAGACTTTGAAGCTGCACTAATCAATATTATTACGTCAACAATCAATCAAATAACTACGCACAACATGGAAGGGGTCGGTTGTAGAGCGTGGAGACCAAACCAGAACTATAATTGAGAATGTTGGTACAGGCAGTGGTAACTTTGTTTTCTAAAGTAAAACTATTACACGTTAATAGTAACTATTCATTAATTAATTATATTAATACTTCAATTGAGTCAAAGAGGCATTATCAACACAATTTACTCAACCTACCTAACTTTCAATTCTAATTTGATGTTGGATAGTTTAATTAGTAATATGGCATTACATTTTAAATGTTATGTATTTGGTAAGTTAAATCTGAATCTGCAACATATTCAGTAACATTTCTCTGTCAGGTAATTGTTAATTCCTCTGAGGTAGAAGTACACAGTAAGTAGTGTACAGATCAATTACATCTTTTTTTAAGTGGTTCGGGGGCCTTTTGTAAGTTATTTTGGGGTACAATGAGTTTGAATAGTAACATAAAACAAGTAACATAAATATTTTTCAAACATGGAAGTATAGATGTTTAGGGCCCTTGTGTTGCTTACCTTGCCTATCGGTAAAGTCTGGCCCTGGTGGGGTTTTCTTTCCCTGTGAACCAAAGTGTATTTGTGTGTGATGCAACTTTCTTTTTTTTTTTAAGTAAAAAAAAAAGAGTCAAAATATATACATAACAAAAAAATGCGATAAAGAAAGTATACCCTTACAGTGGTTACTCCTATGTATTTGAAACTTTAAAGTATAAGTAAATTATTTTCACGTTGGAAGGCTCGTTCAAGGCAGATCTTCTATAAAAGTAAGGTCAGATAGGAATATAAGAAAATAATAATAATTAACAATAACTTAACGCACTTATTAAAGCAGCAGAGGGAACAGTCGATGCACACACCGTGGCTGGCTCTCTCCCAGTCCCCTGCAGCGAGTCAGAAAATATGCAAATGAGTGGAAATCTGTTGATTGTTGTTCAATGTTTGCATCTCCCGTCATGTCAAATTCCTTGTATGTTCAAGATACCATGGCAATAAACGGTTCTGATTCAGATTCTGATTCAGATTCTGAAATCTCTCACATAATTAACAGAAAAAATGGGCGTCAATGTTGAAACTCAGGAACACACTGCCTAAGACCTATTGTAACATTTACATGCAGTTTAGGCCATAAAGATCAAAACATAGAACATAAATAGAAAATAGATAACATATCATAGAACATAGTTTATATTTCCTGTCTAACTATTTTCTGTTGTTTCCTCCCAGCTGTCTTTTGCTTGAATGGAGAGAGGGTAACTGTACATGACAGCCACAGTAGCCTGTTGCGTATATATATATATATATATATATATATATATATATATATATATATATATATATATATATATATATATATATATATATATATATATATATATATATATATATATATATATATATATATATATATATATATATATATATATATATATATATATATATATTCATAAGACCCTCACGACAGCCTCCAGACGTGTATCTGTTCTGAGCAGCACAGATCACATCTGCCTTCTGCATTTAAATGTACAGAGGAACTTAACATTTCCTCTGAACATTTAAATGCAGGAGACAATTTGGAATAATCCCTGTTAGGCTCCCACATCTACTTCCCCTGACAGTACCTATTATCAGTTAATAGACTGTTCCCAAACTGCTTCTTCAAGCCTTTAGCTTATCTCCTCTGTCACTGAGATAAATCACAGAGTTCTGCTTTGGAGCACTTGTGGAATACAAACAGGTCTGGAAACCTAGAAACACACAGTCCTACTGTAAATAAGGTCATATGCAGCAGTGTAATAATGTCATGCCAGTGATGAACAGGGTTTAAAGAGTAACGGGACATTTAAACTTTTTTTTTTTCAAGTTATAAACTAAATAATATTCTTATTTCTTCTTACTTTTAAAAAAATCAGCATTTCATGATTGAAAATGGCTCAAAACACCATCTAGTGTTTTATATCAGCACTAATCTTAAAGACCAACAAGCCTACAAAGCAGCTCTGATTGAAGCATACAGCAGCTTAAAGCTTTTTCTTTTCATTGGGTATGTGTTATATCTTACAGATACCAGCAGTCAACTGAACAGACCTATAAGCCTACATTCACTGTGGAAACAAAGCAAAGAGGACGAGGACACTTTTAAATTAAGACAGCTAAGTCTGCCGAGATGACAAGAGAGTAAAAGACAAAGTGTTTCTCTTTTTCTGGGCCTGTATTTATCAATCTTCACACTTTGATTACATTACACTTAATTATTGTATTACACTTAGCTGTCTTTTGCTGAAAACCTATTGAAGCAAAGAAATTACATAATTGAAATTTTTATAAGCAACTGAATGTTGAAATTTAACCGCCACAGTTTTAAATTCCCCATGAGGTACTAACAGGTTGAGCAATTTCAAAAACTTGATTTAAAGTAATGTTTTTAAAAGGTTCAAATTCTGATTCAAGTCAGGTTAAAAAAGATAGAAATTGATTACATTCAAACTTTAAAATTGAAGGTGAAAAAATTAAAACCTGAACATCCAGGTTACCGAAGATAATCGAGGTTGTTCCTCCTCTGAGGCAAGAATAAGTTCAAAATATTAAAAAGAGCAATTGGTTGAACTCATTACAAATTTCCAGTGTCATTTGTAAAAAAAAGTTCCTCTCTTCTTTGGAAAAATATCCGTAATTGAAATTCTGATTAAAATCCTTGAACAGCCACACCTGCAGGACAAGAAAGTGTCAGTGGGAGGCAGAGGAGGACTGGACCTCTTGTGTCTATTTCATGTGAACCATTTTTTCCATGCTCATCTGTGATTGGCCAAAACACACTGCAAGGGAAGACGTCCTCGCTTAGGGTCTTTACCAATCAACAACCAGAATACAATGTTGACATTGCGTTGGTCCAATGGTTATTTCCAAATGTCATCTTCAGTGCACTGTATGTACATGACAAACTGGAAGTGAAGCGATAGCACGTTAGGAAATAAATTATAGCTTGCAATTTATGAACTACACATCAGTAAAAAGAAAATTCCGTTTTACTTGTACTATGTAGTCTATTCCCACTGGGAAAGTGACAAATGAATTTGAATCAGAACGGTGAGTATAAAACATGGACGTAGTCTCCTTGAAGTCACCCCATAGGTTTCTGAAGAGCTCAATGTGGTTGGCTCCGGCCCTGGCCATCTTGGCAGTGACAAACTCCTGGCTAATGTAAAAATGGGCAAAGAGATGGATCATTGGTGGAGCTGAGGCGACTCGGGTGAGGCAGCAGAAGAGCTTTATCTGTGTCAATTTAACCTTTAAGTGCAAGGCTCAAACCCTCCCTCTGAACAGAGCTTATATAAAAGGAATCACCTTTACCAAATCACAAACTGCTGATGTTGCTGCATGTGACAAGACCTCCGCTAAATATCAAAAATTCACTTCATTTAATTCAATTTGCATCAATATGACACTGGAGCTATAGGATTAAAGTTCCGCCGTGTTTAATGAAATCTGCCTCAGATCTCATGTTTGAGTACAGAACAGGGTGCAGCTCTGTGAGCTGCCTCTGTCATAGAGCAGTGTCAACATGAAAGAGGGAGCCACTCACTGCACCAGTTATCAACGCCTATTTTCTATTCCCAGCATCAGAAGTCGGGACAGCATTTCTCATTTATCTTCAGAGGAATATCTGTCATATTAGCTGCAGTGCCCATGTACTCAGTGGTGTATAGTAACGAAGTAGAAATACTTCGTTACTGTACTTAAGTCGTTTTTTTGGATATCTGTACTTTACTTTACTAGTTATATTTCTGTTGACTTTTACTTTTACTTCACTACATTTTGCAAAGAAAACTGATACTTTTACTCCGATACATTTCCCCTGAAACCTTCGTTACTCGCTACAAAATCAAATCTATCTTTAGAAACAAAATGAATCATGAGACCAGCGTTGGGGACTGTGGTGGAACAGAGACTGCAAGCAAGCAGGTTTGGTGAATCAGTGGTCCTAGCTTACAAGTTAAATCATTGGTTAATCACGTTAATGCGCAATTACAAACAAGTGCTCTCAAAGCCGCGGTGTTTAGATTCCCAGTGATGCCCAGGATGCTACATGCTATAGCTAGCGAGCGACAACACGAGTAGAATTCCACACAGGACGGGTGGGATGAGGAGAGGTGGATGGGTCAAACAAACACTGGTGTTTCCTCCAGGAGGCCGCAGTTTGTGCCGTGTGTGAAACGAGAAGCCAATGTTGATTTATTTGTGACGTGATTTCCGTACTTAAGCAACGCCACTTCCGTAGATATTTTAACGCAAACCACGATCTTTTCCTAAACCTAACTAAGTAGTTTCATCGCCTAAACCTTAGTCGTTTCCTGTGAAGATGGAAGTTTATTTTGAAAATACAGTATGCATGTAACAAGCGAAAACAGACTCATGTTGCTGGACTTTTGCAGGAAAAACGCACGAAAAATGAGGAGTAATATTTCGTAAGATATCAACAAAACGGGGATGAATTTATATCATTGTATAAAGAGAGTGACATGAGAAGATCAATCTCATGTCTGTATATCACTCTTTTAAAGTGATTAGTGACTCGTCTAAAGCATTTAAAAAAGGAATAACTTCAATAGAATCATTCTATACAATGTAGCTTCTTTACATTCTAATAGAATGTAGAATGTAAAGAAGCTACAATGTAGCTTCTTTACATTCTAATAGAATGTAGAATGTAAAGAAGCTACATTGTATTAGAATTGTCTTTTGAAGATGAACAGGACATTTTTCAGTTTCAAGTAATGACTGGGTTGTTACTTTCGGTGCTGCTTTAGTATCGATCATGTTTTGATATTTGAGTCATTTTGTGGATGATCAGATGGAGTTCTGATGGTAGCAGTCGCCCAATTGCAGATTCAGCTTGAGCAAAACCTTTGCCTATTGTGTTCAAATCAGGCCCATAGGAGTTTACAAGGCAGGTGTCCTTTCTCAAAACACTGACCTGATGCATCAAGTGGATATTTTTTGCTGAACACAATATTATGCATTTGCCCTCTACATCCTCTAGTCGGAATGAGCATACTTATAAACGCACTGTTACAAGTCCTAGTGTCATATTGCTTTTCGGAGAATTATGATGATAAGTTCATAGTAGATGCAAAAGTATACTTATGTACAATATATTATGTTGAACATTGTTGCTCCTGGATGGATCACAGCCAACCCAATTATTTTCAACACAGCTCCTTGTCCTTGGTCATGGTGCCACAGCACTTAAAAGAATAAACTTCATAATTCTCAAAATTCTGACCCTTTGCTTTTTTATTAACAGCATTTACTTGTACTTTTACTTTCAATACTTAAGTACATTTAATATCAGAAAATTACTTTTGATACTTAAGTACAATAAATATCAGATACTTTAAGACTTTTACTCAAGTAGTTTTCTAATAGGTGACTTTTACTTTTACTGGAGTAATTTTCCAGTAAGGTATCTTTACTTTTACTCAAGTATGGCTTTTGGGTACTTTATACACCACTGCATGTACTAGGGGTAGAGCTGAATTCTAATATGGTTTTATATATATGCATTTTAACTAATACTTATTTCATACAAATATTTAAAAAGTATGTGTTCAGGAAGGACAGGGGGTCCTCGATAAAAAGGGGAATAATTTATTTTCACAATAATTCTTTCCATAGAATGTATGACTATTTTGGTCAGGGCTTTCATACGCTTTCTGTAATAAAACATCTTAAATCAAAAAAATATCAAATTGGGTTCCATGGTCTAATTTCAATTTTAATTTTAGTCAGTTTAGAGGTGTTGGCATGAAAAAGGTGTGGGATCCACACCCTAGCCGCTAGCGTTGGCCTGTTGCCCTGTAACTTAGCCTGTATTGATGGCAGTGTAGTAGCAGGATATTTGCATTGTCATGTTAGGCTATACTCTCCTTTTTGCAGACAGCACGATTTCAAGCACAAGTGCTATATGTCACCTTCTGCAATGCACAATCACTTGCAGTTCAAGCATCCTTCCCTGGTGCAACGAGTTTGTAGGCCTTGATCAGACTGCCAACTCAAATCTGTTCTTTTGGCATATCCAAATTGTATCCAGATTGATTTTAGAAAGTCTGGACAGCAAAATGGAATTTTTTTGGATGTGGTTTGAAAACAGATGCAATAACAAATAATTTTGCTGCCAAATACTGGGCTGTTTGCACATCCCTACCATGTGCATACATGTACTTCTACTGTAGCACCAACATTAGATGAAACCATTCAAATTTTTGCCAGAGGTGAAGGATTCCGAATGAATATTTCTGCTTTGCGGTGCACAGACAATATCACCTAGTCGTACCGAATCAGCCTTTAACAGAAGCAATTCTAATTTACACTCCAGGCATTTAGCATGTGCCGTTTTTTAAAGCATGAAGACATACTAAAACATTTAATATAGCAGTTACATTAACAGTTTGAAGCAGGTCAAAGGTCATTGTAGCCTGACAAATCCTCAAGTGACTGATTCCAGATTGATCACAATGAGAAAACCAAAGGTAAAGAGGAAGGAAGGACACGTTGGGCTTTGGAGGTTGTTTTTGAAATCCCCTCACACCATAACTACACTGGAGATATACCCAAAGACTGTACTTCAAAAACTGCCAGCTTCCATCTCCACATGATCAGAATATAAATTCACTCCAGGCTGACACACACTCCTCATGCTATATGTTTTTAATATACAGTAGATCAAAAGACATTCAGTGAGTGAAACCATAGCAACTTGTAGTAAAGGCTGCCATATTTTCTGTTGATTCTGGAGTCACTTTGACAGATAAGAGGACAGAGGTATTTTCATTCCCCTTTAGTTTGCCTTGAATTCACATTGGAAGGTTGTGACAGAATGAAGAAGAGGCTGCTCGATATGTACTTTAATCAATGAAAAGAAATTAAGTACAAGTAGCTAAGTACATTAACTCAAGTACTACTTAAAGGTGCTGAAGTTGAAATTCAGAGCATATACTGTATATTGCCTCCACATGGCTCTCAACGTGGTGACGACTGAGCCAGTGGCTCGCAGCTAACGGTGCGCTTAATGAATGCCAATTGACCTTTCCCACTGAAGACAAAAACCAGATGTTAGCGGGTCTTAGTGGATTTTTAGTTCAGTGGGAAGAGATGGTATGAAAGATATCGCTGGCAAGTGCAACAACAACGATGAGTCGGCCTACAGGGAGGAGGTGCGGCACCTGGCGGTGTGGTGCGCCAAGAACAACCTGGCCCTGAACACCAAAAAGACCAAGGAGCTTATTGTGGACTTCAGAAAGACCAATGGCTGCACACACACTCCCATCCATATCAATGGAACGGAGGTTAAGCGTGTCACCAGCTTTAGGTTTCTGGGTGTCCACATCTCAGAGGACCTCTCTTGGACCCTCAACACCTCAACCCTGGTCAAGAAGGCACACCAGTGTCTCTTCTTCCTGATGAGACTGAAGAAAATCTACATGTCTCCTCTGATCCTGGAGAACTTCTACCGCTGCACCATCGAGAGCATCCTTACAAGCTGCATCACAGTTTGGTATGGCAACTGCTCTGTCTCAGACCGGAAAGCACTGCAGAGGGTGGTAAAAACTGCCCAACGCATCACCGCTACTCCACTTCCTGCTTTCGAGCTTTTTAGCACCTTTCCAAAGGTATGTTGTTTGTCATTCATGAATATTTACCACAATATCTGCTGCTTGTTTGGTGACTTGATTGCTCCTCAAACATTTTACCACAAGGTTACAAGGTTAATTTATTGTCATTGTACAACAGGGTTGCGCAACGAAATGTAGTTTTCAGTCCCATTTTGCTACATAAGAAAAAGACACAAAAAATGTATATATGATATGGTGGAGGATGAATTTAGGAGTCTCACAGCCTGAGGAAAGAAGCTGCCCTGAAGTCTGATGGTATGGCAGTTGATACCTCTGTATCTCTTGGCAGAAGGCAGTAGAGTAAACAGGCTGTGGGTATTTAATATCCATTGGGCTTTTTGCAGGCCCCTCTTGTCACCAATATCACTGATGCTCGGTAGATTGGTACCAATGATGTTCTGTTCTGTTTCTATACCTCCTCTGTAAATGTTAGCGAGAACTTGGCACAGGAAGTTTGGCTTCTTAAGTTTCGTTAATGAGGAAGAAATACAGCCATTTATTAGCTGACTATGTCAGGTTGTTGGTGATACTGATTCCGAGGAGCTTGCTCCACTTCAGATCCATTGATGTAGACAGGGGTATGTGTCTTTGAGTCCATCCATCCATCCATCCATTTTCCTCCGCTTATCCGGGGTCGGGTCGCGGTGGCAACAGGCCAAGCAGGCTGACCCAGACTTCCCTCTCACCGGCAACATGTTCCAGCTCATTCTGGGGGATCCCGAGGCGTTCCCAGGCCAGCTGGGAGATGTAATCCCTCCAGCGTGTTCTGGGTCTTCCCCGGGGTCTCTTCCCAGTTGGACGTGCCTGGAAAACCTCCAGTGGGAGGCGTCCAGGAGGCATCCTAATTAGATGCCCGAACCACCTCAGCTGACTCCTTTCGACGCGAAGGAGTAGCAGCTCGACTCCAAGCTCCCTCCTGATGACCGAGCTCCTTACCCTATCTCTAAGGCTGAGCCCGGCCACCCTACTGAGGAAGCTCATTTCAGCCGCTTGTAGCCGCGACCTTGTCATTTCGGTCACGACCCAGAGTTCGTGACCATAGGTGAGGGTAGGAACGTAGACCGAGTGGTAAATTGAGAGCTTTGCCTTCCGGCTCAGCTCCCTCTTCACCAAGACGGTCCGGTGCAGCGCCTGCTTTACTGCTGCAGCCGCACCGATCCGTCTGTCGATCTCCCGCTCCATCTTACCCTCACTCGTGAACAAGACCCCGAGATACTTGAACTCCTTCGCTTGAGGTAGGCACTCCGTCCCCACCTGGAGGGAGCAATCCACCGGTTTCCGGCAGAGCACCATGGCCTCAGATTTGGAGGTGCTAACTCTCATCCCCGCCGCTTCACACTCGGCTGCAAACCGCACCAGTGAATGCTGGAGGTCACGATCCGAGGAGGCTAACAGGACCACATCATCTGCAAACAGCAGAGAGGCGATCCCGAGACCCCCGAACCTGACGTTCTCCACCCCCCGGCTGCGCCTAGATATCCTGTCCATGAAAGTCACGAACAGGACCGGAGACAAGGGGCAGCCCTAGCGGAGGCCAACACCCACCGGGAACATGTCTGACTTATTGCCGAGAATGCGGACACAGCTCCTACTGCAGTCGTACAGAGACCGGATCGCCCGTTGTAATGGGTCCGGCACCCCATACTCCCGCAGCACCCCCCACAAGAACCCCCGAGGGACCCAGTCGAAAGCCTTCTCCAAGTCCACAAAGCACATGTAGACTGGTTGGGCAAACTCCCAGAACCCCTCCAGTAGTCTTGCGAGGGTAAAGAGCTGGTCCACTGTTCCACGGCCGCGACGGAATCCGCATTGCTCCTCTTGAATCTGAGGTTCGACAAACGGTCGGAGCCTCCTTTCCAGCACCCTGGCATAAGCCTTCCCCGGGAGGCTGAGTAGTGTGATACCCCGGTAATTCGAGCACACTCTCCGGTCCCCCTTTTTGAAAATGGGAACCACCACCCCGGTCTGCCAGTCCATGGGCACTGATCCCGACCCCCATGCAACATTGAAGAGCCAGGACAGCCCAACTATGTCCAGCGCTTTCAGCATCTCAGGGCGGATCTCATCCACCCCCGGCGCCTTGCCACCAAGGAGTTTTGACTACCTCAGCGGCCTCTGCCAGGGATATGGGTGAGCCTCCCCCTAGATCTTCAGGCACTGCCTCCTCTGCAGAGGACATGTTGGTCGGGTTTAGGAGTTCCTCAAAGTGCTCTTTACACCGCCCGACGATGTCCCCTGTCCGGGTTAGCAGTTCCCCCCCCCCCCCCCCCTGCTGAGAACAGCCTGGGGTAAGCCTTGCTTTCCCTTCCTGAGTCGTCGGATGGTTTGCCAGAACCTCCTTGAGGCCAACCGAAAGTCCTTCTCCATGGCCTCCCCGAACTCCTCCCATGCCCGAGTTTTAGCATTCGCGACCACCGCAGCTGCAGCCCTTCTGGCCTGCCGGTACCTGTCAGCTGCTTCGGGAGACCCCTGGGCCAACCAGGCCTTGAAGGTCTCCTTCTTCAGCTTGACGGCTTCCCTCACCTCCGGTGTCCACCACCGGGTTCTCGGGTTGCCGCCACGACAGGCACCGATGACCTTCCGGCCACAGCTCCTAGCGGCCGCGTCCACAATAGAGGCTTTGAACATGGTCCATTCGGATTCCATGTCCCCAACCTCCCTCGGGATGTGTGAGAAGTTCTTCCGGAGGTGGGAGTTAAAGACCTCCCGGATAGGGTCCTCCGCCAGACGTTCCCAGTTCACCCTCACTACACGTTTGGGCTTGCCGGGTCTTTCCAACCGGTTCCCCTGCCATCTGATCCAACTCACCACCAGGTGGTGATCAGTTGACAGCTCTGCTCCTCTCTTCACCCGAGTGTCCAAGACATACGGCCGCAAATCAAATGACACGATTACAAAGTCGATCATTGATCTCCGGCCTAAGATGTTCTGGTACCAGGTACACTTATGAGCCACCTTATGTTCGAACATGGTGTTCGTTATGGCCAAACCATGGCACGCACAGAAGTCCAATAACAAAACACCATTCGGGTTCAGATCGGGCAAGCCGTTCCTCCCAATCACCCCCCGCCAGGTTTCTCCGTCATTGCCCACGTGAGCGTTGAAGTCCCCCAGGAGAACTATGGAGTCGGTAGGCGGCGCCCTTTCCAGGACCCCTTCCACCGACTCCAAGTAGGCCGGATACTCTGAACTGCTGTTTGGTGCATAAGCACAAACCACAGTCAGGGCCTTGCTCTCCGCAACCCGTAGGCGCATGGAGGCGACCCTCTCATTCTCCGGGGAGAACTCCAACACAGCGGCGCTCAGCCGGGGGCTCGTGAGTATCCCCACTCCCGCCCGGCGCCTCTCACCCTGGGCAACTCCGGAAAAGGACAAAGTCCAACCCCTCTCCAGGAGCTTGGTTCCAGAGCCAGCGCTGTGTGTGGAGGTGAGTCCAACTATATCTAGCTGGTACCGCTCCACCTCCTGCACCAGCTCTGGCTCTTTCCCCGCTAGCGAGGTGACGTTCCACGTCCCTAGAGCTAGTCCATGCTGCCGGCGATCGGCTCGCCCAGGCCTCCCGCCTGACCCGCCGCCCGGTCTGCATTGCATCCGACCCCGATGCTTATCCCTGCGGGTGGTGGGTCCACAGGGTGGCTGCTCCATGCTGTTTATTCGGACTGAGCCCGACCGGGCCCCATGGGCGAAGGCCCGGCCACCAGACGCTTGCCGACGAGCTCCCCTCCTGGGTCTGGCTCCGGGAGGGTGCCCCGGTTTCCCTGGTCCAGGCGAGGTGACTGAGTCCGTGGGCTGCTTTTCATTGGGGTTGTTTTGAACCGCTCTTAGTCTGGGCTCTCCCCTGAGACCTGTTTGCCTTGGGAGACCCTACCAGGGGCTAATGCCCCGGACAACATAGCTCCCAGGATCACTGAGCCACTCAAACTCCACCACGTTAAGGTGGCGATTCGCGGAAATCTTTGAGTCCTTTTTTCTAAAATCAACAATCAGCTCAGTTGTTGTTTTTTGTAATACATTTCCTGTTGGTGCTGATTCCAGGAGCATCCATTGCCAAACAAAAAATGTGACACATGTGCTGTTGTTGGGAATGGTGGGATCTTGACCAACAGCAACTGTGGAAAGATGATTGATTCAGCTCAGTTTATTATCAGGTGAGAAAGGTGTCCAGTGTAGTGGACAATCTTAATCAACAGAATTAAACTCATCTCTGTGGAAATTCTATATAACAATCCCTACATCTTCTTTGTTGCTCGTTCAGGTGCAACCTACCTCCCTTTGACGAAGGCAATGCGAAGGATGTGGGCATCAAGACTGACCTTGTGACAGCGAATCCTTCCATCCTAATACATAAGTAAGCGAAAGGATGAATCACTGCCCCTTTAAATGTTCCCTTTTGTCATGTTGCTTGACATCTAGTGTTTATTTTCAGGTATGGGTCTTTGATGGAGCGTCGCCGTGCGTTTGTGGAGAGTCTGCGTAGCTATGGCAACTCCCTGCTGCTCCTTCACCCCTTCTCCTTTGGCTTCAGCACTCCCTTGTGCATGCGGGCCGCCTACAGTATTGAGGACTTCTGCAACCCTGAGTACCTCCAAAATCGGACCCTCTTCTGGCGCTCCCAAGGCCTACAAGCACAACGGCCCAGCACCGGCCTATTCATGGTTAGCCTGGCGCTGGAACACTGTGCCAATCTGTATGGGTTCTGGCCCTTCAGTAATCACCCATATGGACTCTATGGCTTGACTCACCACTACTACGATGACATTTGTCATTTCACACCATGCCGGTTGAGTTTGACATCTTGTTGCGGCTGCACAGTCAGGGGGTGCTCAGGCTTCACCTGGAAGATTGTCGACTAGGTAAAGGAGTAGCTGACAGGACAGGAGCAAAGTGCCTTGTTTGTATCCCAGTCTTTCATATACATTTGAATGAATTGCTAGATCTCTTTTGGCTAAAACAAGAACATTTTATAAATTTCTACATGCTTGATATCTTTCTCCACACTCTTTTGCAGCTGGTGCCCTTTTTTCAGAGTCCACCACTGTTTGATGACATGGATTAAGTGTGTCCAAGCAAGATGGAAGGTGAATGCTGAGTTGGCACATCAGCAGCCAAGCCATTTGTACTAAAAACCAAAATGCAACAATCATAAGACTGTAAACATTTTAGTCTTGCAGTAATTCTAAAACTGTCTGGAGGGGGTTATTTTGATTTTAATGGGAATCCTTTGTGAGACATTTTTAACTTAAGTTGAGTTTAATCTCGACAAAACACGTCTGCAATACAAATTAACAGAAAACTGCTGCTAGTATTTGGGATTCAGTGCGGAGACTCAGTTGAGTAAATGTGATTTGACTCCTGCAGGCTCCCAACTCTCTCTCCATTACCCATCGGCTCCACACCGATTCGCACCAAATTGTTTTCCTCTGATATTGTTTGATATTGTGCTGCTTGCCAGGTGAAATAGAATAACATCAAACTGCGGATGAGAATATGAAGCGGTATCATTCCTGCTCAAATCGAAGTCTGCGATGATTCATTTTGTGTAATGAGTCACCTTTTACGGAAAAAAAATAGATTTGAAAATGCATCTAGCGCCAAGCTGGTAATAACCCTAACATTTTTGCCCTCTACTGTTTTGTACCGCATGTTTGATTATGTGAATGTCCAAGCTTTTGGGATGCAACACCCCTGAATATGAATGCTAATAAGATTGCTATGCATCTAAAGGCTATGGACTAGGACTTCGCCAAAATCAGTACCATACATCTCTAAAGAAAATAGCTACAGTTGTGAAGGTATTAGGTAAATGTAAACTTTATTATAGTCACAGCGGGATGGAAGTACTGTAATGGCTTTATGGAATTTATATTTCAACACAGAGAGCAATTTTTATGGCAGACAAATCATCTCAATCCTTTTTTTATTCATTCACAGTTATTATCTATTCCACAGTTAGTAAATGATTGACTTGGGTACCTGTTTGCTGGGTACACCCACAGCATCAGCAGTAGAGTAAAGTCCCTATGTTTATCTGCTGAAATGATCCATTGGTGAAATTGTGTAGAGGCTCCTTGTTCATGGTTGAAATAACACAATATTGACTGTAAACAGATGAAATGACCCTGGTTGGACTCTGAAAATGGCATCCCTGTTTGAGCATCACTCATGACCACAGAGGACAGAGCTGGTGGCTGTTTTCCTTTAATCCATCTCTCCACGTCGGCTACATCATTTTCCATTTCATTCTGCAGAGTACCGACTCTGCATGGCTCATCATTTCACCCCCCTTGAATCAATATTAATCTCCATGTTTGGATAAAGGTTGTTTGTTTACCAATTCCATCAACAGGACTAATCCATAGATTTACATTTGGGGTCAAGTTGTCAATTTCCATTCAGTTTCCATTAGTTCAATTGTCGTTAGGGGGTTTTGCAGGTGATGTAAGGGAATATATGTAAATTACTGGAATGGCCGGAAATAGGTGAGGGTTATATTGTTTTTCTGTTGTTTTGATTTAATGGATTTGCTGAAGGGAGGGTAGTCTGAAATTTGGGGTAAGGCAGATTAGACTGTTTGAACTGTTTTTCTTTCCAGACGTGTATTGTATTATATTCTGCCTTTGTGAGACCGATTGTAAAAACGTAAATATGATCAAATAGATTCTAACAAATATGGCATTCATTGACACTATTTGCCTTTCATGTGTTTGAACAGTCGCTCCAGTGTAAAAGGGTTTTCTTTTTCAAAATGAGCTAGAAGGTACTAGGATTCATATGCTATTGTAGAACACAACAGACATTATAATCTTTATGGTTATTAGTTATTATTGACATTTTATTAGAGTGAGATATTGCAGGGAGTTTATTGCGGTATCTTTTCGGGTTTAATAATGTTAAGGGCCTTGCTATTTTTTCCAAAAAATATGAGATTCCCCTCCACAATTAATTTAGAGGTGGACTACAATGGCTTCTGACTCATCAGTTTTCTGTCTTTGGTCTGCTGGGAGAGCAGGCAGGAGCTCCGAGACTAGGTAGCTAACTAGCCAGCTCTGGAGATGGACAAGCTAGCTAACCAACAAGCCAGCCGTCCTCTCCGGAGCTCCCGTCTGCTCTCCTCCCGGCAAAGTAGTCTGCCAGTGGCGTATCGGCTATGTTCCCACTCGCTAATGTTAACTTTCTGATGACCATACATTTTGAGAGAAACTCATATTTTCTTTAGCCATTATTCAAAAGAAACAGATAAAAGGTCTTGTGTTTACTGGTCTATGAAAATGTCAATGTCCTTGGGAGGTTTCAATTCAACGCATTTCAGTTTAAAACTGTGTCCCAAATAGATATACTTTAATATTTCAAACAGATTGATTTTAAAATTCCATGGAGGCACAAAAAAATTGTGGATAATATTCTGCAGATGCCCTCTGTGCATTCCTTGCATCTGTCACTGCTAATGTTGACGACCTACTTTATCTTCCATCAAAGCTTCTGTAAAAAGGATACCGATGAATGTCCCATTGATTAATACGTCAGAGACCTGATGACTGAATGAGTTACACCGAGACGGATGGAGGGAAGGAGGAAGACGAGAAGAGAGCAGGACGAGGCCTGCTCACCGTCTCATGGAAATTATCACAACAGAAAAACATTTCAAGGTGATTTTCACCAGAAATATTAATTTTTGTCTAATCTGAATAAGAAGAAGGCATCAAAACACCATCAGCCTTCTAAGTGCTATTGATATTCTGTTTGCATGCCTTGTGAGAGAATGCTTTGGAGAGGAAGAAACAGGAGGTGGAGGGGGCAGGAGAGTCCTGCTATTAAATGTGCTGTTAATCAAGAGGAGACATGGGAGGGGGGTCATCAAAGATTCACTTACTTTGATTGACTCACTTCCCTAACATCCCATTGGATGAATGGATGAGCTACATCAAAGAGTATAGAAGGAAAGCAATTAAACTGTGGGGCTTTTTTGACAACTGGTAGTGCTGCCGCCATTTAGGACTGACAACGCCAATGAGTCTGTGGCCATGGATGTGGAAAGAGACGTCTGTAAATCAACGGATAATTTTTCTTTTTAGGTAGATAAAAGTTTTTTGGAGGGACAAGTCATTTTTTGCAAGTCAAGTCTAAAGTCGTTGAGGGACAAGTTCAAGTCAAGTATAAAGTATTTGAGGGCCAAGTTCAAGTCTAAAGTATTTAAGGGCCAAGTTCAAGTCTCAAGTATTTGAGGGACAAGTTTAAGTCATGTCTCAAGTATTTGAAGGACAAGTTTAAGTCAAGTCTCAAGTATTTGAGGGACAAGTCCAAGTCAAGTCTAAAGTCTTTGGTCACAAGTCCAAGTCAAGTCTCAAGTCTCTTATGGTTGTAGTGAGTGTTCCGTTTTACCAGTGGTGGGCCGTCAGGGCCTGCAAGGCCTTCTCTGCTGGCCTAAACAGAATCACAAAGTTATAGCTATTTTATAATTTAATATTTTTTCTTAAATACACTACATGTATTATAATTTATAAAAATATTTCCCCATTATCTTATTTTCTCATTGCACAGCTACTGTCTTCCTCAGTTGCTCTGCTTCCAGTGCAGCTTGTTTTAAGTAGAGCTTTTATCCAATCAGATTTCACCAGTTTAAGTGAATGGGGATGATATTGTTGATTGTCATAGTCTTCAACCAATCAGATCTTTAGTTTGACATGTTGGGCGTATTGTTTGATGTGCCAGAGCCTTCTAGCTGGCCTACAAGTACGTCAGCATTAACGGGCAGCTCAGTTTTAAGGAGCAGCGCTGCAGTGAGGTGCAGCGTGCGCTGTGATTGGTCAGTGGGCGAGCACGTGACTATTGTGAAACGGAACTTAAGGAAGCTGGCAAAGCTTAGTTGGAGTAGTAAGAGTTCAAATTGAAAGATATGGAAGAAATTATGAATTTTTTTGCATTTTGCTAAGTGTGGATTTTTTTTTTTTTACCTAGCTTTGGTTTTTTAACACTCAATGGCTGAAGGAGGAGGAGAAACGGATTTGTGAGTTGGGATCAGCATTTGGTAAGTCAACTGCCTTTGGTTTTTTTACATCTAATATCTGAACGGCCCTCGAGTGTGTAGCAGAATGCGTGTTGCTGCTGTTGTTTTCACCTTAAGCTAGTTTAGCATAGCCTCCCAGAACACGTGCGGTGCCTCAGCTGTTTTTGTTTTTGTTTTTTTTGTTCCGGGTTCAGAGGTCACAGCCCGTTGTCTCCTACGTGAGCGCAGAAAACATTATATTTCCCACAATTTAAGCTTCTGCATTTTCCAAATGCACTAGTAATATTCAAACGTATTGCTTGGTTCGTAAGCCTCGTACCGAACAGTTTAATACGAATAAGTGTATTCAGCTGCAGGACAGCAGTGAAGGCCCAGGTATAAAATGCACGGCCCGCCACTGCGTTTTACTGACTGATCATATGGTAGTCTCCTCAGTCCAAAATGGCGGAAGCGAAGCTCTGCTGCTGCGCACTGATGTTGCAAAAATACGACCAATTAGCTTTCACTTCTTACCGATTTACAGTAGGTTCTTCAGCTACTTTCAGAAAGGTACATTATAATGACCTTTGACCTTAAAAAAATCCAAATGCAGTTACAGCTGTTCACCTTTGTGGCGCGGTGTTTTGTTGCACTATAACTTCCATGCTTCGTTACCTAAACAACTATTATTAAAGAAATGAAGCTTAGTGTTGCACATTTAAAGTAAGCTGCTATGGATGAATGCACTTAAAGCCAATGCAAGTAAGGAATGAATATACAAGCAGCATTTTACTGGGGAGGAAAATGTGCTCTAATAATTTAATATCAATACCGCAATGGAAAAATACTATTAAAAGTAGATAACTGGGATTACTTCTCTGAAAAATGCTTTTTTCAAGACTAATTCACAAACTCTTGCCCAGAATGTGTTTAGCATCCATGGTTACGCTGTAGCTGAGCTGAGCTGCGAGCATAACACCTAATGTGATGCTGTTCATCCTCAAAACTGCAGTCTAAGTTTTTGTGATGTGAATTATTGTTGCTTAAACTAACAATTTCCTAATGGATAACATTGTCGATTATTGTGTTGATGAATTGCTTGTTATAAAAAGGTCGGATAAAAAAGGCCCAACAGAGCTCAAGTTGATGTAATCAAGTTGGTTGTTTGGTTCAAACAACACTAAAACCCAAAGATATTCAAGTCACAGAAGATGAAGAAAACCAGTGTTTTTGCCTTAAGAAATAGCATCGCTTATATGATTTATCGGTTTTCATTTCTGTTCTTGTTTAGGTTGAGTGTTGATGCCAATCTGTCAAACCCCTTGACAGATTGGTATCTTAGGATGCACAATGCCTTCAACGGCCCAATCAGATTCGAGTGTTGAGTTGTGACATTATTTAAATGTTAGAGACCTGGGAAAGCAGGAGGAGGGGAGTCGCTGCTGGCTGTTGGGGCCCAAACAGCTTCAGCTGACTCCCTGGCAACTTGAAAAAGGACAAGTCACGACCTGCCCGGCTGACAGCTGAGAGCTGAAATATAACTGACTGAAATATAACTGACTGATAAGTTAATTCATTAATCTGCAACAGTTCTGCTGATCAACTTAACCCTTAAGTATTTATTTTAAGCAAAAGTGGAAGAAAGTCATTGGCTTGAGCTTTTCTAAAGTGAATATTTGCTGGTTTTGAGCCTTCTATGATAGTAAACTGAATAGCTTTGGGTTTTCATTCAGTGTCCTCTGACCAGTGTCACTGCTTGTCTCAAGCAGCTGCTGAAGAAATAAAAGTCTTTGTCTACCCTCCCAAAAAAAATCCTCATCACACAGGTGTATTTATAGATCATATTCAACACAGCCTACAGATCAAATTAAAGAAGTGAGAATGAAGTGCTGATGAGTTTCTGCATGTGTCTCTGTGATGTAGGTGTTTTATTTCAATAAATTATCATTGATCTCTTGATAAAGATGCAAAGGCAAAGGAGGTTGAAGAAGTCACTGCCAAGATTTAATGAAACTGTTCTGTGTTCTCACTTTATGTTCCCGACCGTACTGATCCACTATATGCTGCTTTCATATGTGTTAACAAATACATAGTTTTAGCCATGCTAGCAGGACTTCTATAGAGAAGGCTAACACATTAAAGAGGTCTAATCTGATTTCATTAGACCGATATGATTGCTTACAGCTCCTTTCCAAAAAAAAAAAAAAAAATATTCCCTCATCTCTTTTCTCAGTTTTTATTTCCTCATTTTCCTGTCACTTGTCACCTGGGATGTATTTTGCGTTTACTAAATGTGATCAATAGGACATTTAGCGTTGCACCAATGCATCTTCCCTTTCAATTCGAATTTATTTATTTCTTTGAAAGGCTGCTGGACTTTTAGCCGATAAGGCAGACATTAATCACATTCGATGAAACATTCTGCTTTGTTAATCACTAGTCAGAACAGTCCTCTGCTATATTACTCTAATATATGTTTGATTTCAGATTAACACTGTACATAACAACGGTTTAAAATATGTTTTTCTGAATAGAATGTAAATGTATGAAATATTCACATAAATGGATGTTTTAAAGAGTTGGTGGTCAAATGTTTTCCATTCTTTTAAAAACCTTAATAAAGTTAAGTATTTACTACCCCCGCTTAAGTTCTACTCATCCACCCCGCTTACAATCTCTATACAAAAGGCAACAGGACACAATTTTGGTATCGGAAGCATTATTTTTTCGTTTGTAATTCGAGTATATCGACCAATCACATATGACAAGGCATCGGTAAAATGTCGACAAACAGTCCATGCGGAGAGCAAAAGAGGTGGAGCCCATTGGCCAAATCGCCTACTGCTCAGCAGACACTTGTTCTATTTCTACGAAGACCCTCGTTAAAGTTGTGGCACCATCTGGAACGCAGAAGGGCACCATAAGTTGGGGGAGAGTTGATGATGATGGAGGGGACTCCAACCTGCTGTAGCTCCCAGGGACACCAGTGAGACAAGTGAGGGAACACCTCAAAGTCACTATGTCCATTTCTACGACAATATTTGGTTAGACGCATCAATGTGTGATGGAGTTGAGCAGGGAAATAATAAAAGTTCTCATAGCAGCATTTACCATCTGTTGCACACAGTGTAAAAGTCAACCAAGCATCAACCTAACCTGGCAACGTATATTTATGGGACTTTAAAAATTTGGGAAATGAGTAATTTCAACAAGAATGTGTGACAGGAAAGTGCAACTGTGATAGAGGGCAGTCCGCACCTGGGAAGCCAACTTCAGATTGTGTCTGAAGCCTTTACTAAATGCTAATGTCAGGTGTAAGACATTTCAGATGTTGTAAAATGACGGCACTGAGCTCAGTGTGAATACGAACAATTTTCCAGGGGAGCAGTTTGAGAAAAGGTCAGCGTGCAATACAGAGCAGAGAAACAGGCAAGAAAAGGCTACAGCAACTGTGTTGGAGTCATACAAGTTCAGAGGAGAGTGAAAAGGGCAGGCAAAGAGAGACAAGTGGAGAGGGTATAAGGCAGCAAGAGCCTTGGTGATTTAACATTTCACAGAATGCCTTGCATAGACAAACCCCAGAGAATATTCCAATTAGCACAGAAACAAGTAAAGAAGGGACAACTTATATTATCAGGTAGAAATCTAGATCTTGGCTCCAAAATCAGCTCATTACAAAATACATCACACAATACCTCTATGAAAGCATCATGCTTTTTATCCGTTATTTCTCAAGTGTAAACCTAACATTTCCATCAAACCCTACAGTTTGTGCTCAATTGAAAATGTTTGCTCTTGTTTATTTCACAATGGATAGCAACATTGAAACTACATGCTGTGAATGTCAACCTCTGGAACCATCACCTTTGTGCAGCACCCTCGCAGTATTGACTCCTTTGAACCACCGACAGCCATATTTTACTGGATTTAATACCGAGCATTCTTACCTCAGGAATATACTGTCAGAAAGTATTTTCTATCAACATATATGCATAAAAAATATTGTTATGTTTTTGCATTGCTGACTGTAAAGCATATTCTAAACAACGACTTGTGTACAAAATGGCAAAGAGTCCTTCACAAAAATCAACATAGTTCCTTTCAGACCACATGCTGTAAGAGATTAGGGCTTGAAATAAACTTCAATCTAGTGACCTCCTTCATAGGTTGACAACTACAGTAGTTGATGAATTGTGAACAGAGAATTCTTACAGGTGCTGATGATATGAAGAATTGGGAACCCCTCGATGGGCCCCCACCCCCCAGGTTGGAAACCACTGTCATAAAGTAACATGCCTATTTTTTACAACAACTTAACTTGCAGTGAGAAGGAATCCACTTTAACATTATTGTAGATCAATAAGTGGAGTGATATTTTGAAACAGTTATCTATCCCTCTAAATTGCATCACAGATTTAATGTACTTGTGTTGTTTCCCTCCTTCTCCACTGGCTCAGATTTGAGTAGCATTTGGCGGCAGATTTTGTGTATTGTGGGCTATTATGTAAGAACTTTGGGGCTGTTCCTCAGACAGCCTCTTTGCATGCAGGGCGGGACCCTGTCTGCTAAAAAAAAAAGTGAGCACTCCCCCTCCACAACTTTTCGCGCTATGGCCCAGGTGATATTAGCGCCAGTCGTGTCGTCCCCCGCCTCCCTCCCCGGCCTCCCATCTGTCCGTTTCAACCGCAGAGCTAATTACAGCCAAACAAAAGCCTGAGGGATTAAGTTAAAAGGTACTAATAGTGGATTTCTAGGTGCGGGGTTTAACAAGCCTGGTTGGCGCTGGTGTCCCTGTGGGAAAGGAAGCAGGGGAGCTGCAAAAACTCCCAGCTGAAAATCAAAGACCGTCTATTAAGGCGACGAGTCACTTGTTTCAGAAGATAAATCGGTCGTAAAAGAAACAAACTCGGTCGTCATTAGCGGTATATCATCATATCTATGTTATATGGTGTCAACAAATAATTGTACCCTTTATTTTCACGTTCTTTAGAATACATTTGTTTTAATTCGTCCAAAAGTGGGCAGGATTAACAGTCATTATAGAAAGTTGTTACTGAAATTACTGAAGTTATGTTCAAATGCTACCTGTTAAATATTATTCAATTTTCTTTGGCGCCTCCCTGTGTCTCCCTTGCTTACTAATTATTGCTGAAACCAATATAACTGGAAATCATTTTATGCCCATTCATTTTGTACTGGAAAGGTGCTAGACTGTAAAAAAATAAAAATAAAAACGATTTCTGGTGCTGCACTGGAAAAAGTTACAGAGTGAGACCCTTCTTTTTTTAAACTCCCCTCAGGCTTGGACAGAGCGCGCCGGTTGCCCCGCCAACACAACTCTGGAGGCGTGGCCGTTGTCCACGCCCCTTGCTCCAAGTTGCGGCGCGTACCGAGCACAATAACGCTGACTGGCTGGAGATGAATGACGCGTCCATTCATCTGGGCGCTGATTGGCTGGAGTGTGCCAGATGCCGGAGAGCGCCAGAAAACAAGCTTGAGCGGGGGATGCTGGAGTCTCCACGGGACAGTGCTGAGTTTCCGCGAATCGGACAGGAATAGAGGACTGGAGTTACAGTCAGAGGACAGGCCCGCTTATTTTAAAGAGGGAAATTAGCTGCTATGTTAGTCTGAAGAAAGTACGCAGTGACAAGTCGATAAAACCGGACACAGACCTCCATTGGAACATTTCATTCATTCAGCAGCAGAGAAAGGTGAGAAATGAATTTCCTTCTTCCTGTAACACTGCGTTATGGTATACTAGTCAGCTGAGCTAGTAACGCTAGCCAAGTAGCTCATTAAAGCTGAATTAGCATTTATGACCAACGTTATAAATATGTCACAGTAATGTAACAGTAAGCATCCCCGTTAACAGGCTCTGCCACACCTAAATGTATGGACTAACACGAGTGAATTGGCCTTCTACCAAGTTGAGAATGTTGAGGCTATCTTACAACTTCGAAGTAACGTCATTTATGAATGTCATGTAAAAACACATACAGCTCTCAAGTTGCTACATATGCGGCAATGCATTAGGTGTACGTGACGTTAGCAATAAACCACTGTTAAGGAAGGAACTTGATAGTTAACTTACAGCCGCTAGCTTGCTACGGGCTAATTAGCTGATGTCCTTTGCGCCAAATTCAGCTGACCACTCGTCTGAGTTTTTAGTAAGTTACTACCTGAACTTCACCTGGCTTCCCCGTTCACCCCGCTGTTACACTAGTCGGGTAATCTATATCCGATTTCTTACATCCATCTTCACTTTTATTTGGACTGCAGTTTTCCCAGATGGAAGTTGAATGTCTCGCACTGAAAGACCTCACAAGTCCCAGGAAAGGTTTCACGGATGAGGATGGGGGCCACGGTGAACAAAAGGTAAGGTGGCCTACTGCTTGGTCTTAGGTGTGGTCTGAGCAGGGAAACGGGTTTGAGGAGATGCAACTTAGGGAGGACTGCGGAATCAGGCTAATCAGAGACCCATGTTTAGAGTAATGTGGTGGCATCTGGATCAGTGAGATGAGGTTGAAAAAAAAATGGGCTGGGCTTGGGTGGCTTTTGGATTAAACAGATAGGTTTCTGTGAGGGAAAGTAGTTTGTAGATTAGAGGGGGGACAAAAACGCCAAAGAAGTCAGTGGATTTCCTTGAAAGTACATCATTTCTTATTTTAATAAGGCACCCAAATTCATCCGCATGTCTCAGGTCTCTCTGTCTTAGTGTCAACGTCTGATAAAACCCCTGGATGGAGATTTGTGTTGACAGCAGCAGGTGAAAGTATAAGCAAATGTTGGAACCCGTAACCAAACATTTGTAACAACAACACACCATTGTCTCAACCACAGGAAAACATCTGCTCGGAGAGAAGGTGGTCCACGCCACTGAAATCAGCAGAGTCCCCCATCCCTGTCTTGCTGATGGGCAGAAAGGGGTCCACCCCCGACCTGACCCACATCACCCCCATCAAACACACAGCCCTGGCCGAGCCCTGGACGCCCACGGCCAATCTCAAGATGCTGATCAGTGCGGCGAGCCCAGACATCCGGGACAGAGAGATGAAAAAGGTGCTGTTTCGACCCATCGAGAACGAGAAGGACAAGCCGGCAAGTCCGGATACTGTGGCGGAGGATACGGAGGTGGAAGACTCTTGTCAGGTATTTGACCTGCTAAAGAGGCTAAGAGCCAAACCATGTTATTGAACATCATGTGGTTTCAAAAGATTTCTAAATTAGTCAATACAGCATTTAATACATTCTGTTTAGTTCTTGAAGTCTGAAAAGGTCTTATTCTTTTCTCCCACTGAGGAGAGATCTGTTAGATTGCCAGCCATAACTTCCACTGTCTTAGAAGTCCAGGGAGTAAACACTTACCCCCTCACTTTACTTACACTAGCAGCTGAACACTCGAGATAGGGAGTTTTCAAAAGCTCAAATACATTTACTCAGTTATGCCGAATAGATAAAGTCATATTGTATGTAAAGTGGCAGCTGCAGCCTAAATCGCTGAGCTTTTGTGTTGCGATTATTTCTTTAAATCCGACGTGTGAAGGTTTTTCCAGCCTTATTGGGATTTAATTATTCTCTAAAATATGTTTCCGCTGAAGACATGTTACAAAAAAGCTCTGGACTGCGATATGTCACACTCTAACCCTGGAGGATGGCAGTCCCCTTAGCCGGTGTAAAATTAGTGCCCGAATGAAAAATGTTTGTCATTCATCTCTTTATGCGTTTATCCGTCTGTCCAGTTTGAAGCTGTGGATGAAGAAGATGACGCCGACAAAAAGCCGAGCAGGAAGCAGAAGAGTCTGGGTCTGCTGTGCCAGAAGTTCCTGGCCCTCTACCCCGACTACCCACCGCCGCACAGCCCCATCTGGATCTCTCTGGATGAGGTGGCGACCAGTCTCGGTAAGTAATGGGGGCAGAGTTTGGACTTGTCCCAGCCATTGTGTTATTGGATTTAGGGACTTCTTTTTCATACAAACAGCTGCATTTGGAACCGTGCAATGCGTTCATTTAATATAAACCCTCAACATTCGGTGAGTTTTTATTCAAATGCGAGCGTATTGTTTCCAAGTACAAGTGGGCCATTTCTCTTCTCTCGCCATTACATAATCAGGAGTGGAGCGGCGGCGTATCTACGACATCGTCAACGTGCTGGAGTCCCTCATGATCGTGGGTCGGATCGCCAAGAACAGCTACACCTGGTACGGTCGCCTGCGGCTGGAGGCCACGCTGGAGGAGCTGCAGCGGAGGGGTCGGCAGCAGGGCTACCATCTCCAGATGGACCTGGCCACTGAGAGCAGGGGGGCCGGACCGGGGCGCGAGGACGACGGGGCGGACGGAGACGCCGGTAACGGTAATGAACCGGGACTTTTTTTTCAAACTTTTAATAGTCATGGGATTCTGCAAAAAAACATTTCCTTTTCCACCAGCTAATTCCCTCATTTTCTTCAACTAGCACCGTTGCATCTTTATCATTGGCTGCTTTGATGGCTGTTGAAGTTCTACTTACAGGAATAGACCATCAGTTTAATGCAGCACATTTAGGTGCAGCTTCCTCTGAATTAACACTACAGCTAAACGATCATTACCTTCAACCCCACGGGAACGAATACAAACCTGGTTTCCATAGCGATCCCTCATACAGTACACGCACACCAGCCTCTCATTGAGGCTGTGTGTGTGTGTGTTGACTTGGCAGGGTGGCTGGATAATAATAGCACTTACTCACTCACTCACTTAATAGTGAGTTAACGAAAGGTACATGGTGTCTGTTCAGTGGTTAGTGCGCTGGTTATGTTGTGGCTCGATGAATGTGACCTCAGGCGATATAATAATAATAATACATAGCTGCCAGCACGTCTGTGCTGCAGATCAACACACACCCACCAATGAAATTGTTACTAAGGCATCAGCTGCACATTTACGCATCGCATAATCGTTATTCCTTGCTGCGACAGTGACAACATTTTCACAGATGATTAATAAAAGTCATCTGATATAAAGTAGAGACCTGTGACTGCAGTGGTCTAACACACTTGCCTGTTTCCTTGTTATTTGTAGCTGGTGGCAACAGGAAAGACAAATCTCTGCGCATCATGAGCCAGAAGTTCGTCATGCTCTTCCTGGTGTCCAAGACTCAGACGGTTACTCTGGACGCAGCAGCAAAGATCCTCATCGAGGAGAGTCAGGACTCGTCCAGTCACAGCAAGTACAAAAGTAAGAGAGTACAAAAACATATGTCTTGGAATACAAATCACGTCTCTTCTGGGTCAAAACTAACCATCATCCCTGTGTGTTCAGCTAAGGTGCGGCGGCTGTACGACATCGCAAATGTACTGACCAGCCTGGGCCTCATAAAGAAAGTCCATGTCCGTGAGGAGAGAGGCAGGAAGCCGGCCTTCAAGTGGCTCGGCCCCGTTGACTTCAAAAGCCCTGGAAGTGCTGGTAAGAATAAAAGTCTCCCAAGTTAAGCTGAAACTTTTACTAACTGGCTCTCCACTCTAACAATTCTATAACAAACATGAACGTAAGCGTTTCAAAGAAGAAAGAAGCTCCGTTATATCTTCCGTGGCAAGAGCGCCGCCATGTTGCAGTATTCTAATCTGTTATGTAACGAGGTCGGTTGATGTAGCTGAGTTCAACAGCTACAGAAAGTAGAGACGGTGAGGGATGGAGACTTAAGAACCACAGCACAGAGGGAAAAAAAAGGGTGGTCACTGTTGTTATTGCCCCTGGGTGTAAAAAAAGAGCTTATTATAGCATCTGCTGCCGTGTAACTTCCGCTACCGGCTCAGCATCAGCATACCAAAATCAACATCTAACTCAATCTCTATCCATCTCCCCATCATCAGCTGTAGGAAATACTGTGAACATGGCAGCCATCACTCTGCCTGAGGCCACGCAGCCGATGTCAGGCCTGGACCTCAGAAGAGCCAAGATGGCGCGCCACGCCTCCTTCAACATCACACCCACTTCCGTGGCCGTACAGCGGCTGGTCAACTCTGCACCCAGCAGTCCACGTCGAGACCTTATGGGTAAGAGACACTCATTTGTATGCCTTTTTTTTTAAGTCAATGGTTTACTACAGTAGAAAGTTTTATATTCTCATCTGATGAATTGTTTTCTTCCCTCACACCGCAGGTCTGCCAACCCAGCCTGTGGATTATTCCAGAAAGACAATAAGCAACAGCGCGGTGTGTCGACTGCAGTTCGGAAATGGCCCCGAGTGAGTTAATGCCAGCACACGCAGATACCCAACCCGCTCTGTAAACTCCTTTGCATGCTCTCGGTTTAGATTTATCTGCAGTCTACCAACACAGATTTACTGCCAAACAGTTTACTGCCCACAGTTACTCTTTGCTGGCCTTTGCCGGGACAGTCTGTATCAGATTTACTGTAGAGAATCCACATCCGCTGCCTGGAACAAGGACAAATGTTGGAAGGTAAAGGCAATATTATAAACGGCTTATCTCAAAATGAAGTCCCCACTCACTGAAGGAGACTCCAGAATATTTCACACTCACTGCCAGCATTTGCATTGGCTGATGCGTTTGTAGCTCCGGGCTACATGTAACATGCCACTGTGGATAGTTTTCATCTCCTGTGAATGTGTGCTTTGGCTGCATAGATAGAGTACACAGTAGTTCATGTTGTTTCTATGGTTGGCCTGCTCGTGGCCCAACCACAGCTGCCTCAACACTGTGGCTGCTAAGTGTTTTTTGGAGGGAGAGAAATAGTAGGACATAGAAGTGTGTGTGTTGAAGAAAAGGAATATTCTTGGCGTAAAAACGAGAGCCATTACTGGCCCAAAGCCTGAGGGGCCGACTCAGGTTCAAGCCGACAATTTAAGCTTGAATTCTAATCATTTCTTGCTTCTGTCTTTGTTTTTCTCTGTAGTAACCGTCCTGCCAGCAGCAGCCCGCTGGCTCCGTCCTCCACCCGTCCCGCCCCGCGCGCACCACCCGTCCACCCGGAGCACCTCTTCGCCACTTCCTCCTCCCCCTCCCCCCACTGCTTGGCCTACCTGCCCAGCCTGTCCCAGCCCTCGGTGGTCATGCTGTACCGGGCGCCGGACAAGCCTGACTGGGCGCCCGCCGGTCCGAGGTCGCCCGGGGCGGAGTCTGAGGAAGGGAGGAAGAGGCGGAGGGAAGAGAGGGAAGAGGAGGGGACGGGGGCGAAAAAGAAAGGGACGTCCGGGTCAGACGGATGCGACGAGGTGAGGCGCTTTTAGCCTGAAAATGAAAAGTGATCTGTGTTTCATATCCGTCACGGCTGTTCTCGTCTCGGTTGAGCTTGACTGGGAACAGCAGAATTACTTTTGCTTCAGTGCAGTACTATGATGTTTCTTTATTTCTGTGCAGTTTTGCGGCTAGTAATTCTGGATCGCAGACCGTTAAATTGAAAATATGAAATACTACACGCTCGCTGATGGGGAGAAGTCATTCCTGGTGTAATTAAATACTTATATTAGTAATGTATAGGATATTATGATTGGAAAACCCTCGTCATTAATCAGGTTACACAATCTTAGTAATTGGGAAAAGTCACAGAAAAGGTTAAGAGAGTGGACTAAAAGCGCTGCACTTTTGCAATGACTTGTCAGAAGGTAATTCTAATGTTAGAAGGGGAGAGTGTTAATCACTGCAGTGATTTTTATTTGCCGGGTCATAAATTGTTACACTTTATCGCATAAAATATTCCTTTAAGATGGATTGTAGACTTCATCTAGCTTGAGGAATAGTGCCATGCGTCTCGGCCTCATGGATACAGCTCTAGATGGATGGTCCCAGGATTTTAAATCAGCTGATCCAGGTTGATTTATCCACAGTTTGTTCTCCTTCTAGGTGAGAGATGAACCTCGCAGGAAAGCAGCAGAGGGCTCGCTAACGGGTCACCCCAGGACTTCCCCCAGTCGCCCAGCGGGTCTCATCAGAGAGCATAGGCTCGATGAGAGTCCAGGCAGCAGTGAGCCCCCCCAACCATCGCACTACCTCTATGTACCCAACAATGCAGGTAATTCACACGACAAAACCCAGGTCACACAGAGACGTGTGTTTTTGTGCAACCTCATATAGAAGTACACTATACTACTAAACCATACTCTATGTAGAAACTAGGCTGCAAAAATGGGCAAATGTGTATGTGAATGACATCAGCTGACGGGAAGTAAACATGACACAAGCTATATAGAGTGTTTTAGAAGCACGTCTTTGGGAACAGATACAGCTTCCATTTTCTGAAATGTATGACTCCACAGAGCTCAAACATACACTGACAGTACATGTACAAATCCTGTTTGCAAAAATGAAATAAAAATGACTCAAGACTGGGATTTGTTCTCAGTTGTTTGGCTACAAAAGACGTAAAACTAATCAATAATTACGTTAAAGTTGTGAAGTAATTTGTCAACAAAGAGATGGTTTATTACAGAGGTAAAGATAAAATACAGATTCAAGTAAATAGTTACTTAAACGCATGTTGATGAAAACAAAGTAATCACCATATAGGAGTCAAAGAATGACGAGACAGTTTATTAAGACAGCTGTGTAGTTCTGATAGACAGGTGGCTTGATATCCGTCTCCATGTCTCTGTACAGGTTAGGAGACTACTTCCTAACAGGTTTTTAAATCACCAACAGCGTCCATAAAATTTTATATTCTCTTCTCCTGATCCGTCTTTTCCAGGTCTGAACGGCCTCAACTTCCTCCTCTCTGCTGGCCAAACACCAGCCGGTCTAGCACTTCCCCACGGCGGCGTTCCCACCCTGGCGCTGCCCTACGTCCTAGTGCCCTCTGCCGCCCTCTCCCGCTACCCCCTGGTGGCCGGCGGCATGTCGCCCGCCCACTTTATGGTTGGGGCGACGCCGTATGGCCTGGCGGCGGAGATTGGCGGGTCGCCGGCTCCATCGCCGTCCATTCCAGAACAGAGCGGTCTGTACGGCTCAGCAGCCGGAGCTCCACATTCCCCCTCAGGACTGCATCAGACTGTCAGCATCCACACACCAGAACCACTGGTAAGACACATGCACGCACACGCACACGCGCACACACACACACACAGATATCTGCTCTAAAAAACACATTAACTCCAACATCATTTTCCTCCATAATGATACATGACCTTTCTGGTACCGGGCGCTTGCAAAATACCACGACACAGCTTGACACCAGAGCAAGTGCGGCAGCTTGTTTTGTGGAGGGTCTCCCCTCATTTACTCATTCAGACGCTCTCATTTAGCGCTTTCAAGTTGATTAATCTCCAAGTTGTTCAATGGGGATTAATGTTCTTGTCCGAAGCCCAACATAGTCTGTCGGCACCGCTCTTCTCAAACAGCGGGTTCAAGACGACCCGCCGAGGCGCTGGATGGCTCATTAGTGCAACGTTAGAAACTATGCGAGGAGTCGATGGCCGTGTAGTAATGAGGCATAAATCAGGGGAGTACTCCCCCCCCCTTTCATTTTTAATATGGGCAGTTTTACTACCGAAAACAAAATCACTGGAACCATTGGTTAATATTTGCTGCTTTTTATTGTATTCTGTGATAGCAAATTGAATAGCTCTTTGTTGGTCCACCAGAAACAAGCAGTTTGAATAAGCTGACTCGGGCTTTGGATTTAACTATTAAATCAATAATTACCTTTGTAATACTTGCTCATGAGCAAACACATTTAACATGAAAAAATGAAGACCGTTTGCAAGTTACTAGTGCCTTTTACAAACTAGTTTGAAATGCTTTTGACTAATCAAAGTTTGGAGATTTGCTGTAGTCAGATATTGAACCTTGAACAGAAAAAAAGAAACTCAATTCAGACCATCTTAATGTCATCCCCAGTTGGTCTTTAACTCTCTAGCACTAGTCATCTATAAATAGCGTCTCAACAGTGGCAGTTTATTGTTATCTGAGAGGCACCTCCATAGAAACATATCCCTACAGTGCATGGAAATAATGCAGGACTCCGTCTAAATGTTCTCCGATCTCACATCGCTTCTCTACCTTCACAGACTCCACACACTCCGAAGGAAACAGCTCCGTCTGCCTCTAGGGCTTTCTTCCAGACCCCAGGCACACTGGGAAGTGTAGTCAGCGCTGCGCCGGCTGCCCGAAAAAGAGGCTCGGCACAGAGGAGACTGGACGTCGGCCACCCGCCAACCAACCAGTTGGACATGTGAGGAGATGGAGGGGTTGGCTAACATGCTGTTTTAACACTCAGGTGTTTGTCCTGAAAGTGAAAAAAAAAAAATGGTTTTAAAACCACTGGTGCTTTGTTATAAACTGTATGAATATAAACTTAAGCAAAACACTGTCAGCGGAGAACTCAAATGAAGTCTTTCCTAAGATACAAAACAATCCGATGTCTGACATTTTGCTAATGACTGTCAGTTTTTAACCAAACTCTTCCGTTATTGGTCCGAATGTCAACAGTCTGAATGTGCCTCATCACACAAGATTTCAGAGTGCATGAGTGAAGCAGTATTGCCAGTGTCACAGTGCCCTCCTGTGGTGGGAGTCGGCCACTGCTGTATTTAATATTTCAGCCTTAATTCCCCCTCCCAGACGTGATCAGGCTACCTAATTCCCCCGTACGTTGTGTATCATAGGCCAATTGCTATTTATATTTTAGCTAATATATGTTGATTACAGGGATTGTAATGGAACATTAACTGTGTTTTTAGCACTAAGCATCTGACAGAATGTCTGTCTAATTTTGAAGTGATTGTTGTTAAGTCGGCCCCTTCAGTTTTTGTTTCATTATCACGGTATAATAGAAATTCTATTAGCTGCAGATTACCAGTTTTTTTTAGTTTTTTTTTTTACATGGACAGTAGCAGACAATCCCCTCTTGGCTCATTTCAGACATTACTGTGAGGAGATAAATCACTAAAGCCTTAAATGTTTACAGTCAGCCAATAATCTCCAGGAACAGTTCTTGGCCTAGCGGGTGCATTCATCTACCCATCAGGAAGACGCATTTTACTGGTGCTGTGTATGTTTTCACAGAGTATCTGCAACCGTAGTGCTTAAATGTTAAACACCAAACCCTTTAGCCGCCGTTACTGACGACTGAGGGACAATGTGACGATGCTCTCAGGGACTTGAATACTTGGGACTTTATCAGAGTACTGTAAAGATGTTTTTTTTAAATCCTTAATTTATCCAGGGAAAGCAGACTGAGCTGAGTGTCGTTCGTACAGTCCCGACACATTAGGGAGACCTCCCAGTATGACCACAACCTGCTGTTGGCTGGTGATGTCCGGGGGGGGGGGGGGGGTGGTGGTGTAAGTGCCTTACTTAAAAGGCACCTTGGCTGAGATAAGAGAGTTGTTGCCTGATTACAGATTCTGAAGTTGTGCAGGGGATTCGTATCAACAGCCCTCTAACTTGCCTCCAGACGAGCCAGCCATATCGGTGCTTTGTACGGGAATCAGATTGAGGAGAGTTTAGCGGTGTCACACCAAAGGGTGCGCAGATAATCCACTCTGACCCGCCGACGTGTATTCATTAAGTACAATCGTATGTGTATTTCTGTATATTCTATTCATATTGTCATTTATGCAGAATGTTATATGCTGCTTTCCTGTGTTTGAAAATAATGATTATTGCACTGCTAGTTTTGGTAGTTGTGTCTGCTGATCCAACTTGTTACAACACCTTCACTGTAGCTCTCTGCTCTCTGTAGTTAAGAGCTAAACTGGCTCTGTATGACTTCCACAAACTTTCATTAAAAATGTATGACTCCGACCAGCATGTGTGCGAGTTTGTGACTGTATTTTCAGAATTATTTTTCATCAATTATCCTATTGTTTTATTCTACAATGGGAGAAAAAAAAAATCCCCTAAAATGGCAAGCCAAATGGTGACAGATTTACAGTTTACCGATATACTAATTAACAGATGCGCCCAATAACTCAGAGTCCAAGTTATAATGGCCCGGCAGATGGAGGCTAGCCATGCTAAGGCGGTCAGATGACACTCTTCATCTGTTACACAATTCCTGTCACTGCAAACTGCGGTGTTGTGCGTAATAAACACTCAAATGGAGCTGATGGTCTGTGTGAAGCCACTGTTATAATTGCATTATTACAAGAAATGATTCACTCCTCACATGTCAGTGCGAAAAAGCAGAAAGGTGGTTAAATTTCAAATTGACCATGCAGTAAATCCGCGTCGGTTCGCTGAGGTTAAGTTATTTATAATAAATACAAATTCCGTTGGGGAGAAACACATTCAACACATCAATTGTGATCTGTGGGTCAGATCGGGCTGATTGAGTCAAACTTAGAAACACACACACCATCTGTGCGAGGACATAAACATCTAATCTAAGCTTTTATATCAGCACTTAAAGTGAGCTGAGGGAGCTGCCAATAGATGTGTTTGGCGCCTGCCAGGCATTTATGACACTAAACCTCAGCAGATGGGACAATTAACTTTATATAGACGGATGGTTCAGCCAAGTATCTGCTGTGGCCAGAAACACTACAATGAAGACACACTATACACTTTCAAATATACACTAGTAGCTACTAGTATTCTTACCACCATGATACTATTGTTTCTACTACTATAACAAGTTAAACTATGATTCATACTACTACAATATATACTGTTACTACTGCATAATGTTAACTTACAACCTTTCACTCCTGCTGCCTGTTCTACTAGTGCTCCAACTACTACCACAAACGACTGCTAGTTCAACAAACGTTACTGCTAGTACACCACTGACTATCGCCAGTAATACAACTACACCACTAACTGCAGCTAGTTCTACTACTGCCACTACTACTACGCCACTTACTACAGCTAGTTCTACCACTACTACACCAGAAACTATTGATAGTTCTACTATTACCACTACTACACCATGAACTACTGCAAGTTTGACTACTACTAGTAGACCACTAACTATTGCTAGTTCTACTATGATAGTTCACCACTATATTGCTAGTTCTACCACTACGCTACTAATTACTGCTAGTTCTAGGAATATAGTAAACCACTAACTGTTGCTTGATCTACAATTACCACCACTAAGCCAACTATTGCTAGTTCAACTTCTACTAATACACCATTAAGTATTGCGAGTTATTCTACGGTTACTTCCAGTGGTGTATAAAGTACCCAAAAGCCATACTTGAGTAAAAGTAAAGATACCTTACTGGAAAATGACTCCAGTAAAAGTAAAAGTCACCTATTAGAATACTACTTGAGTAAAAGTCTTAAAGTATCTGATATTTATTGTACTTAAGTATCAAAAGTACTTTCCTGATATTAAATGTACTTAAGTATTGAAAGTAAAAGTACAAGTAAATGCTGTTAATAAAAAAGCAAAGGGTCAGAATTTGGAGAATTATGAAGTTTATTCTTTTAAGTGCTGTGGCACCATGACCAAGGACAAGGAGCTGTGTTGAAAATAATTGGGTTGGCTGTGATCCATCCAGGAGCAACAATGTTCAACATAATATATTGTACATAAGTATACTTTTGCATCTACTATGAACTTATCATCATAATTCTCCGAAAAGCAATATGACACTATGAAGGACTTGTAACAGTGCGTTTATAAGTATGCTCATTCCGACTAGAGGATGTAGAGGGCAAATGCATAATATTGTGTTCAGCAAAAAATATCCACTTGATGCATCAGGTCAGTGTTTTGAGAAAGGACACCTGCCTTGTAAACTCCTATGGGCCTGATTTGAACACAATAGGCAAAGGTTTTGCTCAAGCTGAATCTGCAATTGGGCGACTGCTACCATCAGAACTCCATCTGATCATCCACAAAATGACTCAAATATCAAAACATGATCGATACTAAAGCAGCACCGAAAGTAACAACCCAGTCATTACTTGAAACTGAAAAATGTCCTGTTCATCTTCAAAAGACAATTCTAATACAATGTAGCTTCTTTACATTCTACATTCTAATAGAATGTAAAGAAGCTACATTGTAGCTTCTTTACATTCTACATTCTATTAGAATGTAAAGAAGCTACATTGTATAGAATGATTCTATTGAAGTTATTCCTTTTTTAAATGCTTTAGACGAGTCACTAATCACTTTAAAAGAGTGATATACAGACATGAGATTGATCTTCTCATGTCACTCTCTTTATACAATGATATAAATTCATCCCCGTTTTGTTGATATCTTACGAAATATTACTCCTCATTTTTCGTGCGTTTTTCCTGCAAAAGTCCAGCAACATGAGTCTGTTTTCGCTTGTTACATGCATACTGTATTTTCAAAATAAACTTCCATCTTCACAGGAAACGACTAAGGTTTAGGCGATGAAACTACTTAGTTAGGTTTAGGAAAATATCGTGGTTTGCGTTAAAATATCTACGGAAGTGGCGTTGCTTAAGTACGGAAATCACGTCACAAATAAATCAACATTGGCTTCTCGTTTCACACACGGCACAAACTGCGGCCTCCTGGAGGAAACACCAGTGTTTGTTTGACCCATCCACCTCTCCTCATCCCACCCGTCCTGTGTGGAATTCTACTCGTGTTGTCGCTCGCTAGCTATAGCATGTAGCATCCTGGGCATCACTGGGAATCTAAACACCGCGGCTTTGAGAGCACTTGTTTGTAATTGCGCATTAACGTGATTAACCAATGATTTAACTTGCAAGCTAGGACCACTGATTCACCAAACCTGCTTGCTTGCAGTCTCTGTTCCACCACAGTCCCCAACGCTGGTCTCATGATTCATTTTGTTTCTAAAGATAGATTTGATTTTGTAGCGAGTAACGAAGGTTTCAGGGGAAATGTATCGGAGTAAAAGTATCAGTTTTCTTTGCAAAATGTAGTGAAGTAAAAGTAAAAGTCAACAGAAATATAACTAGTAAAGTAACGTACAGATATCCAAAAAAACGACTTAAGTAGAGTAACGAAGTATTTCTATTGCGTTACTATACACCACTGGTTACTTCTACACCATTATTAGTTCTACTACTACTGCGGTTACCATTGAAACAACTGCTACAACTACTGCTGTTGTTTTAGTCAATTGACATTTGTAAATAAATATATGTTATTGGTGACCACAAACAACATGTAAAATTAACGACAACCTATATATTATAAGATTTATATAATTGAGAATTGGCTAAAATGAAATGAAAGCATATCCTCAGATATAAAGCATGACACTACCTTATTCTTAATTATTCAGAGAACATATTTATTATAATCAATTACAGTCTGTGCAAGACCTAATCTAACTCATTTATTTTTAAATCATAAGAAAATTGATAAAGCTTTTATTCTTAGGTTTACAGATCGCAGTAAAAGTGAAATATCTGTACTTTTATCATGTACTTGAGTCAAAACTTTACTTTTAGCAATTTGTTAAATGTTCCCAGGTCCTGTTTGCCTGGATATACCTGGATCCTGTTATTGTAAAATGTTTCTCTAGTTGGTCCATTGACCACATTCCTAAAATCCTACAGGAACATTCAGGTCCTAAATCCCATTGTTTGCCAGTCTCTATCTTTATTGTGGAGTCATGAACACTGACCTTAGCTGAAGCTTGAGAGGCCTGTTCTTTTCTTTAAAGTATATTCATGGCTCTGCTGAGACTTCCTCCAGTTTTCCCTGCATATCCTCGGAGAACTCCTGGGTAGATTTCTTACTGTTCAGAGAGTTCTCCTTTTGCTCATAACTTCTCTCAGTGATTCTGTGCGGTCTCCGGCTTTGTAACCCTTTCTAAACCAATATACTTTTTTTCATTGCAAATTCCTTTGGTTAGAGGCATACTTTGACTGTAGGAGGGGATGTGTGGTGACTGCTTCACTGTGGGGTAATGGTTCAACACTAGCGAGATTCACATTCAGCAGGGCTGGCTGCTCAATCAGCTGCATGTAATTAACAATCACATTAGGTTAATGTGCCGACCGAGAGAACCGTTTTCACATGAGTGATGTCGGTCTCGCATAACTTTATTGCTTAAATAAATGAGATAGAAAAATTCCCATTGTCAATATATCAAATTCTATTTATTGTGGAAATGCTTTGCACAGCCCTGCGGTGTCTAGTAGCTGCACATATGGCTTCATTTAATGGCCGACAATTACCATCTCATATGTATTTTCCAGCTATTGTCTATAGTCACAATAAATGTCCTCGTCATCATCCATTTTACATAGAATAATGCTGAAATGAACAGTCGTCAGTCTGCGGATAAACAGCTGATTGAGTATTCCTCCATCAAGCGCTCTATTGTTCTGGTCATTTCCAAACTAACAGCATCATGGCAGAAAGATGAAGCTGAGGTTTGCTGGGCGACAGCGCAGGGTGCTGTCTGTTCTCCCTCTGCAAACCACTCACTGCAGATGATATTCTAACAGCAGGAGACTTGGATCAGCTACACATGCTGGTTTAACTAAGGATCAGATTCACTGCGTCTCTGTTTACATTAAAGTCTTTAATTAAGCACAACCCATAGCCCTGCCCTCCTTAAAAGGAGTTCATTTTATGATTGAACCTTTTAATTCAAGTGAATCTGCTCCCATGTAGCTCCATGTGATGGGACTTAGTGATGCCATGACAAAGGTTATGAGAATAAAGGTCATAACCAGGAGAGTTGATGCTTTCTCCCACATTGCATGGCACCGTAACAGCGGCGACTTAAAGCTTTAAAAATCATATAAAATATGGCTTGTCTGTGTTTAATGGTCTGTCAAATAGAATTGTTTTTATAACCCCTTTATGTAACTTGTAAAAAATTAATTTTTGGCGGGGCATATTTAAATGGAACTTAGTGCATGTTTTTCTCTGATTTGAGTCTCGCTATACAGAAAAATGCTTCCATGTAAGCTGTCCATGGGCCTATTACATACGCATCATTACTTGGTCCTCCGTTTACCATGAGCCAGAATTTCTGACGGCACCTGAAGGCAGCAGTGTTGAGTTCACGCCCCTTGAAGCCCCTCCTTGCGTTGAAACACTAAATATGTGGAGTATGTGGCATCGCAGCGTCAGTGTGGTGGAGTCTGCTGCAGTCTGAGGATCCGGAGGGTCGTCTACATACACAGGGAGCACGTCCAGCTGGAACCTAACTTCACACCTACCTACACCATACCCGCTTTTTAAAAGTCTACTTAAGGTAACTTTGATTTTGTTTAGTGTTTTTGTAATTTTTTAATTTAAATGTTTTTTTCTGAAACTCAATGGTGTGGATTTCCGACCGGTTTACTGACAAACTTGTGCTTTTATTGAATGTTACTGAATGTGTTGGTTGAAGAGCAAATAAAGTTAGTGTACTTGTTATACGTTGTATAACAAACTTTAGGACAACTTTTGCGCAATTACCATGGCCGCAGGTTCCAAGTGAATCTCTTTAGTTATGTATTGCCCAATTGTAACGTCAATACTTTGGATACATTGTTGCTTTTGCCATTTAAAGCCGACACAAATTAAGGTGAAAGTGGCAGACGTTAGCTAGCAATACAATACAAACACCGAATGACAAATTATCAGGCTAACAAGCCAAACAATACCCGCGAAACTATTTGGGTGACATTAGCACAAAAACATGCTAGCCTAAATGAATATGTAGTGTTTTAAATACTGTATAACGTTAATAATAACATGCTAACGCTGCTGAGTTTTTTTTTTTCATTTTATATATTACGTCGAAGCGAAAAGTAATTTACTTTAGCTAATAACGTCACCTAATACACTTTTATGAGAACAACATCTCACTGTACCCACCGGAATGTTGTACAGCGAGCAGGATTGTCTCCTAAAGTCCGATTCCTAAACCATTAAAAACATGTTAAAATTCGACAGAGACACTTGGTCCAGCTGCTGCTATTGATTGGTTCGGTATGTTTTCAAAGGTCAGAGGTCACACCGTATATTGACTATAGTATTCTGAATAGTGCCAGGAGAAAACAAAAAATAGAGTTCAATTAAAAATCAGATGCAATTTCATGTAATGGCAGTAATGTCTCCCAGAGTTTCCAAAGGGTTCGGTGAATCACCCTTTTGTAAAGAGTTCAACAATAATACAATTTAATTAGTCTTGGTTGAGTGGAACATTTAAGTGAGCAGCAATGATCTCAGAGCTGTTTAGGATTATTTTCTGGGAACAAACACTGAATACTGAATGAAATGTGCCGTGTTTAAAATCACTGGATATCAGCACAAATGTTGGTCTTTGGACACTTAAGTCTAAAAATAGCATTAATGAATCAAAGGCACATATGTGAATCCTTAATTGTAGACTAGATATTACCACTGAACTGTGTGAGGCTTTCAATTGACTGCGGTTTCTTTGATGGTACACATCAGCTGACTTGTTGGTGTGTGTGCCTTCTCATCACACCCAACCCCCTGAGGGTAATGTCAGTGTTCTTTTGATCTCCCCCCCGCCCCACCTGTTCTACACTCTAATCCAGCTGGGAGGAGGGCCGACCACATTAATGGTTTCTGCGGCTTTGTGCTTTCTCTTCAAATTAATCAAAGATAACGGAGCTTTTTAATTTCAGTCTTCCCGAATATATCGCAGCAGGCTTGCTTTTGCGGTGATGAAATGCTAAATCTGTCTCGCCCCCTTTTGACACCAATTTTAAAGGGGAGTGAGTCTGTAATTCCAGACAGATGTGCTTGTGAGTCAAGGAGTGAATGTGCCCGTCATGTCACGGAGGCTCTGTGAGGTAACAACAGTGGTTACTTTACACTGCTGTTTGTGTTTGTATCCTGCAGTCACGGCACACAACAGAAGCCTGAAGGCATGGCGCCCTGAAACATTCCTTTGGGTATTAGTCTGCCCTGTTGTTCAGGCCGACCTCTTTTTGCTTTGTTATTATTTATTTTTTTCAGGATGGCAGCGGTGGCCTGGAGCAGCGGATTCAGTTCAACCATGTGCAACATTATAAATCCACCCCCCCCCCCCCAATAGAGCTTATTGGTGGGACGGTCAAAGTAACCCTGCCCCAGATGCTTCAGCCTCTCACATCATCTCCACCTCTCCCTTCTCAGAAACGCTGACAATGCCGAACTGGGGAGGAGGCAACAAGTGCGCAGCGTGCCGCGGGACGGTTTACCACGCCGAGGAGGTGCAGTGTGACGGGAAGAGTTTCCACAAATGCTGCTTTCTCTGCAGTAAGTACGGCTGGAACACCTCAACGCGTGGACTAGGATCACATTTAAAGAGCATAGCAGTGTTTGTGCATGTTTTTAAGTGGAGTTTGAAGTCATTGGCATTTACCAGGGATGGTTGGTCCAAAAGAGGCTATGGAGGGGCATCATGGGAAGTGTAGGATAGTGCGCTTGCTCCATGCTACAGACTAAACGTCAGGACACCTGAGCCTCCGCTGCTGCTTTGATTTTGAATATTCTTCTTTTGTTGTCTCTTGTGAGTCCCACGACTTAATATAGTTCCCCTTTTAATAATGTGTTCTTGCCACATAGTAAAGCATGAGTGAAAGACCATTTTGTAATGACTAAAGCATCTCACCCCCCCAAAAAAAAAGAAAAACGGCGAGAAGCGTTGTGAAAAGAATCATGGAAGCTCATACTGCCATTTGTCTCACTGTTTGTTGATTTCACGATGTATTCTTATCAATTTGTTGGACGGGTGGGCCTCTTGTCCTATAAGATAGACACCAGAATTATACAAACTCTTTCATTCAGCTGCCATCAAGAGAAGACCAAAGCAATATGAGCCACAAAAAGACGAGTTTATTTTCTTCCATACAACGGCAGCTTTGTCTGACATTCCTACTGAGGAGATTACAGGCAAGGGGACTTGGTGTCCTTTGCCCTTTTCTCCAGTTTCTCAGTTTTGACATTCTGTGACATTCAGTGACATTCACCACTTTTCCGTTCTGTGTGTGAAAGGCATCTATATACTGACAGAAGTGTCAAACAGAGCCTCATGCGACCCTTTGTGCACGTACTGAAACTTTGTCTTCATTTGTATTTGCTTACTCTCTGCCAGCGGTTACGCGTGAAGATGGATGATCCGACTGTAGTGAAGGGAAACTTGAAGCACTCTGAGAAACCCTCACAGTATATGAAGATTTAGGAGCGATTGGATTGGACGAACAGAAATTTTCAAACAAGCTTTCATTGTGAAAGTGATTTGAGATCAGAGAGATGCGAGTGGAGACATTTTGTCCCAGCCAGTTGTGTGAAATATTAAACCGGTATCAGGTGGTCACACAGTGCAGGCCAGTGTGTGAAGAATTCCTCTAATCCCAGCACCAGCCAGCGTGCAGTCTTAAGCCTCTGTAATGCTTTTGTTTTTCCAAACAATGCATTCTTTACTTTGCACAAACCTGCTAAATAAACAAATCGCCCCAACTGCTACTGTTTAGATCTAATGAATCCTGCACCGACATCAGAAAAACTAGTTATGATGAAAATCTAGATCAAAAAGGGCATACATAAGAAATGTAGCCCCACTACTGAATGCCTCTTCCTGCTTTGTATATGAAGACTTTTACTTTATTGGTTGAGTTTGTGTGCTTTTCTGGTTGTGCTAACTTAATGTGTACAATACGGTATTCAAGGCATCTATTGCCTCCACGCGGCTCTCAACATGGAGACAGCTGAGCCAGCGGCTTGCTGCTTACGGTGCTAACAGCGCAAACAACGGCAGCAGTGCTGACAAAGCTAACGGTGTTAACCTGGGGGAGGAACGGAGCTCTAAGCGTCGTATGGAAACAGTGCAGAGCGACGGGCATTTAGCTAATGGGGGAATGCACTAATAAGGCATGCAGCCGGCCCGGCTATGTCATCAAAACAAGGCAGAGCTCAGATAACAACACACACGCAGAGGGAGGGTGACTTCATTCCATACTCCACTGTATCTTTACAGTCATTTCTGCGACATCCTGATCACAGGAAGATGCTGTGTTCCACTTGCGTAACTCCTTCTCTCTGTGCGTCCTCAGTGGTCTGCAGGAAGGGCTTGGACAGCACCACGCTGGCTATTCATGACCAGGAGATCTACTGCAAGTCGTGCTACGGGAAGAAGTACGGCCCCAAAGGCTACGGCTACGGTCAGGGGGCGGGGACGCTCAACATGGACCGGGGGGAGCGACTGGGAATCAAACACGAAGAGTGAGCTGGGCTGTCGATTGGGATGGTCGAGATGATTATTTCAGCCGACACGGAACCAAAGTGATCTGCTCTAGTGTGCTGTGTTCCTGTTTGTTACTTGCTATATATATATGGTCAGAGCTGTGTTGTTGTTGTTTTGTATCTTGAAATGTTTGCATAGAGGCTCATTTATGCAACGGCACCACAAACAAACACCCACCCACCCTGAATGTTTACGCCTGCCTCGGGCCTCAGGTGACGACCGTTGTGAAAGAGTTTGATTATGTAACCAGCAGGATCCCGCTTTCCCTCCTCTCTGTCCTCCGCCACAAAGGGCTTCATTCAGGGGCCGCTGGGGCTGGCAGTCACCCTTCGATAAGCAGCGCTCTGCTCACTTTCCCACCACTGGCTGAGGACAGCGAGAGAGACAGTTGAGGACTAGGGTCTGCCAGGTTTATTTATGGTGTCTTTGCATATGTCAATGTTTTGGGTCATACTTGGTTCACTATTGGTAAATGAGTAAATGTCTTCTCAAGAAAAGAGGTTCTGGTTCAGAAAAATCTGATATCCACCACTTAAGAAAAATATTTTTTATGACAAATTACTTTTTAAAGGATCAATTTCAGCTTGTAATATTTTTAGAGACTAGATTATTGACATTTTGGATGATGATGGTTTTAGATTCATGACTTTTTGGAAAACAATTTGTCATGTTCTTCATATGCCCCCCCCCACCCCCACCCTCTCTCAGGACACAGACTCACAGACCGACCACCAACCCCAACCCGTCCAAATTTGCCCAGAAGTTTAGCGGTTCGGACAAATGTGCCCGTTGTGGAGACTCGGTCTATGCAGCGGAGAAGATCATGGGGGCAGGCAAGGTGAGAGCTTTGTCCTCTGAGGTTGACATCTGTCGTTTTGAGTGAAATATCTCAACATCTGTCAAATGGATTGCCATGATAGTTGGCACATATATTCATGAATCTGATCTTTCGCCCCAGAATTGAAGGTTGTGCTCCTGCAACTCTACTCAATGAGTTTCACTTATTCAAGCTGCAGTGTGAACTTAACAGGGTTATAATGACCTGTGAGATGTGTTGTCCACTTCACCATGCTGCATCATAAAGTTTGATCATAAGCAGAAATCAAACCTCGCCAGCGGTGTTTGTTCCTTGAACTCCACAGGCAGGTTTGGTGTGGTCTCCTCTAATGAGAGAACACAAAATCCTGTTTTTCTGATTGAAGCTGTTCAATGACATTGAGATGGGAGCTTCCTAACAGCTGGCGTTAATCCAAATGATGTTTCGACAGGATGTTTTGGTTCTGAGGAAGAAAAAGCAATGAGTCTCGGACTCGTTGTCCACAGAAGAACAAAGAAATGTGTTCTGAGGGGCTCTGTTTTTCCCTCCAAAAATGGGAGCGGAGTGTTTCCTATCGCTGATCGCATGTGGATTCACACAAGCTGTTTCATGGCAGATGATGTCATCGGGTTCATGTGTTTCCTAATGGGAGGAACTCTACGAGGCTCCACTCATTGGCTCACAGCACCACCTGTAATTTTCTGTGTTCGCTGCTCTGATGGGACTTAATGAAGGAAACGATGACGTATGTTGTGAGAAACATCTGCTTTTATCAGCTCTTAACTTAAGTGCTTAACTTATTTCATCTGACCATTTAAAGGTAGATTTAGCATTAAAGCATGAAGACAGACTTGAACAGCAATACAATTCTCAGTACAACTAAACGTGTCCCTTTCTCCTCATAGCCGTGGCACAAGAACTGCTTCCGCTGCGCAAAATGTGGCAAGAGCCTGGAGTCGACCACGCAGACCGAGAAAGACGGAGAGATCTACTGCAAAGGTGAGACAAAAACATCTGGGGCGAAGGATGTGTGACGTTTCACTCACAGCATTACAACAGATTGTTTCTGATGGATTACTGTCACCACTAAGCTAAGGTGAAATAACATTTGCGCTCGCCAACACGTTTTGGCAGAGCAGGAGTGGAATAAATCCACCACGCAACACATTTCTCACTAAACATAATGAATGAGTCGTGAAAAGCCTGCTCATTGTGCCTTTAAAGAACTTTCTGCTTGTTTTTACCACCAAAACTATTGACGATCTCATCAGCCTCAACTGTGCTTTGTGTCTGCCACTAATTAGCAAATGTTATCATGCTAACATGCTAAACCGTGATGGTCAACATGGCAGACGCATACAGTCTGTGGGTAGACACTACATCTGTTAACACAGTCGTTGTCAGCTCAGATAGAGCCTCAGTAGCCATGTTATAGGTAAATAAGAGCAATAACAAACGAGAACATTTAACACCTGCTCATAAGATGAATTAGGGATTCACAAATCTGTGCAGAGATCAGCTCTTGCAGCTGAGCTCCTCACCACTGTCAGCTGATGTGATCGTATCAGCAAAATCAGACCTGGACCAACAAATCGCACAAACAGTCGTGTTCACGGTCGTACCACATGAGTTATTCCACACTTGGTGAGTCGGTTTTCTGAGGCAGAGATGCGTGCAGTGTGAGTTCTCCCTCCTCATCAGCACAACGAGATGCGGCCGGTTTGGTTAAACAGAAGACATAAAAAAACAAATGAATGTTTTGCTGAGTGTCATAATGAAACCTTGTACTGATGAGGACGAATGTTGCATCTCTGCTCTAAACCCAAACAGGCCAGACTCTGCTGCTGATATCAGTCTGTGGTTCAGAGACTTCCCGTCTCTGTCTGAGCAGCAGCTGGATATTCTTACTGTAATCAGGAACATTTTGAAGACTCATGTGGACAGCAGGACGGAGAAGTTCCCCCTTTAACGTTTTGTTCAAAACAAACCAGGAGTGGTTTATTAAAAAAAAAGTGTCCGAAATTCTGCACCTCATTGTTCCGACCACAACCTGAGTGGTGAGCTTGTTCTAAACGTTGCATGTTGATGTGAGGTAAACAGCTCTGAGTGTTCGAGCTGGGAAACTCCACTGTAAACGTGAACACACACACGCAACAGAAAAATGAGGGAGATGTCTTAATAAGACGCAGTAAAACTTAATGTTCTTCTTACCTGGAGAACTTTTTGTCCATCAGTGTGATTTATTAGATGTATAAGAACACCAGCTGTGGATCATCTCAATACAGCAGCAATAATTAGTCCTAATGATGGAAAATATGTGGAGCTCAGTAATAGTTCAGCTCCCTGATATGGGAAAAAAAATCTCTTGATCAAAAATCAGGTGCATTTTTTAACAGTAATATTAATTAGCTGTGTACATCTAGGATGCTAAAATGTCTGGAATTTATCTAAGGAGCAAAGACTGGAAAAATATGCACATCTGGAAGAATGGAAGCAGGTTTGTTCAATGTGTCATCTCAGTGATGCAGGAAATACGCTTTTATTTTTCTTTTGATTGAAATCTCACAATACTAATTAGTGGATTATTTGTAAAAGTTACGTGGATGATCTCCAAAAATTGGCTCTTCACATATGAAACATTTACACCTTACCTAGATACACAAAGAAAAAAAGCCCTTTAACAAGATTAAAGGGAAAATTCACCTTTAAATGTGGATGTCCAATCAGTGTTGATGGTCCTCAGAGCGTGCTATACTGACCCACAAAGCTGAGCTTGCTGCCGCAAAATGTGGTCCTCCTGCATCCTGACTCGATAGTGAAGAAGTTGGAGGTGAGGAAGAACTGCAGGCTGCTGGTTCAGCTTTGATTCCTCGTTCTGGACAGCCAGAGTGTTCTAGATGCGGCAAGAAAACAGAACCTCCTTGTTCTATTTGTTTTAAAAACTGTAAAATTGGCATCCCATGATATGAGCGCAGAAGATGTTATGGACATTTTAGGATGTTTTGGATGACTCAGATATTCAGGTATACGGCCGAAGAAATGCGGTGGAGAGAGCTCGAGAGGATCTGGCACGACGGGGACCCTCTGGACGTCAGAAGCTCCCACGCAATGCATTCTGGTACATGAAGGCACTGCTGGCACGGCGAGCAGTCAATATATAGCACTGAGGAATTTGTTGCTTTGGTCATCAGTTTACCATAAACACTGATTGGATGTCCACATAAAAAAGTGGTGCATTTTCCCTTTAACATAAGGCCAGAATATGTTTTGTCATATTTGATATCTACTGTATAGATAGCTTTGGTTTTTAATCCCATGAGGGACGGGCCACAGGTTTGGTATGACATGGAAATGAAAAGTAACCTCCATAATTCTTACACTGGTGAGGATTCTTCCCTTTGTGAAAGCTTGACCAACAACATGAAATCACCTACAGTTTTTAAATGCCTGCTTAATGTCTGTCATGTGAGGATGCAGTCACCTGCAGCTCGTTAACGTTTGTTTCCTCTCTCCCTCCACAGCGTGTTACGCCAAGAACTTCGGGCCCAAAGGCTTCGGTTACGGCCAAGGAGCCGGCGCTCTGGTTCACGCTCAGTGATCACAACATGAACGTCAACGTCCACCCCCCTCCCCCCTGTTGTTTCCTCACTCGATACAAATAAATAAACATTAACAAACCGAAACCCACTTGCTCACATTTGACTGTATTTTATTATTAAAGCCATTAAAACTGAACCATGCCCATATGTTTACATCTGAAGCGGAGTTACAGTGATGTCTTAAGGTGGGCAGAGAGGCACTGGAGATGATTATGTGCTTTCACTTTTTTTTTGTTTTTTTGTATTTATTTTATTATCCCACATGGCGAGGGGAGAGGGGAGACAGAATGGAGACTTTCAGGCTGCTGGAAGAACTAGTGAGGACTGATACGGCTTTGAATCCACGTCCTGGATGAGCTCTGCCCTAGAAAAACAAAAACACAAGCCCTCCTTTACCTCCTGTCACTTAAAAGGCAATATTAGAACACAAGTGGTTAGTTACTGGTTACTGATATGATATCAAGTCACCACCTTTGACCTTTTAAAGCACGCAAACACTAGCGGCTGTGTGTTGACTTTGCAGGGCAGAAATGACATCAGTTAGCAAGTTAGCAAGATGAGGGGGAGGGGCGCGAAACATGGGCCGATGACATAACCGTCCCCTTCTGATGATGAAGATGCAAACACGAGGCCCAAAAGTTCCCGAGGCCTTAATGTAATAGAACCTCCCCTCTAAACTATTGCATGATCACATTTCAGCTTTTAGAAAACAAAAAACAAAAGTTGGCGTCTGCCTTAGTTCTCTAGTGTCTTTGCTTTACAATTTGTACATCCAGTGGTATAACAAACCCAGCGATATATGACATAGAAATGATAAAATAAACCTTTAGGATGACAACAGAGTCCACAAGCATGGAACATTCAAATATATTACACACTTGCACAGGAGGGCCCGACTGCAAATCTGGCAACCTGAAAGAAAAGTTCCACTAAACACACTGGATTTGAGAGAAATAAAACTAAATAAACAAAAAAAACAAGTACAGACAAATGAAATGCAGAAAAGTACTTGCAAATACTTAACATTCACTATATACAGACACGTGGCTTGCCGGGCTGCCAGCATGGTGATGACTACGGGGTCGGGTCAATGGGGGGGGGGGGGGGGGGGGGGGGGGGGGGGGGCGTGAGAGCCCAGCTGTCCCAAGCATCGTACATGCAGTGGATAGTCCTCGGCAGGGTATTTAGGGGTTAAAATGCCAATAGACAGCAGTGTCGGACATCACTAGAAGCTATGGTCATACACTTGGAGTATAGTCACTTGATCTTCTTCTTTCCGTTTGGTTGGAAGAAATCCCCCCCCCCCCCCCCAAACTCAGAAAAAAACTAAAAATAGAAATCCAGGAGCACCTTCAACTAACACTGAGAAAAAGAAAATAGTTACAGAGAAAAGATATTGTTTATGTACAGGTGCACATTCTTTACACTTCAGTCCATCCTGCTGCTGACTGCGGGGGTGTGTGGGGGGCAGACAGGAAGTGATGGGAGTTGGCCATGTCTGATGGGCCCCTCCTCTTCCTGTCTGTAAACAATGGAAGCGTCGCTGATGGGTCCATGTGTTCCGTAACAGCCAAAAAGAGCCAAAAAACTACAACTAAATGATCAGTGCAATGTCATAGGCAGACAAAAGACAAACAAAACAAATAAGACTTTACAGCTTTTTTTGAGAGAAACACACATGGAATGAACCTTCCTTGTAAACTCGTCCGTCCTTCCGCCGCGTTCCCCTTCCTCTTCTACTGCTGCTAATAAATACTCGCTTTATAGAGGTTTACTGTGACGTTCCATGTCGAACCGCTACAGGTACTTGTTTAACCATTTCTTCTCATAAAAACCGACTTCAGCTAAAATGATGTGAAATGTAAAAATGGTGGTGCTAGCCCATAATGACTTTATCTATAAATAGTTTTAAAATAAATATACCTGTATCACATTGTCTGTAGGATATTTTCTGTCGCCTCTACAGTGGTCGCCGCTGGAGGAGTCACACACTTCGTCCTGTGTGAACGCCGCACGACGACTGCTGTCAGGGTGCAAAAAAATTGAAACTGCTCGGATATCTCCTAAAATTCCGTCTAACAGCTTTTGTCTCGAACAGGTGAGAAGTTGGACTCCTGCAGCAGCTCCACCTCTTAACCAACTCTGATGAGTTCAACTGTGTTGGCAAATCCTCATCAGCTCGACTCATCCCGGTGCAAAATCAAGACCTTTAAAAAAAGACATTCCCTTATCTCTATCATAATTAGAAACAAATTCATTATTTAAAAAACAAAACAAAAATGTTTTCCTCCAGCCTCCCTGGCCAGCACAGTTCACCTTCACAGGACCGACAGACTTCTTGAACCAATCAAAAACAAACAAAATACGTATAGGGCATATCAACAGGGACACCATAAATAGGGATATAGTGGGAGGGGCAAATAGAGATGCTGTCTCCGGTACAAACAGAAATGCTTTTATTTTGTAACTCCTCTGGACTGTCGGCCTCTCTCCTCTCCGTTTGTGCCTGGCAGCAACGCACCGTCCAAAAGGGCTGAGGAGAGGAGACGAGGTGGAGGAGTGGGACGGCTGATGCTGTAGAATAGTAGTAGTAGTAATAGTAGTAACGGTAGTGGTGAGGGCGGAGGGGGGGTGGGGGGTGGTGGTGTTGCCCCGTAACAGCATGCTAGTCCTGTCAGATTATTTTTTTCTAAGTCTTTTGATCGGTGTGAGAGAGAGATGGTCCAAAAAAAGCAAGCGCTCTTGAGAACAGCATCGCTCCGATATGAATGCCGGCGTGTGTGGGGGGGGGAGACGGGGAGGGTAATCCTTCTAAGCGACACTGGACACTCCCCTCCCCCCCCACTACCTTCCCCTTTTCTTCCTCCTCTACACCAGCTGGTAGCCCGAGCCTGACGTCTGGTCGTACTCTATTGTGTACTGCGTGGTCCAGTCCACCGCCACAGGCCGGATCAGACCGCAGCAGCGGATCTCGAAGAAATCGATGAGGTTTCTGATGCAGCCGTGGCTGCAGAGAGAGAGAGCGAGAGCTAATCATGTTATCATCATTTACCATGGTAATAACTAAAGAGTACTATCACATAATTTCTAAGAACTGCTGGTGGCATCATTTAAAGACTACTCCTCCAGTTTAGCATTACACTTGTCAAAACCGGGTGCCTACATTACCCACAGTTAGGGGTGCAACGGATCACAAACCTCACGGTTCGGTTCGGATCACGGTTCGGATAATTTTTCGGATCAACAAAGAAAAGGGGAGGAGACAAATATAACTTTGCTTTCCATTTATTAATTAAAGAACTTCAAAAACACTTAAAGAAAAGAACTTTGGGCTATAATCTTACATAAAAACAAAAATATTGAAGATGTCCAATTTGAAACAAAATTAAATAAATAAATAAAACATTCAAATATACTCAATTCTGTTAAGTTTAAGTGCAACATGAGGTATGTTGATACCCTCGTCCTTTGATCAATATTGAAAGAGAGAAACAGCCAGTGAGCTAGCTTCCACTGTTTACACTTAACTGAACTGCTCAGCAACAACTTGGGTCTATGTTTACTTCCTGTCAGGTTATGCCATTCAAATACACTGAAATAATGTTTACCATTACTGTGACATTATTTTCAAAAAGATGAGAATATCTCCATTGTCTGGAGTGAGGGTAGACCTTTCTGTGGTGACTGGGATATTACTTTTGGGCGTGTCTAGCTTCCACTCTACTGCTTCTGTCAGCACCTGCACCAGGTGTGTGTCTGTCACAGAGGGGGCGTGTCTGAAAGCAGTCACGTCTTTTCCTTTTCATAGAGGTCTGGAACAAGCTTCACACTGAAGTGGGTGCGTGAGTGGATTTCGTAGCGTGGCTACCAGATTTTGAAATCCTTTGTTTTCCACACCGGAGTGTCCCCCGTCGCTGACAGACGGGATGGTCTCTTCATATGTGTGGACATGCCGATGTATTGCCGGTGTCGTGTGTCTTTCTCTTTAAATAATGCCTACATACGGTTCACGAGTGATCCGAACCGTGAGGGCTGATCCGAACGGATCACGGATCAATCCGTGATCCATTACACCACTACCCACAGTGCAACCGGACCGCCGACAGTTCAGTCGTAGGTTCCTCTGACTCAAGTGACATCACTTGAGGATATTAATCAGTCCTCACACAGCTTCCTCTAGCGAGAACATATCTTTTTTCCCCCTGATTTTGGCGAACCCTTCAATGCTTTTTACTGAAACTCGCTGAAAGGATGGGATTCAGCTCTCTGTAGTAAACAAATAAGAGAAGATCACTCACTTGAAGGGGCTTTCGATGGACGTGGCTGTGACTTTAAAGTGCTTGTATCTCCGAGCGTTCATCCTCTCGTTGGTGGTGATTCCCAGAGCTGCGATCTAAGAGAGGTAGAAGGCGAAGAGGTCAGCCAACATTCCACAGAGTAACAGACTCAACTATTTAAGCGTGCATATTACAGGCTCAATTGTAAATCCTAGTTGTCCCAGACCTGGTAGAGCTGACACATGATGAGCACCGCCACCCACATTAAGTGGAAGACGCTGTTGAGGAACATCCAGAACATCCAGGGAGAGCAGGAGGCGATCTGGGTCAGGTAGAGCCAGAAACCATCCTTGGCGTAGCTGGTGGCACAGTGGATCCTCCAGTCTGAGGGAGGAGAGACCGAAGGGAGGGAGTCAGCAGAGAAACAGAGCAAAAACGAGGGAAAAGGGAGCGGGGCTTCCTACTCACAGCAAATGCAGCCGTATATCATCCAGCAGATCATGCAGAGCAGGAAGAACAGGTAACCCATGAAGTAGCGGTGATTGCCACTTCCTGTTGAGGAGAAACAAACATGTCACGTCCCATTCTCATCACCTTAGCTCTTTGCTTTGGTCATCTCTCTGCCGACTGAATGGAGGTCAAGTGAAAGGAAAGTCCAGAAGTGACAAGTTTACACACACATGCACCTTTGCCCTCTTCATTTCCTGCATCTCGTCATGATAGCCTTCTCCACTGTGTTGAGAACTGATGAACAAGTAAATGAAAACTAACCTGAACAAGTCTACACTTCATGATGTACTCTGTAAAAGGAATTGAAAAGCAATAACCAAATCCTTTTTTCAAACTAAATCGGCTGGAACAGTGCTCATTAAAAGGATCCCAGCTTACGTCCAGCATTTCCCTCAAGAACAAATTGAGAGCAGGAGTCCGGACACATGCTGCTTGTTAGAGTGGAATATGGAGCTGATAAAACACCACAATAAAAAGCCACAACTCTCTGTCAGGGGAAGGAAAATGGCGAGTGTTTGAGGGAGAGCGTGACATCGTCGTGAATCTGTGGCGGCGTTGACGTACCGACACAGTTCCCCACCCAGGGACAGTGGTGGTCGAACTTGGCGATGCAGCGGTTGCACACGGCGCAGTGTTTGGACCTGATGGGCTTCCGTATCTGCAAGGACGCAGACGTAATGGAGCAAAAAAAGGTTGTATTGTTATTTCTGTTTTGCTCTGCATGTATCGTCTTGTAAAAGAGAGGAGTCAGATTTTTACCAAGCAGGTGCTGCAGAATATGCTCAGATCCAGGCTGCCCGTCTCTGCCAGCTCCACAATTGTCTGGAGGAAGGAAAAGAGAAACAAAAGCAGGATTTTAGATTTTTTTTTAAAGCAGGCAGAGGCGTGGCAGAAAAATGAACAACCAACAAAAAAATGAATCTTGGAGAGTTCTAATCCGCACCGCAACAGAAGACCTACAGACAGCCTACAAGCTGAAGCTGAGGCTTCCAGCTGAGCGATCCCACTAAACTAAAGCTACAATGGGAATACAGTTTCATACAGCCATTAGTTTGGTTTCTGTTTTGAAGGCAAAAATACTTAACATACAGGGTTTGGATTTAATCTGCAGAAATATGATTGTTTTCAGACATTACGTCACTGTGCAAATAAACTAAAGCTGCAGAAATCAGAGGAAAAACAAGAGGTGGAAGGGCTCCTCTGCAGTGAATGGAAAGCTTTGAAGCCTTTGATGCAGAGGAGAGTCCTGCGCTGTGCTGAACAATGCAGGGTAAATATAGCCCTTCATCAATCACAGGGGCCCGGTGGGAAGAAGAGGCCTCTGTTGTCCCCCATTAGAGTGCGATAATGAGGGACGGAGACACCAAGAGGCCAGAGGAATCAACCGCGATCACGTCGTGTTCGCGGTAAAACAAATGATCGGACGCCTGTATTCACTGCACATACGTTAAAGGGACAGTGTGTAGGATCAGCCCTCTGCTCACTCCCCCCTTTCCAAGACTGCTGTAACGTTAGCCGCCCAGTGCTAACAGATCCCCCCCGAAGTGCTACACACTGGCTCTTTAACACTTTGTGTAGTAAGATACGACAAAAATAACAAAATCAAAAACATTCAAAGGAGAAACAAATGGCCAAAACACAAGAAAGCATCATCACTAAGTAGGGTTTCAAACATTGTTCTCAAACGGTGTTCCTGCTGCTGGTGTCTTTACCTTTTTCTTCTGCTCCTCGGTCGCTTTGATGATTCCCGGGTCGGACTTCCAGGACTTGCCAAAGTTGTAGAACAGCGCGATGGTGTTTAACAGGAAGGGCAAGTGGACGGTGGCAAAGGGGAGATGTGCAGCGAACGTTAAGGAAGACGAACGAACAGCTACACCAGTTTTAACAACTGCAGTTTTTTTTTTGCCACGATCAAATCCTATTTATTCTTGCCTGAGAATCCTCCTGTTTTTAAGCCAATATGTCAACAAAACTGTGTCCTGTGTTCTGTTGCAACCATGAACCATTCCTGCTCTCACAGAGGAAACTACCAGCACTAGCAGACTGTTTATGTGACGCTGTTATGCAGTGAATGTATACATGTACATGGGCCGATACCTGTTCCCATAGAGCACTGGTGTGCAGGTTCTACGGTCCTCTGTGTAAACAAGTGAGGCCTGTAACGGATTACGAGCAGAGTCACTCATGCAGGTGGGCATGACTCAGCTAAAATCCCACAGGAAAACCAGCCAAGTGACACAGAGAGGCCCAGATTTGCTAATGTGTGGCTGAAAATGGGAAAGTGGGAAAAATATGACAATTTTGAAGAAAAAAAAAAAATATATATATAGAATCGTTGAGAAACAGCTTCACATGTGTCTTTTGCATCTTGCAAATGCCCCCCCCCCCCCCATACTCTTTCAACAAAAGATTTGAGAATGGAAGCTGGCAGACCACTACGCTTCCACTTGATGTGTTGGGATCATATTCTAGGCTTCAAATGCTACCAAGTGCATAAGTCAGAGGGATTCATCCATGAATGTATAAAGAGAACTGGATAGAGTGTTGGAGGCAGCACCCTTGTTCATTCCTATGAAAGTTTGACTTCCGAGTATAAAATGACCTGATCTTCAGCATTATGGGGCCCATAGAGCAAGCTCACTAGTATTTCCTTTAACCCGGCCTCCCAGCCCTCCATCTGCTTAGTAACAGTTATTTAAGTTCAAACCAAACTGAACGCTTGGATCTGGACCGTCAAAGCAAACTGGATGCGAACACCAACCTCGAAAAGGCCAAATCCACCATAATAGACGATACTAAAGTCCTCTGAAGCACGAGGGACACACACCATGAGCATCTCAATAACATGCCCCAACAGCAACCTTCCTTTCACCCCTCTGGCACAGTTATGACCTCACTGATGAGCACTTACTCAGCACCGACAGAGTGAGAGGCCTCTACAAGTCCCTAAAGACCACATGAAGCCATTGATCTTCAGAAGTATCTCCACAAAGAACTGGGTGTTGACTTAATGAGTCAAACCCTCTCAGAGCTTGCCACTGGTCTGCTCACTCAGGGACCGGTGGAGATGCAGAGCGATCAATGAAACTCCTCAGACAAATGGGTTTGAAGCTTCCTCAGGGAGAGACTGTGGTCACCTCCCGTTAGCACCCAGTTATCTTTTGAAAGGAGTGGTGAGGTGGTTTTGACAAGGTCTCCCTACCTAACAGCAAGAGGGTCACAGACAGATCCATCAGTTTGCTGCTGAAGACTTACAATGACATGCAGACATACTATAGTGACATTAATGCTACATCACCAGTACAAAACTCCAGGGTCACCTGCTGAAAATGCATTCAAGAGTCTATCGAGTCTGAGGAAAAACACAGCATTTTGCTCATCAGGAGAAAAGGTCACCTAAAACAGTAAAAAGTGAAACGTCTCCACTCACATCCGACCAGATAATCGTCAGGCCAGATGTTGAAGTCCTTCAGCCCACAGCTCAAATACAAGGTTTATATTCTCATCCTCAAATCCAAGATCAATAAACCAAGAGCTCGTTGGAACGGCTTCGGAAAAAAACTTCCCTCGCTGCTTTCAGACGGCAGAATTTAAGTGCAAATTTTGTCATGCATTTCCATCCGCTACTTATGCTTTGTTTAATATGAGAAGTCGGGTGCATCGAGATTAACAGCTGGTGGTCTGGTACCATAAAAACCATTGGAAATAGCGTAATTAAAAGAGCTCCAGTCAAACCTCAAACAAGTGAAAAACAATGCAGAAAACATGACGGTGCATTATGGAGTTAGTCTCCTCACCTCTCCACACAGATCTGATGTTTTCGTCTGCTGCCATTTCTGCTTCAGTGGACGATCAAATCACAAGCACATGTACATTGAGATTCATTCACTACATCCGTTTTCATTGCACTTTTGTCACAATTTGTTTTTAATCAATGCACAAAACTTTTCCACCTCAGCCAAGGGGATTTTTTTTTGTATTGCGATGTTCAGACTTTGTAATTTCCTGCGTTTCCACTAATTCATGCCAACTTCACGCAGAGATTGAGCAGCTGTGTTGAGGTGAGAAAGTCAGATCTGATCTCTCTCGAGTTGTCTTTATTCATTTTCAACACAACTACTATCTGTCACTTTTCATGTGCACAAACAAGTGCAACACGATGAATGCCTTCCAGGAAAGAGTGTCCAAAAGTGTGCGCCATTATGGCAACGGTCTCGATCATATGTGAGCTTTGAATATATCATTAACTTCTAGTTAAGGGGAGACACTATAGATGAATAGGATAAAAAAACAGTCAATCGGCATGAAACTTCCCCAGTTGATTACTTACATTAAGACTATTTTTTGTATTACAAGTTCTATGACAGGAGACACAAATAGAGAAAGTAGTAAACACCGAAATGTGTATTTTGGATGTTTCATTTCCACTAGTCTGAAAGAAGACATGTTATGGAAGCACCAAACCATCCAGTCCCACAGTGCTCCTGATTTACATATCACTCAATTTGCATAGATACATGTGATTATAAAAATATGAGCTGTCAGGAACATGACTTTCAACTAAAAAGACACCATTACTGGAAAGAGATACATGGCAGATACGGCACACAAGCCTGTGTGTGGTCTGACTACCTTGATAGCTGGAGAGCAAATGAGAAGAACTCTTCTTTTCACTCTTTTTTTTTTCTCCAGACAAGAAAGAACCTGCCTGCCGTCAAAGGGGCAACTTTTGACCTGTGTACGAACAAGACTGCAGGTTGAAACGTAACCTGGGGGGCTGGTCTTTGAGGCTGAGTGCACGCATGTGTAAACCTCACTTAAGGAGCAGGTCAGGAGCAGGTCTGTCATTGTAGTAGATTCCCTCCATCAATTGTATGTCGAGTAGACACGTAATACACCCACCAAAAACATGCTCAGAACAAATCTCCAGCAGCATTTCACAAGAACCGAAAAGAGAACAGTTTTCTTTTCCAATGAGCTCCGGTCAAAGTCATCTTACCCTCTTCCCATTAGCGGAGCAGTGAGGCATAAAATCAAATGCCTTCCACAAACGAGAACTCCCCTCTCACAATTAGTAGCTTCCGAACAGAAAGGCAATTCTACCATTACATTAAAATAAAATAAAAACCTGAGAGTAGCCACGCTGAGGTCAACTGCAGCTCTTTGGAGTCGCTTCGTTGGGTTTCGCCCAGCAGCTGCTACACACTGAACTCCCTGTTCACAACTCTAACACAGCAACAGGCACATTTGTTAGCTCCGTCACAATGAGACCGTTTCAGCAGTTGCAGTTGTTTCACAGAGTTTCCACTCTTACAACTCTTTCTGCAGTAGTCCACGGGCCTGTAACTTAATCTCACTGATGTTCCGTCAGGCCAACACAAGCACTTTTCTCCTCTGCAACCAAAATGCATCACAGGCAGCAGAAAAAAATAAATCAATTTTACAAGTTATTGAGATCCTCCCTGCTTGGAGATCACATGTTTGCCAATTTTACAAACTGCCCTAACAGATTCGCAAAAGCTCTTGGCTTTTGCTGAATGACTTGTGCAATTGCTAATAAGCCAAAGATAAATAGCCCATTTTAACCAGCATGTGACACAAGTGCAAGGCTTTAAATTGACGTCTGTTTTCCAGACGGTGTGCGCCTGGTCTGGAAGCATTGGCATGGGACTAATCTGACTGAGCAACTACTACATTCTGTATGACCATAAAAATATTCAGTCTCATATTGCACAGAACAAAGCTCCATGGGAAGTCATCCCAATTTTTTTTTAAGCTAATCGGCTGCTGACTGTAGCGTTTATTCGTGTGTCCCGTACAGATCATTCTTCTCATCTACCTCACAGCAAGATAAAGGAATTTCCCCAAAATGTCAAAACTATCGCTCTGAGAAAAACAAAGACTGATGCCGTCTTAAGACGGAAAAGGATATCGTTCCAGAACCAGTAGAACCAGGTGGCGTACATCCAGAACTTGGTGGCCAGATAGATTCCCAGAGGGAGAGCACTGTGCATGGAGTGGTCGAAGAAAGCCCTGCAAGGAGAGAGGAGACAGGAGGAGGGTCATAGTGATTAGCAGTGTTTCTTAAAATGGTCATCTGTTCAGTTCTGAATTTTTGTCTTGTTAGAACTTATTTCTGTAGATAAAAAGTCATAAGAAGCCAGAATTGTCCTTTAATGGGCATCATTCCCACTGCAGGCACTGCTCAGCTCATAACGTATGTGTTCAATATATCAAGGCCCTCTTCCTGCAGATGTGAAGCTGCTCACTGTAGCACATGTGGTCAAATGCAAACCTGGGTGTTAGATCTGAATCCTGCAGACAGCAGCAAAAATAAACCAACCCATAACCTGCAGTTGGACTCAGTCACCATTGTTTTTTCACCAAGTAGGTATTCCAAGAATGTCAGTAAAAAGAAGCTAAGACACTGCGTAATGTGTGTTATCTTAGTCACAGAGCAAACAGTATTGAGGAGCACAACAAACTATAGCAGCAGGACCAGGTGGCAGAGGTAATGGGGCTTAAGTAGGGGGAACAATGTGTGTATGCTTAAGGGAGTATTTGTTAAGGAATGGTGTGGAATGTCGGAAATTACATGTTTGTTTGCATGCAAGAATATGTGTGTGTGCAGTTTATGTGCTGGTGCAATAAAGAATGTGTGTATTCAGGGGTGTGTCAAGTAAATCTATTGTAGTATAACGTACGTGTGTGGTGTCACGACATTCGGATCTAAATTGGGACATTGGGACTGGTATCACCCGGAGACCTTTAGTGATTTATAATAACTGATCTTAATCCTGTGAGAATCTGCCATGACTGCAATTCGACAAGAAAATTTCCACCGCAAATGTGATAGTATCAGTCCAGTGCAGTGTGATTTGGGGTCGTTTTTTTCTGCCTCTTTCCCAGAATTATGGAGGCTGCGTAGGTAATTATTAATATTAAAGGTTTTGACAGCATTCTGGGTGCAAATTCAGGACCTTCATCTCGCTAGATGCTTTGATTGAGGTTTTAGAATGAAGCTTGGAACATCTGTTGTCATATTTTATGATTGTATCACCCTTAAAATGGGAACAATATGATTGTGTTATTGTTGCTATATTAATGTAATATGGTACAGTAAGATTGTTAACGCAGGTGTGTGCGGGACCTGTCTTTTGACCGCAGTGAAAATATTTTTGAAAGGCTAAACGCCAACATTTTGTGAACTTTGGAAATGATTACATCTATCTTTAAAATAAAATACTGAGATAGTTTCAGAGACAAGGACATAGTGCGAGAGAGACGGGAAGTAAAGGTGGAAGCCTAAGGACTCTAACACACAATTTCTGTAAGTTATTAATAAGCAAAAATAACCAAATGTTAAGCAGAGCCTTGACGTCAGTAAATTCGAGTTAAATACAGACTTGGCGAAAACATGGACATTAGGGGGTGATTTGAAAAATGACATGAAATCCCCAGGTAATACTAGTCCTGTGTGTATGCTAGCTAGTGTATGGGTGTGTTATCTGTGTCTTTCATGTAATTGTGACGTACTTGGAGAGGCACTGCACGGTGACCCAGACGCCGGCGTACATGAGGCCCTTGATCAGCCAGGAGTCGATGTCCAGGTCAGCGATGAAACCAACCAGCCAGATGACCAAGAAGGGTGTCGCCAGCATCACCTTCTGCCTGAACTCCTGCAGGAGGAGGAGAGGAAGGAGACGATAAAATAACAAACAGGAGGGTAAGGAGGTATAGGAGAGGAGAGATGTAGTAGAGGTGGTGAAAACGAAGGCATAGAAAGAAAGTGGAATGGTGTAAAAACAAGGTGAAAGACAAAGCATTTGGGGGAGACAGAGAAAATGAAGATTGATAAGAAACAGGGAAGTTGGGCAAGAGATGAGACGAGACAAAAAATGGAAAAAACAGATGAGATTTTTACAAGCAGGAAGGAGTCCCATTGAGCTGCGTAAAAGTACAAATATTTCCTATAATTCACATCAGCCAGGGTAATGAATCATGACCATACACATCTCTCTACTGACTGATCAGAAACATTGTACACATTTACAATAGTTTCTATTCGAGGCGAGAGTGCAAACAGCAGTTTGCTTTGAATATTAGAAGCGTCATCGGAGAAATCACAGCGAAATAGTAATTATTCAAAATGTCATGTTTAAATAGCAAGCAAATATAAGTGTTTATACAAATCAAGTATTACATCTTTTTATAGCTATTTGTATTGAATCACATTTGTCTCTCAGCTGTGGAGATATAAAGAAAGGTAAACAGCAAACCAAACAAGTTAGATGCATTCTACAAATCTAGACATGGCCTGTAAAGCTCTACTCACTACAGCACTGGGCCTGACACGAGGGATCTGGACTAAAGGTGAGGCAAACCTCAGATGGGCAGCAATTCTAGTCATGTTTTTACATGCTAACTTACTGTCTCATTCTAAAAGTTACCTTCATTAACTAATAACATCCCAGCAGACAAGTGGAAAGACAACAAGAGTTAAAAACAGTTTTAAGTAGCAACAACAACAAGTTTATGCATGCACGATCTTTAATATTTCTGAAAACTAAATCAACATTCTGAGTGTTCAAAGTTCAAAGCTTGAGTAGAAGAGGTTATTTATCAGGATGCATGTCAAGTCACCCACTGTGGTGACTGGACGCTATAAAAGTTGTCCCTGTATTTTCTGGTAGTTGTAATATCAGACATAACCCGTCATTTAAGAGTCATCTCCTCTCTGTCAGACTGTCTGATCGGAGGCCAGCTTTGGACTAAAAGCTAATCACAACCCCAGACATGCTGTGCTGCTGCTGCAGTGCAACGGTTCAGTGTGGACAGGCTGGTCTGAGCATGTCTGTCTGAACTGAGACAGAGACACAAAGGTGTGCATGTCTTTACAGCAGAGATCAGATGGTTCATGTGACCTGACTGAAAAGGATTCTGTCTATTGGTTCAAATTGCTTGATGTTTCTTCTACTCCATGCCTGCCCATCCCGTCTCTTGACATATAATGTAATGCATTTAAGCATGTGTGTTTGTGTGTCTGAATGTGTACCTTGTCCATCTTCAGTCTTTTCAGGTAGGATGGGCTGTCGTAGCCTTTGGCTTGTCGCGCTTCCTGTAAGTGATTGATCATCCAAACGTTCTTCCTTTGCTTGGCGAGATCTAGCGGTGTTTCGCCCTAAAAACACACAAACACAAGAAAGGTCTATACAAATCTACCATTCCAAAAAGCTCTGGATAAATCCATATAATACGGCAGTACAGGCACACGAAGACAGTGGATCAAGGCGTTACCTTGATGTTCTGTGCGTCGACGTTAGCGTTGGCGTCCAGCAGCAGGCTGATGACGGTGGTGTTGCCGGCCAGCACGGCCCAGTGCAGCGCCGTGTTCTTGTGATATTTGTCGCCCAGGTTGACAGAGACGTTGAAGGTCAGTAGCAGCCGGGTGGGATCCACGCTGTTACACAACGGGGGAAAATCCAGTCAAACAAGCCGGCTCGTCACAAGGACGAAGACGGACAACGATAACGGGAAGGTGATCACAAAAAATAGGACAGTTGGAAAAGTTAAGGATTTGTCTGGCTCATACCCAACACTTTAGAACCAAACTCCATCGGTTTAAAGGGACAGTGTGTAGAATTTGGTGGCATGCAGCGGTGTGGTTGCAGACTGCAAACAACTGAGCACCCCTCTGCTCAGCCTCCTTTTTCATCCTAACCATAATGACACCAATAACACTACTACCGCTGTTTCACAAGCGTGTCGGAGAACTACGGTGGCCTTCAGGTAACGTAAAACCCCAAAGATATTCAGTTTACTATCAAGTATGACAAAAAAGCATCACATTTAAGAGGCTAGAACCAGATTATTTTTGTTGCCATTTTAGCTTGAAACAGCAGCACAATTCAACTACAAGAAAGCCTTCAATGTCATTAGAAAAGGATCCATTGAAATTTGCTTGCATCGGATTTAATTTCTTACATCATCATTTACAGAAGCTCTTAATAATCATTACCTCATTCGTTTTCATACAAATTTTTTTTGCAGCTAATGGGTCAATAAGTACATTTTTAAATGAAGGCCAGACAAAAAAGGCTGATCAGGGAATATTCAGATGAAGCTGACTTTGTTTCTGTGTTTAGAGATTTATGCATGAGCAAGTTGTGCGTGTGGCTGCAGTCAGCAGAAACATGCTCGAGCTTTCGCGTGGTGTTTAAGAGGTTTGAGCTTGAAATTAATCACCGAGCTGTAGCAGCAACACGCACAAATTACACACGTACGCACCTGTGTGTCCTGTAAGCCGCCCACATCAGAGGAGTCATGCCGTTCTGATCCATCATGTCCACATCCTGATACAGAGGAAAGATGCAATCAAAAAACTGAAGGAGTGAGAGGTGGAAAAGAGAAGCAATAGGGCTCCCCCTACTGGAGAGGACTGGTGCCAATTTATTTCAAAACAGACTTTTGCTATCACAGCAACATCTATCTCTGTCTTTAAGAACAACCTGGTGGACTGCAGTAAACCTCCTAAAGATCACCCGTCACACAAGCACCTTTGCTGTTGTGAAAAGCACCAGTTTGTGCATGACGAATGAGCCGCAGTGTTAACATTTCCTACCTGTCCTTTGGCGATGAGGTAGGCCACGATGGAGGTGTGGCCGAACTGCGCGGCCAGATGCCCGCAGCTGCAGCCCTCGCCGTCGATCAAAGACGGGTCGGCGCCGTACTTCATGAGCTGCACCACCATGGATAGATGGCCTTGTCTGGGACGAGATGAGCGCAAAACAAAAGGACACTTCTTATTCAGACAACTCGCTACTCAAAGAATAACATCTTTTAAAATGAACAGCAGCGTGCCAATAGCCGGTGACACGCAGGAACAAATAACTCCTGTCTTTCTCCTGAGGTTTGGGGTGAAGAAGGCCAAAGCCATTTTCACGCGATTACACATTTAGTTGCCGAGTGAGTGACCAGGCTTAAACTCAACAGTCCAAAGATCAGGGTCTCATTTACTCCGGCTGCTGTTAAACTGCCTTATTTGCACGTGAAATGATGTAGCCTCATATGCTGCCGCGACATCGAGAGACTGACTCCCTGCTCTTATCGCTTGGTGTTTGTCTCTGCGGTGTAGCGGGTGATTTGTTACATGCTTTTATTGCATATTGAGTTTTCAAAATGTATTTTTATTACGAACCTTGTCTGCAAGGTAAACCTCCCCTGCAGGACAATAATGACTGGTAAAAATTTAGAATAAATGCAAAGTCATAGATTTATTTCAAGTGAGAACTGTGTTCTAGGACTTTCACTTATTTGCTGCGTGTAAACGTGAGCAGACAAAACACCCGGTGCTTCCAGCATGTGTCTAAACGGCTGTGGTCACACAGACGAGAGGAGGCTGGGGGGCTTTTAAAGGTCACCGGCGGGTGGAGACCGGGTGGTGTAGGGAGATACACGGCTCCTGAGTGTGTGTGAGTGTCGATGGTGTGGATCCCGTGTGTCAAATCTATCAATAATTCAAGATGAGGAGCGCTTCATGCCCCCCACTGTCTGCTTGGGAGAGATGTTGGCAAGCCCTGTCCCTTCTCAGCCGTTACATTATGACTGAGTGAGCATTACAAAAAGGAATAAGACCCTCAGTCAAGCAGAGTCATAAATGTGTGCTTGTAGGAGGGATTTAGAACGAGACACAGAGGAAGTTGGCGAAACTGTCTTCTCTGAAAAGTAAAATAAATAATAATTTTAAAATGTTCTGCCGACCACAATCGGGAAGCTAACAAAGGTGTTTCTTAGATTCAGTTGCTTTCCGTTATAACGATTAGTGACATCAATTTGAAGGAACGAAAGGAAACATTGTATTAAGGCATGAATTACATTTCAAATAATAATAAATAAGGGCTCCGTGGATTCCACATGTCCACCAAATGGCAGATGTGTTATCTGCAGTGAGTGTGTGTCACCTGGTGGCCCAGTGCAGAGGTGTGGAGTTGAGGTCTCCTCCCAGCTGGTCCACTATGCCTCCCTTTGATATGTAGTACCTGCAAACACAAACACAATCGTCAGGTGGAACTTCATACCGCATTAATTCTCCCGAGAATCTCATTTAGGTAATCTAATCTAGGTGTGGGCTGCAGAACTGGTTTAAAAACAAAACCACAACGGACTAATCTGCAACTAATTTGTTAATCAATTCACAAATTTTTCAAGGAAAAAATGCCAAACATACTCTGGTTCAAGCTCCTCAGATTTATCTGTTTTATGGACATTGAATATATCTTTATATCGTATTTTAAGACGTAATTTTGAAGTCTAAGAAAGTGTGATGAGTATTTCTAGGCTTTTTTCTTCAATTTTTACAATTTTGTAGACAATTAGCTGAGTCTTGATAATGCTGTTAGCAGCACTAAAAGGAGGCAGATTTCTTCACAAATTATCTGTCTCATGTACTACTGTCAGGATATTGTGACAGAGCAAATGTGACAAAAAGTGAAGTTGCCTACTGAACCTTTATTACTCAATTTGAAATTAGAGTACATGTTGGGAGTTCCACACTATCCTGCTGTCTTGATGAAAGGCAGGACTGCATTGACTGAGCTCGATACTAATTATGACCCTTGAATTCCTGTAACATTACCTCTTTTAAGAAGTAATTAGTATTTACAGAGGAGGGGAACATTTATGCTGTCTTCCACACCGTAATACATTTGCAACTACAGCCAGTTCATTGCTAAATTTGCGCTAACCTTGTCTTCACTGAGCGACCTGAATCAAGCTAGTTCAAATCTCAGTGTGTTTAGAAACAGGGCCTCCATTTTCCTCTGATGGGGGTAAAGGGCTCAGTGGAAACGGGTTGTTAAACAACAACAAAGTACACAGGAAAAGCTGCCCAAGCAGAGAAAATTGTGTCCAAAAAAAAGAGAAAAGCAGGAGAAAAGCAGCTCCCACATGTAACTTATATTTAGGGTATGCTGGCTGAGCACACTTCTTTTACCTGTCATTTTTTGCTTCATACTTCAAACTCACACTTGTGAACTGACAACCGCATATCTCCAGCCAGTCCTGGGATTTGGACTCAACAACCATCCAAGTCTCTAACCTCTCTGGTACTGTGCCACCACCAACTCCGTGCAAAACGTGACTGGACTCACTTGACCAAATCTATCCTGTTGTTGATGGCGGCCCAGTGAAGGAGTGTTACGTTTTCTTTGTCTGGCTGCCGAACATCGAAGCCCGCCTCCACCAGCTCCCTGCAGCGCTCGAAGATGCCGTACCTGAGGAAGAGGAGCGCAGAGGGATTAAAGTCTCCAGACGAACAGAGGGTTACACACACACACACACACACACACACACACACACACACACACACACACACACACACACACACACACACACACACACACACACACACACACACACACACACACACACACACACACACACACACACACACACACACACACACACATTCCTGACCTCAAATCAAAACAACATAAATCTGTTGTTGTCTAATGTAGTATCACACACAACGCTTCTGCTGTCTTATCAGGAAACATGTCCACATTTGTCCTTCTCTCATTATTCTCTGAGCTTGTGAATGACTTCTTTAGCATAATGTGAATCAGACAACCACAGTCAAAAACACGGCGCCGTTAGATCCGGATTTAAAATATGTAGTGTCGTGATAACACAGAAGCTTATAAATTAACAAGTAAACATGCTGCAATCCAGTAATGATGTCACTTTTTTCAGAAAGGCAAGAGCTTGAAAAGCAGGTTATAAAAACAAACAAAAAAACGCCTGAATTACACCATTTATTATAGCTAGAAGTTTTAAAAAAAGCAGATATCTGATTTTCAATATTCCAATGGTCATCTAACACATCATGTGGGACAAACACGTCACGAAAAGCAACCACATCTAAGCTTAAAATTGTGTTTTTCAAAAAATATCTAAATCACTTTATTCTACATGCCTCACAATAAACCGTTTGAACTAGACAGATCCTGTAAAAAACATTCAATTCTGCGATTCTCAGCGCAACTGGAAAGCCATGATCAACTTGGCTGAGACCAACAGTCACGTGATAAAAACTCCGGACTGAACTGCAGGCTTTTTACATAAAACAGAGAGGGGAGGACATGAGAGACAGTAAGTAGATGTTGTAAAATTGTAAATAGTTCTGCATGTATAGCATGTGGACCCACATTTTTTATCAAATATTGGCAATACTCAAATGTTATATAGCTGATGTATAGCTTCCATTGTTTTCCAATTTTTGTAAAAAGAAATTTGCAAAGAAATTCATTGGGGGTACATTGTTCATAGGTCATCACAGTTCCAAGCTACAGTTTGGATTTGGAATAAAAAGTTACATCCTCAATGACAACCTTCCTGAGACTAACCAGTGTAAGCTATGACGAAACCAAACAAATCCATTCATCATTTTCTGAGGTTGCATCAAAGTCTGACCACATGACCGAAAGAGCGCAAAGCTTATCTTGATGTCGTTGTGAGACAACAACGCGTATATAATACATATCCATAAGCTCCACTCACTGTGTGGCTTTGACAATGTCCCAGGTGCTGTAGTCGTCCACATGGTTTTTACGGCTGACGTTCTCACTGTAGCCGTGGTTGAAATTACTCTGGGGCTTGATTTCCTGAAAAGGAGGACAAGAGATAGAAACACAGAGATAAAGACAAGTTGTTATGGTTGTGTTGCTTTATTAGATCATGAGGGTGATGTTGGAACACACAAGAATGCTCTGGCATGTGGGATGTGGTTGCAGGTGTGTATTATATACTTAATTTATGGGTCATTCTATGTCATATCAGATAAAGGTTTTTGTTGGTTTTTGTTGGAACCCTATGTGTTATTTGAGAACAGAAAATATATTTCGGCTGAATTTTAAGCATTTTAAATGTTTTTTTGGGGAATGTCATGCTGTTCAGCATTTGTAGCCTATATCGTGATTGTACAGCTGAGTGAAAAGTGACAGTGACGAGCGCAGCGGTTTCCCCAAAGTGGAACATTTTTCAACTCTCGGCAATCAGAAAAAAAAAAACAAACACCTAAGGTGCAGTGCTCAGCGCAGAACAGACGCACAGCGTCTCGCTCCCATTGCAAAGAAATAAACTAAGTGAACGTAGCGTTTGTGGCGGTTGCTTGCCATCCCTTGTGGTTGGCTCGTCAATAGCGCAGGTTTTTTCAACATTGCTGTTATTGTGACAGCCCTAATACCATTCAATTGTGACAAGGGTTTGATAGGATATGAAGTTCAATGCAATCCCTTTAATCCTAAAAACATTAAATGCTACAAATGTCAACACTGGGTTGCTAAACTGGAAAACCTCTGTAAGTGCTTTGAGTCTTCAGACACTGCATCTTTTGAGCCCATATTTTCTTGGCCTTGTCCACCAAATAAGATACAATCAGTGGCTGTGCCCACAGCAGCAGAGTCTACACATGACCAGCTGGGTGGAGCTACGGACAGTTACAAGATACCACCAAAGACTTTGAACTTCAAACAATGATTGACTGGACTTTCACAGCTTCACTCCCTGTTCAGTTGTCATGAACGGGAATATTAGCTATAGAGACCCAAACTGTTTTTGTACCAGGCTGTTTTAACATGGCGGCCTCCTGGTTGACCAGCCTCAAGTGGATATTTGATCAACTGTCAGTTTTCAGCACCAGAGATAGCCGCTTGGTGCACACGTGCGTGGTGACTTGTCAACACAGGTATAATTCCATTATTAATTGCACAGCAGTGATTGCTTGAATTGAGCCATCGTTAATGTTATTAGTTCCACCTGTGATTCTTCTGCTATGACAAGTCAAAATGTCTGTGAAAAAGTCTATGAATCGGATTCATCTGGAAACAATAAAGAAACAAGAGTGCTCCGATGCGCTCAGGGCCATCAAAATTTTAGTCAGCAAGAATTATTCAGAGAGCAAAATAACATTATTGTGCAAGATGGACAGGCTTGACTGAACTACTAGATTCAGCCCCTGGTGATGGCCCCGCTCAAAGATGACACTTCCGCACTCATTCCAATAAATGACTGCTGTATTAAGAGAGGGAAATAAAGGCGGTGGGACAAAAACAAAGACAGGCTTGTCGGGTCCTGTTGCTGGTGAAGATCTAATCTGTCGCACGACTGTGCAACTCGCATTCAATTAGCCTCCATAGCAACGTCAAGGACAACCGTAATTAGCCTCCATCATCCGGAAACAAGGGCTGCGTGAGGTAAACACAGAGCTCCCACAAGGCCCTTTGCCATTCTGACTTTCTGGAAAAACAGTGATTTTAGTTTTTACTTGGTGCTAGTTGTATATTAACATGAACTAAAAATACATTCACAGAAGGTATTTGGAGTCTCTGTCTCAATACCCTGTTTTTGCAAGAAATTATGTGAAATTACAGAAGCAACACACACCAGAAATACGGTTTCATGGTCCTCATGGCTTTAAATAAACCACCTAACCAACATTTTATGTCATCTCTGGATATACACACAGTGATGTGATGTGATAATGTCAGACCTCAAAACCACAACTCTACATTTGCCCCAACAAGTTAAATAAATAGAACCGGTCATATTTCTTCATCCTCTTCACATTCTCTGGTGCCGTTACCCAACGTTGCATTTACATGAACAGCAAAATGAGTTTTAATTCTGAGATCCAAAGCATTAAAAATCATCAGTTGTAAGGAGGAGAAAAGCATCAATGTTGCTGTGCTACTACAGGGGAGATAAACAGAGGCTAAGACGAGGGATTTTATTTCGGAGAGTAAATAAGACCGAGGAGGAGGGTGTGAAGGTGGGGATATGAAGGTGACCACCGCATATTTTTAATTCCTGTTTTTTTTAAGTCATCAAAGCTGCCAGCAAGCGTTCCTGCTTCTCATAGCCAAGTTTTGGTCATTTGCAAATCCATGCGATCTGTTTCAACTACCCCATGTGCTATTCAGACTAGATTGGCTGCCAGAGAAAAGTGAGAGTAACTCAAGTATGATCGGGACTGTGCTGAGCATTTTTCCTACGGCAGATTGACAAACAGGAAAAATGTATTCCTCATCTGGATATTCAATTGAGCGGAAACGGTTTCCCGTGTCTTTGCAGGGACAGGACAAAGACGTCCTGGCTCTAAACCCTCAGACAGCAGCTGTTCAATCACTTTCTCCATCTCAACCTTCCATGGAGATAACCTTTGACTTCAGTCACAGCAGCCCAACACTCTCTGTTCATTTCCTTACTGCAATCTAAAAAGCTGATGATAGCATTTGTAACACTATTGATGTGTATTTCTCCAGACTAGGGATTGTAATGATCATTTTTTACGTAGTATATATTTCTACTTACTTAGTATATATATTTCTACTCAGTATATTGTATTCATGCATAGGTAATTTTGCTCTGAACTTTACCGTGTCTCTGTTGTGCAAAAGAAGAATTCTCCCTTGCCTGTTCACAAAGATAACTAACTGTGTTGTATGATAATGTTCCACCACCAAGGCCTTTGGGCCACTTGTTTTGGTTGCTGGCCGTGGCCGGTCTGAAACCAAAATGTCTAACATTGGCCATCGGCCCCCACCGTTGCTCATTCTGTATAAAGAAAGTACATTCACTTTTTTCTTGGTTCTTCCTCCCTGAGACTACGCATTCTGTTGCGATGATGATTGTGATGATGAGTATTTATTCTCTGTGCAGAGAATAAATACTTAAAAGACAACCTGGTTTTCGGTATTATTTATTTCAGCAGTAAAAGACTCAAAGCGAGTATAGGAATATTTTCCTATACTATATTTTTTTAGTCCTGATACCATTAGCGATACCTGGGCTTTGGGTATCAGCTGATACCGGGTAGCGATCCGATATCAGTGTGGTCATCAGTTATCAGGAACTGGCTAATCCAGCATGTGATCTGGAGCACACAGCAGGAAACAGGAGCTTCTTAGCAGCCTGGAGATGTTGTTCATCGCTACATGTAGGCTCTTGAAGCAACGTGGACGTATGTGTGTGTGTCACTCACACATACGAGAGCAGCTAGTGATCTAAACAAATCCCATCAAATGGCCTCCGCAATTAAACTCCAGAAATAAATAGCCTTAGAGGAAAAATGTAGGTCTGTACAAGAAGAACAACAAACAAATAATGTGCTGGAGCAGAAGGCTCAGGACCTCCTGCAGTATATCACGTGGCAACACCACCTGGAAGAGAAGCGTGGAAAAAGGCTGGAGGAGAACAATGCCTTGACCCAACACAACCTTTCTCTGGAAGGTTGTGTTCAGGAGCTGATGGACAATCTCAGAGAGGAAAAAAAGACGAGGGACGAATATGCAACATTCAAAGCCGAAGAATCAGCCAAGATAGACCACAATTACAACCACCAATGCAGAAGCCAAGATTTGAAAGAATACGAAAATGTGAAACCTTGGTTCAACAAATATTACGACATCAAAGCTCAGATGGTCGCCCTCATGCGGCAATGTCAGTATGTCCACAGTAAGATCACACAACAAAACTCTATACACAAAGAGTGTAACAAAATCAAATCTGCAGACACTGTGTTCTCTGCTAAAATATTGAGGCGCTTAATTAACAACGAGCTCCAGGATTTTTAAACTGAGGGGCAAACACAAAGCTGTCATTTTACTGTCAAGTTTCTGAGAAAATTAAAGGGAATGTTAGCTAAAATGATGTGACAACATTCACAATTTCCTCATATTTGAACTGTTAAAAAATACTGATTATTATAAATGGCGTCAGATTAATACAGTGGCAATGAGCGGTTTTCGCCTCCCGGTGATGCAAAAAAACAAATAGACAACAGCAGCAATGATATCCTCAAAATATGTTCCATTTCACACCAACCATTGATTTTAGGTTGGAGTCTCATCTGTTCGGTGAGGCAGCAGGCTTGGCTCTCGTCAATGGAGCTGGTCAGTCTCGAGCCAAAAATGTTGCACAGCACCATTTCGTCAAAATGCATGTTTATTGGTTTACAGTAGGATCATCAGTCAAATACGGGTGACCAATTCACAGTTTGGAATCCACTTTAAAATCAGGAACACATACACAAAGATACAAAATAATTATAATTATAATAGTTTATCACTGCATCTGTAATGACTACTTTGCTGAGACTAGGTCGCACTGTTATTGTGTTCTTTTTCTTGCTGGCTGTGGCCGTAGCTCAACATCAGATTTGATCTGAAATGAGAGCCATTACGGGGGACTAATTCAATACTCAAGGCACAGTTTACCTCCACGGATCGGGAGGAAGCAGAGGGGGAAACTCTATTTTTTACGAGGGCATTAATGTGAACGTTCTATGGAAACAGAATGCATGTTTTCCAGTTTGTAAAGTATCAAATCAAGTGCCGGAGCATGTACCCTCTTTTATGTGGCTTTTATGCAAGAACACTCATTTGCATTTTCAAATGAGATCAGGAGACATTTGTCCGTTACGTTCCTCGAGAGAGAGCTCTCACTACAATCTACCCGATGACCCAGATTTCCAGCAGCACCCTGCTGAAAAAAGGAGCAACTTTAAGCCGAGCATGTATAGGCAAAAAAAACTCAATCTATGACGAAGCTACCACCGTCAAGACGTGTTCTTGCAATATGACAGGTGTATGTGCAGCCACAAGGTTTTAAAGACACTGGAGGTTGCGGCAACTTTGGGTCAGGGACACTGGAAGTCTGTGCTGTGCTGAGATGAAGTCAGTCTAAATACTACATGCTGCGTGACATTCATGTTTATTGCTTTAATTTGAATAGGCAGCCGGGTTTTTAGAGGGCTTCGTGCCATGCAGCCATTGGGGTATGGGGAGCGGGGGGTTTTGAAAATGAAAATTTGAAGCCCCTGATTTTAGAAAAGCTAAATTGAACACAAACATATAGACAACGCGGAGCTGATGCATGACAACTGCGAGGAGAGGAAGGAGGAGTGAGGCAGCGTATGGATGACCCATAACCATGTTACTATAGTTTATAATAACGCAGGACAGTGAAGATGCAACCATATCATACAGGAGACCAGCGAGGATATTATTCAAATAATACATACATTTATATTTTCAATTGCAGTTTAACAAAAGGCCTACAGAAAGAAAAAAGGGGTGTTGCAGCTCCCTCTGCACCAACACTTTCCACACTGATGCTTTAGACAAGGCCTAAGCACAGTTATGGTCTTGTATATAAAGTTTAAACAAAATTACATTGACTGTTTCTCTGATCTACAATTTGAGTTGATTGAAAATAGAGTATTTAGTTTTAGTTTTGTAAGATAAAGAAATGTAGAATAACCTTACAAACTACTGTCTTCCACAGTCTGATTCTCCTTCCTTTGTGCAAACCAAACTTGACATAAACACCAAATTAACATACAGTATGGGCCTTCACAAAAGCAGCCCCCATGGACCACATTTTCCCATTGTGGGGTCACATATGAACTGAGAGCCAGTACCGCAGTGGAGGCAAATCTATTTGTGGCAATTTGACTGCTTAAGATGTAGCATCATTACCACTTAAGTTCCATACATAATTACATAATGTGTGAGCGGGACTTTTACATTCAGTTATTTGATTAAACTGTTTGGACTACCAGCCAAAATAGCTATATGAACTTATCCGTCGGCACTTTCAGGACACACTGGACATTAAATATATGAATCATTTGAACTGTGCACTGCCAGGATTAAGAGATACTGACCAAGCCTCAAGGTAAAGTAACCCACTTAACCTGCTGGCTGCAAACCAACAAGCAAAACTGGACCACTGAGAGAACAGCACGCCAACTATCATTGAGGCATACTGATGTATGCAATATGAGCTCTTACTGGTTTTTAGTTCACCTGCAAAGCACAGATAATAACAAATGATAACCGGTCTGCGTTCCATATGCAAAACCTAGCTCTATCCAGAACCATGTATTGATGCATACTGCTCTGTAGCAAAGTACAGCACTACATGCACGTGATGTAGAATAAATAAGAGGTGAAGCCATTGGATCGCGATAAACAGAATGGTCACAACAGCCTATGTGGCTCTATCATCATTTAAGTCACATGGAACTTAAATTACGTGTAGTAAAAACGAATAAAGATAGGTAACTTAGGCTCAATTAGGTTTACAACTTCCTGTTAGCTAGGTGTCATTAGCTAACAATGTTGAAATGAATAGTTTTCAGCTGCAATGTGATTTCTTTCTTGAGTCATTGTTAGAAAGAAAATTACTTCGACATTATCCTTTATTGTTCTTTGAAACTAATTTGTTTATCATGAATCGTATTCCTAGCACAACAGTATTATGATAGAAACGACGAATGCTAGCTAACGTTAAATGACAACTTGGCAGATATTGTTAGGTTACTGTAAATCCCTTCCGAGAGGAACCTGTAACGTTGGGTTAGCTAGCTGACAGTGACTACAATATCCCATACTAAGACACGATTATCGTCAACAAGAAAAAGTGTGATTCATTTTTCAATCGTGGCTGTATATGTCAAGTTATTATGATTGCCGTCTGGACACCACAGGTTGATGTTTCCATGTACACTTGACCCCAATTTACCTCACCGCAGCTCTACCAGAGCTACCACTACCAGCTCCGCTAACGTACAAAGCTAACGTCGTACGACTGCAAGGATTAAGCATTAACATTACTGTTTTCCATTACAGACTTAAGCACACAGTTTAGAATCTCGTTTACTGACTGAACGGCGTCCCTGCCACATAAAGCACCACCTAGCATAACGTTGAAATGAACAGGAACATCTGCCCAGCATTTCCTTGCAATGCAGCAGGAGGAGGGGGGCTAGCGTTAGCACCGTTAGCATCGTTAGCTTCCTGCCACCCCCCCACCGTTGGTCCTGCAGGGGGCATCGGAGTTTCTGAAAAAAGCACGGCAAAAACCAACAGCCACCCATACACCGACCGGTGTAATGCGTTTTGTGTATGTTTATGTGTCCGTGCGAAGGAGTGAAGTCCAAATACTTTACCTCGGCATGGAGAATAGGGACGCAGACAGCTTCTTTCTCATATTCCTCCATAGCGTCCGCCATCTTGGTGGTGATGTTCGCAGAGCATTGTGGGAAACAAGAGGCTGTGTGTAGGGGGGAAACAAACAGAGGAGGCGGAGAGGGGAGCAGTCAAAAACACACAGATGAAGGACAGGCCATACCACACAGAAGGTCACATAATCATAGCATAGCCAGTGACCCAGGGCTACGAATATAAAGCATTGATTTATATTTGTGCTTTTAAATTCAGTTACATGCATTATTATTGCATACTACCTCTAAGGTTTTATGTAAGAATGGTCTGCTGTAGCCCAGGGGCGTCGTTAGGCCTATTGTAGGGGGTCTGCAGCCCCCCTAAAATGTTCTTTAGCCCCCCCCAAATAATTTGGCATTATTGGCTTTAAAAAAAAAATAGTGTCATTAAATTAAACTATTGTTTCTCACATGGACAAGTTATTTATAACTCTAACATGCTACATCTGTGCGTGCGTTCTGGTTTGTATGTTTTCTCCCCCTTCAAATTACAATCCAATAGCCTATCATCATACTTAACGATATAAAGTTGACACTGTCAAGGTCCATTCTCCATCCAATGTGTGCGGTCCCTTTAAGAATTAGGATTTGGGAGTGACGCGGATATGAAAGCTAGTTTATCCGTCTTTCCTTTACAAGCAGGAAAATTATTTCTCTCTCTTTATTTGAGAAAAGTTCATATTTGTGTTGTCAAATTTCACTATGACCCTGAAATTCTGTCTCTTGTGTTATCATATACTGAATGCAAGCAAAACTACAGAGCAAAATCACACTCTTTCTGATTGAACCAATCTATGAACTGTCTGAAACAACTGATATACCCCAAATGGGCCCCAAAAAAAATTGTGCGCGCAAACATACCACTCCCCTTGGGGTTTAGCCCCCCCTTTCATTGAATCCTAGAAACGCCCCTACTGTAACCTATGTCGCTTGTCACTGTAAGCTCATGGTGGACAGGCAAGAGAATGTGAAGAAAGATATACTCTGGGTACATGATGAACACTGGGTATGTGGATGTGTGTAAAGAAGGCAAGACGAGTGGTCGAAAGGGACCCATAGTGCAGCTTCCCCCCTAAATTAGTTGGTTAATCTGCAGAAAGCAGAGTCCACCAGACCGGCTCTACAGAAAACAGTGAAAGTGTGATTGAGATGTATTGTGTGTATGGTATATCATCAATCTTAATTTAATTTTGCCTTATGATCATTGCATGCCCATGCTGATGTTATTCGTGAGCAGAAATCACAAGTCCAAATAGTATATATTTGTATTATTTTTATTTTAACTACAAATATAAAATAATGTAATGACCAGTAAATATATATAAGTGTTTTTCTCATTGTCTGATAAGAATACAGAATAGAATAAATAAAATAAAAATGGTTCTCCAGTGTTTATGGTCACGAGAGAACCTCCGTAATGACAGACATGGGTGACATCTGACATTTCATTAGAAGGCCAGAAGCAGCCAATGCATTGCAGTTAGTGATTTGTGCTGAATCTAGACTCTACTAAACCTATACCTCCATCAGCCACTGGAGGTCACTAGTTATCCAAGCATGCGGCTCCTTGACTGAAAACAACTGTAGTAATCCTGTGTACAGTTTATAAACCTTCTTTTAATTGTGTAATTTCAATATTACCATAGGAACTTTAAAATATGTCAAATACGTCTATGATAGGATACCCGTTATAGCAAGTTCACCACAATGAATCCCAGAAGCATGCTGTTATATATGTATATATATTATTTATATGATGTTATATAACCCCACATACACAACTATAATTTCAGCAAAAATATATTTCATTAAACTTAATTCCTAAATTGCTGCATTTAATTTATGAATTGCATACATGAATTAACCCAGTGAAGAGGGCCATACATCGAATACATAACTAAATGGTGACTATCAAGAATCTGAAAGTGTTCAGTTGGACTGCATTTGGAGCGAAAGTGGACTGGACTGATCACATGTTTACGATGCCCTGTCCAGCCAGGCAAATCAGATGATCACCGAGCAGAAACAAGGGAGGAAGTCTGCAGTTGTTGCATCAAGTTACCTCGTTATAGATTAGAGACAGGATATTGAATGTTCAGCCTTCAAAATAAAAGCAGGACTACTACTTTTAATTCTACCATCATATGATTGTATACATACAGTATGGATATATATAGCACAGAAATAAATCAGAATGTGCTTTACAGGAAGAATAATAACAATTTAATAATATGTGTTACCCGTAACCACAGTGAAGTCAATACAAGCAGATGAAATAACTATGTAAAGTAAAGAGAAAGCACTAATAATGAAATAATACATAATAAAAAAAAAGATGTTTAAACAAATCAAAAATATGAAAATTGTATTCACAGAAACTGTACAATAAAAGAACGAAGAAGAAGCCCACATTATTTTTTTTAAATATGCATAGAAAGGGAATGTCATGCCCCATTTCCTGTACGATTTTTATGATTTGTTTTGTTTGTGTTGTGCAAATTTAGTGTATCTTCGTGCGCGGCTTTTAGTTTGAAATTTGTAACCGGAAATATTGTGCATTCCGCTTGCATTGACCGGTTACCAGTCGAACCACGACAGAATCGTGCGCGCGGGCTAGTGGTTATCGAGTTGGCTGAGTATCAGTAGGCGATAGACAGTAGAAAGCATACCAATACCAATGAAGATAGATTTTAACTGTTCAAGCTTTAATATTGGACCCACGTGACGCCGCTGGGCAGAGGAGGACGCGAGCCATCACAAGCAGGGGCAGTGAACACCTGGTAATAAACATTAACACGTCGTTAGCTAACAGCTAGCAGTCAGACATACGTCCCGGAGGAGTGCCTTCACATTTACAGCCAGCGTTTTTCTTCCGTGAGCCAGTCAGACAACCTACTGGGAGACCCCCAGCGAAGCAAAGGTAACGTTAAGTGCCACGTAAACCCAATGACAAAAACATAACACGAATGCTGCCTTCCACCGCCTGCTAATGCTGGCTAAACGCAGCTAATGTTAGCTCAATTTCCAATTCGCTCTGAGAGTCTGTTGCGAGTTCACAGACGTGACTCTGCAGTCAAGCAGTGCGTACTGTTATGTAATAAACCGGGCTAGCGACAGCTAATTAGGAAGTCGAGCAGCTTCTCCGTACGCTTCCCGTACGCCTTTTGCATAACCCGGCGGGAACATTTTTTGGGACTAATCTTCATCTAGTTACAAGTGTGTAACGTTAGCTTGTTTGCAGCTGTGCAGTTAGTACGCGATGTGCTACTGTATGCAGCAAAGTGGTGAATGGCTATGGATGCTTGATCAGATTTTCCTGCAGCCACACTGTATCTGGGAGATTCATGGCGAAATACAGTGACTTAGCAACCCTGTTGGCTGTGGTGTGTTTCTAGAACAGCCTGGGGTGCTGAAGATGTTGCTGGCTGCTTGTCCTACCTGACCTCCCCTGCTGTCTACATATTACCCCTCCACCCTCAAACATATGATCCTGCTGCAGTGTTGCATGTCTGCAGCCTCCTCAGCCCCTGTGCTCTGTTACCACTTTCCCCTGACAGAAGCCAGCAGCAGAAACAGGAGACTGGCCTGTTCCTAATTGTGTCAGACAACGGATGCATCTGGCAGATCCTGGTCTGTTTTCAGATATCTGATATCAGATAACATGTTATGTTGGTTATCCACTCTTGCTTATATTTTTTTTCTATAAAGGGCTCAACACAAACCTTTAAAAGTGGTTGCCAGCATCCATTCTCTCCCTTTCAAATGTTGGTTTTCTGGGCTTTTGCTCTGATTCCCGCCACAGATCCTTTGGCCCATCAGCAATGAAGTGTTGAATTGTGGGTCCCTCAAGAGATAACCTCCAGTATATCTTGGCTCTCTTAGCTGAATCCCCTCTCATATACAGTTAAAGAGACTGGGGTCCATGTTTGCCCTCCCAGTTTTTCTACATGTTAAAAAGTGGTTGCCACTGATGGCAACCATTTATGTGGATCCTAAATTAGGTTTTATAGTTAGTAGCTAATTCTTAATTTGAAGGCCTCACATATCATTTTTTTATGTGTTTGCATATAATAGTCCTGATAATAGGAATTGATTGACTTGTAATTGACGTCAGGCAATTTGAGTCAATGAGGAAAGCACCAGTCAGTTGTTTCTGTGAACCTGTGCCAACTCACATACTGTATTTCCATGTTTTCCATCCGCTGCTTATTTGCATGTCAATGAAGGGTCATCCCAGACTTTCCATGCCAAACTTTTGCTGAGGGGAGGATCGCGGTCACAACAGCGACCGGCTCATTTGCCATCCAAATGGAGTTTTCCTTTCTGCCCTTCTCTAACCTCAGCCTTTTGCCTGCTCACTGCTCTGGCAGAGACACGCAGATCCACATTTGAATGCAGAATCTAATTTTGGGAGTACAAGTATAAATACTCTCATGCAAAGGAAAACAGAAATAGATAATTTTTTTGTTTGGGTTGTTTGCTCATGATGTAGGGAAAACACCGAACTGGAAAAGCAAACGGTATGCTACAGCAAATATGTTATTCTGGACTCAAGACCAGATTATAATGCAGCAGTGGCAATTTTTTGCAATTTCTATTTATTGTTACCTATTATGGAGAACTATGGCCAAGGAAAATAGGGCTTCAGTGGGACATTTACTGTGAGATGCACAGTTATGATAATGATGCTGATTAATTATGCCAAGTGCTGGGCCAGCAGGACTAACTGGGAGGGCTAACTTGTGGCGAGGAGAGGTGCTGTTTCTTTGGATACCAGCCATTTAACAAGGCCTGGTATATTCCTGCTTTACATAAATGATTCTTTCCTATGACACGTTAGGTAAATTAGGTGCATGCATACAATTGGACACATCAGTATTTAGTTGTGGGACATTATACTGTACATCCACATGTACCTCTACAGCTGTTTTTCCAGAACTAAAAGGCCTTGTGTTCACAGTAGCTTTCATTTGCGTTTTATTGTTTTATGTGTTTGCACATGAGAAATCTGATAATGTGGGTAATATCAGTTGGACAAAATGTGTTGAGTGCTAATCTCAGCTGATACCAGTGTAGGGTATAATCTATAAGCGTCGTGAAATCTGCGTTTATTGTCCTTAATCACAGTATCAGTCCTCAAATGGCTTCACAGCAACCGCGTTATGAAACAATAAAACGACCCCCTTAATTTCAGTCCCTTACTGAGCAAATATTCACCTGTTGGCAAGGCACAGCGACAGCCTCGTCCCTTCCTGCCTCCGGACAGTCACACTATTAGGAGCCATAACAAACGCTGCGTCGCTCTTGAAGTTATTGAAATGCCAAGGCCAGTGCATCAGCGTGGCGTAATCTGCCCAGCTGGGACACTCGGGCCACTGGCTGTGGTTTGGCTGATTGGATGCATTTGCTCTGACAAATGCCAGATGGGCTCGAGATGCCTCGCACTTCCCGTCGGTGGGGATTTGCCCAACAAGCGGCAAGCAAGTCAGGTTAGGCCTCGGCCCGCTTTACTTAAGCGTGTGGTTCAACAGATTTTATTACCATCCAAAACAGCTGGTTTTGTTCCAACGGAACCAGTTAATTGTCTCCGTTTTAATTATTCTGAGAAGCTCAACTACCCTCGGCTCCCGTACATCAAACAAAACTGAACAAACGTGGCTTTAATATGCACCTGTCTCCGGTGATGAAAGGTTTCCAGTGTTTGCCTCGCACCAGGTCCACTGCTGAGCAGAGTTTGTTATTTGATGAAGGAGCGTGGGAACGTCGAGCCCTTTTTTTAGTGTCAAACTTCATTAACTTCAGCGTCCACCCTCGTCGACCCCCAGAGCATAGCTTCGGAAGAAGAGGAACCTTATTACTGCCCACCTGAACTACAGCTTCCTTCTGTATCACAGAGAGATCTGCTGGTTTCAAGGCTGTACACCTAATGTGGGAAACTCAAGCAGAAGCAGCTTTAGATGCAGTGTTGGCCTGTGCTACAGATTTAAAGTACGTGTATGTCTCGCTGACTCAAACCCTTAACAAACTGAGAATGACATCATGTCAAATGTCTAGATATCCAAGGACAAAACCTTTGATCTACTTAAGCCATTTCCTCCAAAGCTGACTTGTGATCGTGGATCAGTTGTCGTGTCAACGCGTGTGACCATCCAGATTAGCGGTTCCCTGATCCAGTGGAAAACATGAACATGACTTCCTTAAAATGGCCTTACTCATCTTTCGCTCACAGGATGTGGGGAACTTTTTTATCAGGGATTGGCATCTATAAAGCATTAATGCCAATCTCCTATAGCATATATTTGACTTAATATCGGCGAATACCGATTGGCAGTAAAACTGTATTTCACGCTGTGATGGTTAATCACAATTTACACTCATGTGTGTGTTCGGTGTGCAAGTCAGGTTAGGGTGAGATTTTCCTGACCGAGGACATTCGTATCAAAACGTAGTACATTGAGAATCTTTTAGATAACACAACAACACCGGCACAACTCTCTCTCCGACTCTCACTCACGTTTCCACCGCTGTCTCCCGGCAACAAGTCACACGACACAATAACAAACAGAAAGCAAAAGAAAAAGCGTTTGTTTCTCTGTAGGGTTCTTTCTGTAATGTTGTCTCACACACACACACACACACACACACACTAATAACAATTGTTGTCCCCATCAGTCCCTTGGACACAAAAACATTTAAAAATACATGTTGAAAAAGCCCAAAGTCACCCTTTAGGTGTGAAAGATCTTGACAAGCTAAATAAAGCACCCCTCCCAAATAATGTGTTCCTTTGCTCTTTGGTATAATCATTATGAGTCTTCTTTGTTTCCCACAAATGGTATTATGAATCAGTCACTGAGGAATCTTGCTTTGCTGCATAACTGTCATTAAAGCCACTTCCACAGTCCACCCCAAAAAAAACCCCATTGTGTCTGAGCTCACGAGTTGACTCATGAAGTCTTGGCTTGCACCGTAGGTGTTGCCTCTGACCACACCTAGCTTTGTACTGAGGGCTGCACCACGGAATATCTTCAAGAGGAGACAGTAAAGAAAAACTGAGAGGAATCTAAGGAAGAAGGTGGCGGAGGCTGCTCTTTTAGCTGCATTTTCTATTGCTGCATATTTTTTATCCATTTTCTAAAAGCAACTTCATGATATTTTCAAATACGGAGACAAACACTCGCACGTCTAAAAATCCACAGTGTCGAAGCCCAGAGCCGTGGCTCTTTTTTAAGGGTGTCAAATTGCGCATCAGGCGTTTTTGTCCAGCTCAGTAGCCACTGATCTTAAAAGAATTGGACACTTTTGTTGTAGCAGAGTGATGTCTTTATGATAAAGTGAATGTGAAAAAAGTCAATCATAGTAACTTTGATATTGACACTAATGGTCATAAATACTATTTAATGTTTAATCATTCACTCCAAGATCTTATACAGTTGTATGTAATTAGTCTATAAATGACTGAATAGGGTGGGCAATATGGCCTAAATCTACTATCACGGTAAATGCCATTTCATATCACGGTGATGGTATGTATCACGACACAGTAATTGTTTTGTAAATTTCAATTAAGAAATTGTTTTAAAAATAATTTTACCCTACATACATTTGATTAATTTCCTTTATTTGGACCTTCTACACAACAAAAAAAAAAAAATACAACTTTCCTGCAGGATTTGCTCATCTTTTAATTCAAAAAGCTGACTAAACCCTGTCAAAAGTTGTGTTCAGTTGTCAGGTCATGTAACTAGAGTTTGTCCTCATCTTGGGTTGATGATCTGTTCTGTATTTACAACTTCTCTCTCTTCCTCCTTGTCTGCCCAAATCTGGTTACCCTGCCAGGCAGCGGGACATCACAAGCTCACGCAATATCTCGCGAAATAACGTGAGAATAGCCACCGTAGTGTGAACGATATTGCCGTATCTCTACCGGTGGACACATTTCCATAGCCGCATGGTGTACACCGTCACATCCACAACCCTTGTTTGCAGTATGACTTTTCATCATGATCGTATCTGGCCACTGATACAGTTACAGCCTCTCCTCGGCTCAGGCTTTGTTGTTGAGCTGAAGGAGTTCCGAGTGTTGTACATGCTCTGCTTCCTCGTGTCCTAATTCACTCACTCAGGCTCCAGAGTCCTGTGCGCAGCTGCAGCTCTCTGAGGGATGCAAAGTGTATTGCTTTTCAATGACGGAGATGTTTTTCTTTTGCCGAGCTCATGCTCGGAGAGAGTGTAAGCGCCCACGCCAACTTATGGTCAACAAAAACCTCACCAGCTTTTGACGGCGACGTATTCCAGCCGCACTTCTCCAAAAATCCCCAAAGGTCTGGCTGTATTAATCCCCTCGGGCTAAGCCACGGTCGGAGGGGAAAGGGACAGCGGCGGTGACGCAAACTCACACGTACTCGAGTCGCATTATTCACACAGAATCAGCACTTAGTGGGTGTCGCATCTCTCACGTAACGTCTTTGGGCCCAGATGATTTGGGCTGATCAGACCAGAGAGGAGGCAGGATAGAGTGACTGGATGGCATTTAGCTCTTTTAAAGTAAATGTCTCTCCTATATATTCCCAGAGTTACAAGCAGTCATAATGCAAGGGTGTGATAATATTACTGCTTCGCCTGAAGTGCTGGGATAGAAAATCCAAGAGACCTTAGAGACAGAGGTGTTTTCATAAGCTTGACTCTTATCTCTCTTATCTAATTGTTGTGTTCTTATCAACATTTAAGCATCCCCTAGTTGTCATATAAAAAAAGTTTCTGTTAAAATCCAATGTTAGCAGTCTACATTTATATTAGGATACTAGATTAGCTTCGTTGTGCTTCAAGCTCCACACCACTGTGTAATTCAATTGAATACGATGCATCTCTCTCCTGAGCGATAATGTGAGAGGGTGAGATAGAAAGTTTTTTTCTCTATTGAGATTATATTTAGGAAATGTCTCTCTGTCTCTGTACATTCGAAAGATTTCCCCGACGAGATGTTTAATGTCATGTTTAAGGAATGTTACCGTGCACAGAAATATAGTTGATTGTATTTTTGAATAAATGGAAACCAGACTCCTTCACAGGAACAACACACAAAGCAGTAAAGGTTTTTAGGCCATGGAGGTGCTCTGACTTAATTATGAAGGGCTGCATTTGCTAAACAAAACCAAAAACATGCTGTGAGGTTCTTCAGATGAAATCGTCAAATCAGATTTTTGTTCTGATTTGTTGTCTGATCAGCCCACCTGGTGAGCTCACTGACTAATTTGTCTTCATCCAAACACCCTCAGCTATGCGGTGCCATGCTATTGCTATTATTATTATTATTATTATTATTATTATTATTATTATTATTGTGGGTGCTTATTTTGTGCAAGTCTTTTCCCAGGATTACTAGCGCACCAACCTCAGCTCAGCCTCTTCTCCCCTCAGGAACACGCTCACAGCTGGGTGCTTTTGTCTACAGCATGTTTCCCCTGCAGCTGGACCGAAACACACACCACACATGTAATAACACAGGAACACACACACACATCATGCACGTTGACGCACACAAGCACTACAATCTCCAATCACACAGACAAGTGGACAGGATGCTTGAAGAAAAGACTGCTCATGGTCTTGATCTTAAAATATGACAGAAATGCTCAGCTGTGCTTCCTCATGTTCCGCAGAATTGTGCTGGATCAGAGCCTGATAACCAAGACGTTTGCAGACATCACAGTGGGCTCTGATGACGTTATGACGTCCATATGTTGGACATTTATCATTATTGTACAAATGTTCCAGACTGGATTGAAAGAAAACCGTTAAATGAATAATTGATGTGTAGCCCTGTTCCACATAAATCATCCCCACACCCAACTTCGTACTCAACCTTCATTTTGATCTCAACCTACACATCTGTAAAGTTTGACAGATGTGACCAAATCTGTGCACAAACGTACAGAGATAGAAACACCTGGCAAACTTGTGTCTTTATGGCACATTTTGCCATGATGACACACACACACACACACACTGAAAACAATACCAGCGTCGCGGCTAGCAAATATAATACTATTATATATATTTTCTTTTAATTGTCCAAGCGACAGATCATAAAATGCTGTGTAGCCCTGCAATAAAACAATCAACTTCTCCTTCATATTGACTATAGACTGATATTTACAGAAGAGTCACTGGTCACATGACACGTGTGTTGCTGCACAGCCGTCGTGCCCTGAGAAATAGGCATTTTGGAACGCGAGTGCCGCCGCTCTAGGTTGTATCATAGTTGTTGCTTGGTGGCAGGTCACAGGCTTGCCTCCCAGGTGATATACTGGGTCACATTTAAGCTAGTCCCCATGGAGGATTTAACACATATTTTTCTTTAGAGGAATGATATCAATATGTCACTTATTCAGGTGTTTTTATTGTGTGTGTGTGTTTGAGGACTCTGTTGGGGTTGCACAACTACAATAGATTGAGCTCACATCCAGTTGGGAATGCCTACATGAAAAGCTGTCATTGCGCACACACACACACACACACACACAGAGGGAGCTCTGACTGCTGCCGACACCGGTAGCCCTGCAGCGGTAGCCTACATTTTAGAGGAGGAAGAAAAAATATGGTGATGTCACCTCTGTCTCCCTCTCTCTCGCGTCCTCTCTCTCTCGTCCTCTCTCTCGCGTCCTCTCTCTCTTGTCCTCTCTCTCTCGTCCTCTCTCAGAGGCTGTGTTGTGAATGTAATGGTGCTTTCTGCTCCCCGAGCTGCTTGAGGTAGGTCGTTTTATTCACCTCCCCTGTGCTCTCTTGCACATGTGCATGCCGCGTCGGTCCGGTTGCCTCCGCTCCCGTGTTTGTGTGCTAGAATGTACCTGCACCTGATCTGGATGAACGAAGTCTGCTTATGTTCTCGTGTGTGGAAATAGTTTCACTCTGGAGGCTCCTTCTGGCTGTTTTCATGCTGTGTGTCTGTGTGTTGGAAGGCTGCGTTGGGGCGACAAATGCTTATACATTGAGGTCACATCGCACCACAGCCCGATGGTGTGTCCTGAATGTGCTGACTTCTCAGCCTCACATCTTCTCTCTCTTTTTCTGTTATGCAAGAGACATCACGCGCACACACACACACACACACACACGTATAATTCCACTCGGGCTGTGTGCGTCACACACATCTCTCCCCGTGCAGCTCTCTAGCTCCGTTCTCTTACGATTTTTTCCTGTCCGTCTCCGTGGCAGGGATGGTTTCGTTATGAGCCAATAGTGAGTCAAAGAGCCGAGCAGCCGCAGCGTTTCTCCCATAAGGGGGTCGCAGTGCTCCGAGGTCACCGCCGTCTCCTTGACTTCGCAGAGGTTCACACCTTTTCCCGGCGCTCATCAGCATTCCCATCCACACGCCGTTCTGATGAATCAGATAAATGTGTGTTCGTGAGCGCTGAGTCACCTTGTTGCATTCCAAAAGCCTTTTAATTTTGCAAGGTGACACACTTGATGCTGGTGCTCCCACATTACAGGATAATATAGAGGGTGTATAATAGAAGGAAAAGAGACGCTCTATCATGTGGGAGGTTTTGCTGTCAGAGATGATATTGAAGCACCACGGGAGCACTGTTTTCATAATAACACTCATTATATAACTCTGAATCAGGTTTATTTACATGGTATCAGTCTCTAGTTGAGCAGGGCTCCATTTGGCTATGCTGGTTGTGCCGCATGTCATACAGTGGCAAGGATGTGGAAACCAGCTTTGATGAGCTGCATATGGCACATGATATTCTAAATGTCTCCTACTGTCAACAAATCCCATGAAAAGACCGAATCAACGAATGGATCCTTCTAACAAGCATTGTTTGTGCACCCGGAGCCTGACAGATCTTATTTCTCTGTGCCATATAGAGCTCTACTGTTGCCCAACAAATATTAAAAGCACGTCAATGAGCCACTCACATGTTCCTTTATCACTGTAGAGCAGACACTCACTGTAGTTTATTTAGACTCAATCACGAGCACACCGTCCTACTGCTGGAAATACTCACCAGAATGTGTATTCGGGGGGCTGAATGATGGTCACCAAGAAATACACTTTTAAACTCTGCTGTTTAATACAATGATTTAGTATTTTTTTTTAATTAAAGTATATATTTGTGAACTTTTTTCTTCAGGAAGAACCTATAGGATTGGGTCCGACAGGAAAACGTGGATGAAGTTGAGAGATGGACTAACGTTTGGTCTTTTTGTGACAATAAGAAAACTACAGAATAACAGTAGCCGTATCCTTTAACTGCTGCCTGTTTAAATGTTTGCAGCTGTCATTTAGTTTGGCCTTTGGACAGTTGCAACTGTTGGTGAAGGCAGTACTTTCCCCTGCAGCTCGACCGATATATCGGCCTATATTAGCCTAGCCTAGAGAGTAGGGAAGTTACCCAAAGACTAGCCAATGCAAAGCGCCTGAGTGATTCAGCCTGCTTTATTCAACACAGTTTTAATAGAATTTCTGCTTCATTTGATCGGTACACCGTGTGCACTCTCTCCTGCCAAATCTTCAGGACGCTCCCAGATGCTCTAATGGGGGAGAGGACAGAAATTATGTAAAGTTATCTTGTATTTATGAAAACCGGATCTGTTCAAGGATGAGATTTAATCTGTGCTACAGTAATGGCTGCCAGATAATTTTTTAATTGTGCAATGCTGTAAGTCATGAATGAATCATCTGTAAGTGTCCTGACTCTACTCTTTACATTGAAAGTAATCCTACTCTCTGTGTTTGAGTCTCTGTACAGTATACAGTATCAGATTTCTGTAGATTTCCTAGCCAGGGTGGGGATGGAAAGTGATTGTTATTCTGGTGAACCGGTGTTGGGTTCTCTGCGGTCCAATCCGCTGCCCCTACTTACATGGTTGATTAATAGTCCTCGCTCCCTGACCTACATGGCTTAATTCTGTTAAAAGATGTCTCCCCCTGAGCACGGCACCAAACTGGGACAGGCAGAAGATTATGTCGGACCCAGAGAGTCAGAGACTTGAATGTCCTCCCTCCTTCCCTCCCCATGTCCTGTTCTCATTTCCATAGAGAGCATAGTTGGTCCATCAGCCCCTCATTTCTAACAAGCTGGCATTTCTAGTATCGCCTCATGTTTGATATGCCTCTGCACAGGAAATTACATCTAGCCTGCTTGGGCTATTTTATCTTTAAAAAATAGATGCTCAGTAGATTTCTGAGCTGTCTGTATTTTTGTGAGTCAGTGGTCCTAATGGTATGTTTGTCTGTTTTCCATGTAATAATTAGCTCAAAGTCTTCATTTGCAGAGCGATTCATATTGAGCGTTCAGACTGAAAGCAGCTGTGTTGGTGAGAACATGTTGCGCCAGGTAACATTATACCTGTTGAATATCATGCTAGCATGATATTCAGCATGATATATCATGCTAGCATGATATTCAACATGCTATCATATTCATGATAGCATGCTCCCAAAACACATGTAGGTCTATATTTAGTTTTCATTCTTATTTGCAGCCAATAAACATCCGTTGTCTTTTCTTTCTTAAGATATTGGAATAGCATTGACATTGGCAATAGTGAAAACTATTAATTCCAGCAATGCAAACGCCCCACGAAAAAATACCGTGGCATAGATTTCTGGTCATGTCGTCCTCCCCTAGTTGAAGGAGAGATTGAATCCTCAGACAGAAACGCACTGTGCTTTGGTGTTTACATTTCTATTACTGAAGTGGGGGAAAACAATATCAAGGACCAACATGGGACATCATCACAAAGTCATGCTTTGCTTTTTATCATCAAGCATGGTGGCGCCCCGTCAGTCTCACTTAACCACTGGGTAATCATTCCTCAGCCTCCACAGATCTGCCTCTCGAGAGCGGACTGCATCATCACCACAATCAGCTTAGGGCCCTGAAATGATTGCTGTCCTCTCTTGCCCTTGAGCTGAGCCCTAATCTACCGGAAAAACAATCAAAGTAAAAACTGTGGCACATTCAAAACAATAGCGACAAGCAGTCAAAACAAATCTTTCCTGGTTCTCATTATTTTCAAACCGAGCATTATGTAATTATCGTAATGCATGTTGTCGTTGAAACAAACTTGTATGCATCATATTTTTGGGATATTTGGCAGACTACATTTAGTAATGTGCAGCCCATATTGAAAGCAAATAATGCTCTGCAAGGCTCCTATTGAACTCCTATTCAAAACCGCGGAAATACAAAAAATACAAGGTTTATATTATATACTAAGCCATCATCAACATCCAGAGGGACATGACATCGATACACTTTGAGGGAGTTCAGTTGTACTTACTGCCAGAGATGCTGTCGTCATTCTGAACTTTGTGGATTAGTTATTGTGGTATTGTCTCGTAAATCCACCACTCGGCCATCGTCCCATTCGTCTCTCAAAATATGCAGCACAAAGAATGGTTTCTTTTATCAAGACTGAAAAGATGCGTTGGCCTTTTTTTTGTTGCCAGTGATGCGTATTCACACACCTTTGCATTTATGCTCTCGCACTACAAATGCATGTTATCCCAAAAGGTTCCCTGCCATCTTTTGGCTCTGTGGAGGAACCCCTCAGCCAGTGTTTCCGGCTTTGTTGTCAGAGCCACTGCCAAACCACAAGTTTAGGATTCCCTGTGCGTTGCCCTCTATTTTTGGCAATGATTCATAGCTCTTAGCTGACAGACCGCTGTGGTACGGCTGAAACAGATTGGTATGGGCCAGCTTGTGCAAAGGGGGCCGAGTGTCACTAAAGTGTGGGAGAACGATAGAACAATAGAGCCGTAGCAGAGTGGATGTCTGTCACTGGATAGTCCATTGTTTAGTGAAGTGGAGTCTCCATCATGCTAAATGTTAAATGCTAACATCAGCATGCTAACATGCTACCATACAGATGTTATGCATGTATAATGTTTACCATTAAACTCTTTGTTTAGGATTGTTACCATGCAAACATTTGATAATTAGCACCAAACACAAAGTGCAGCCGAGGCTCATGGGGAATACCATTAGTTGTGCATTTTATTTGATCTTAAACATAAAATATTGGACGCATTTTTCTTTTCTTTTTTTAAAAATCAAGCACGAACATCTGTACTAAAATGTAATGGCAATCCATCCAAAAGCTGTCGAGACGTCTCACTCAAAAACAAAAACCGATCCATGCCATGTCCCCATGAGGGAAGCTGCTTATTTAGGGCAACTTCAGAGCTAATGTGTATTTAGTCATCCTAAAAATAAACTGGAGCAGAGGGGGAAGCATATGTTGCACATGGAGTGTCAACTAAATACGAAAAATGTAAGTCAGATGCCCAGAGCTAACTCTAGACCCGGTGATGAGAAAAAACCCTAAACGTATCCCAGAGGGACATCGGTTGTCATCGCTACAACTTCAGAGACTGTATATAATAGCAGCAAAAGATGACAGGGAACAAAACAAAATAAATAGTCTACCTCCCTTACACCGCTAGTCGCGGGCCTTGTTTTCTGTGTTGTTTCCCTGCCTCAGCTGTGCGGCCCGTGCTCCAGGCCGAGTCCTGGACTGATTGGTAAAGCTGGTTTTGAGAAAGAGTGGAAAGCATCTGTCTCAGCGTGACGGGGTCCTTGAGACTCGAGGCCAGATGAAGTGTGTGTGCCGGCCGGAGCCAAGAGGCTGTTGGAGCGCTGGAGCGTTACATTGGTAGAATGACTGGTGGGGGGGTTGGGGGTTGGTGACCTTCTCCTTGTGTCCTCGTCTGATAGAGTCTCCTAGAGCCGCTTGCTTCCTTCTACTACCTTCTTGGCACCTTTCAAAGGAAACTCTGGAAGAGCTGCTGCTCGGGCTGACAATTTGGGGTCAGTTGTTCTGTTGGTCGGTCGATATGCTCTTGTACGACCAAATTCTCCTTGGTTTGCTTCTTAATCTGATCACTTCGGGAGGCGGGAGGGGCATGTGTGCCTTATTAAAGCATACATTTGCACTGTTTGAGTTCTCAATTCCTAATTGAGCCAATTTAATACTGTTTGCTGCTGTCGAAAACATATTACAAAGAGAGGGCATCTGCAGTGTCAACCCTCAACTCACAGTAGTCAGTCTTTCTCAGGTGACCTCTCATGGCCACGTAGTCCTACAAGGTGTCATCTCAGTTGGGTCCACAGAGTTCATACCATTAATGTATCGACACAAAACAGCAATCAGCACAAGTGGCTGCCTCCCATAATCTTAAAAGCATTTTCAGAAGGACCACGTGTTGGCAGGCAGCTTCTCCACCCAGAATAATCTCCCCGGAAGCATAGAGTGTAATTAACAGATGGCCCCACTTGTTCATGAACTGATGTTGAGGATTTGGTGTAGTGTTGGCATTAGTGGCGGTACAGTGGCGGACAGTTGGGTCAGGCCTGTGTTTTATTGTGTGCTTGTGCATGGAGAGCAAAAATATTTTGACCATTCAAGGGCTAATTAACAAACCTTTACATCAAAATAAGACTTAAAATAAGATTCTTCTTCACCTATATTCAGTGCGTTTTTGTTTTGCCCATCTGCCCTACAGTGTGTTACTCTGCTGCTCTGGACTGTAGCCACAGCAATCAGGCTTCCACTGTAGGGTGAATGCACGGTGGCACAATACTTCCCCAAAAGTGAAGCCACAACATCTGGATCGCCGCCTGGTGGCTGGCTGTTCATTTAGGAAGCGTTTGATTTCATATGCAGCATCATTTTCTGAGAGGAGCACGCATGTTAAACGTAAATGACGCAGTCGAACATTTAATTGTGTGAAGCCAAAATCAGTTACTTGTGCAGCCCAAGCTACAACGAACGATATACTCCAGTTACGGTGCGTTCACACCAAATTCGCGCCGCATTTGGTGTAATCGCGTCATTCGCGCGAGACCATTTGTGGTCTACGTAATGATGCCGATTTGTAAAAAGTTTGAATTCATTCGTTTTGTTAGTTCTCTCCGCAAGACGACAAGCAATAACTTCAAAAATACTTGTTTTCTCAATGGAGCTTGGATCGATTGGTGCTATTCTATGCTAACACTGTAGCAGCTCCATCAACACTCAAAATAACGTCATCTACACGTAAATACTGCACCGTCTTTTTCCTTCTTTGTACCATATGGTTTACACACATACATTTATACACAGTTTCGTCCGGTCTCTACTAATATGAGGTATTGTAGAGCTCAGGGTGAACACCTACGGCTACAGAATTTGTTTCCTGATTCAACAACGACAGGACGTCAGTGATGACAGGAGGAGCATCTCAACGCCGATAGGCTATCGTGCCCAAGTTGAAAAATTTCAACTCACGCGAAATTTGCGTCAATCGCGCTGCGCCATCGCAAATTTGCGTCTCATTGCGTCTGTTCATAGATTTTGTATGTAATCTACTCGCACGAATAATTCGCGCCGCGTTTGGTGTGAATACACCTTTAGTTTGTTTGTCTGTAAAAAATGTTGAAACGGTTCTTAGAAGTAGTATGATAGTCTAAATATTTCTGTGTATTCCCTTGTGTATACACATGCCTCAACGCTTATTTGGTTTGTCATACGGGTTTATAAGTAAAGCAACTTTATTTTGCACAGTCAAGTTTTTTTGTGTTTTTTTTATTACCTCAGAATTTGCTAACAGCAAGACTTTTCCTGTAACATGCCACCCTAAATATACCAAGAACAATAAGTAATTCAAATTCCTGCGAGTAAAGTAACTTACAGCTTGTACCCTCACTGATGTAGCCCTGAGTAACTTCCCAGCGGGTCAGTGGAGCAGCCAGCAGAAACCTTCCTTGGATAGATGAAGGTTAGAAACTGTGTCACGCTCCAAGACTTCTAGAGGGGAAAACAAGCTGAGGCCAGACAGAAAAATATAGACTGGATGGATTTTTCAGGAAAAGGAGCAGACATCGCTGGCGTATTCTCCACCCTCTCCTGCTCGCACTAGAAACAGGCTGTTTATTAAAAGCCTGGAGCTACACCACCTTTGTTCGGGTGGAGACAAAAGGCAGCGGGGAATGGTGAGCAGGTTTCTGCTGCATTCGTATATAATAACAGAAATGAGGGAAATCTTTCGTCGTGCTCGTGTGTTGGAAAACAGCCAGTGTTGTCTGTTTGTTCTCAAATGGGATAGATAAGTAGGCATGATGGCGAGCTAGCCGTCCCACGTGAGGTCAAACCTAGTGCTATTCCAAGGCAGAAAATAAACGTAGAGGACCAAATGATGAACATATTGAAGTGGAAGAAATGAAACCTATGTTGCACTGTTGTCCTGCTGTGGTAACACTCTGCTTCTCCCTCCTAACAGATATGCAGTCGTCAGAGCAGCGCTGACACTCCCGACTCTGGTTCAACACAACCATGGAGTCCTCCTCGGAGTCCCAGCAGGAGCCTGAGAAAACCTTGGTGAGTCAACACACTCGCATATGCAGCTAGTGCCACAAGAAGAAGATAGCCAATAACCTGCTCATCAAAAAACAGGAATTATCAAACAATCGGGAATGCATAAAAAAAACCATTATGGTGCTTTGAAATGGTAATAGGTCCTTGTAACTGCTACACTTTTTGAACCTTGATTAACTTAAGGTGCTAGCTTGCCATGGGCTTGTCCGGCTCGCTGTGGCAGACACTGCACTTTTCTGCCAGTAATTAAACTTGTCTGAGGTTCTGCGTATATGTGTGTCAATAGATGGACGAGACCGCTACACTCACTTTAGCTGCAAACACACACCCTGTTTCACAGTCCGACTGCACAATATGTCTTTAAATTGTAACTGTTGTCCTTTTTATTGGTGCCTTTTGTGTTCAGTCCAATGTTTGTCCAACACAAGAATATTGAATATTATTTATTTTCAAGGTTTAATTCAACAAGCAATAATTTGTATTTTAGCAGAATACTGAAAGCAGCAGAAAGACAGAAATGAGTACACTTGAATATCAGTTGTTAATGGCAAGTTAAATCGTTACGTTATCGCATATTTTCCTCATATTGTGCAGCCCTTCTTCATAGTAACGTAAATGATGATGAAAGAGCACTGAAAATCAAAAGGGCCCAGTCATCCACATGTTCTTTGTTATGCACAACAATATTAAGTTGCTGCTACTTCCTGTTTGGTGTTGCAGGTTGATAGCGCCATACTAGAGGAAACCGCAGCTTTAAAATGAAAAAGTTCTGCACTGTCACAATTTTGACTTTATAAAGTGAAGTTTCGTTATTTGAAGTTAAATTTTTTATGTTTTTGTAGATTGTTTGTTTTTAGGATTTTACAAAAATAGAAACAAACAAAGCTAGGAAACACTTTTGTCTTTGGCTAGATTCATCTCATTGACCTTAAAAGAGAGGAAATACTGTTGGGAATGAAAGGGAGCGTGTTTGAGTTATTATCAGCATATATAAAAACTAAATTAGTGACATCAATAGAATTATTAACGATTATTAATAATAACGGGGCACCACCCTGCGAACAGGGACCAATAACCAAACTATAAACTAAGTCACTCAGGGTTAGCGTTACGCTGGGAGGGGCAGGACCAATACCACATAGGTCCTTCCACTCTCCCCACATGTGTCAGCCTCCCCTTCACCCAGAGCAAATACTTAACCCTGGGCTGACATTTTTTTCTTCCGCGCATATTCCATATCATAGCAACCAGATGCAACCAAAGCTCACAGCTGAAAGAAATGCTGCGCATCCAAAGCGCTCTCAGCTAGCGTTTTCAGAAGTGTCTGGCATTTTCAGCTGGGAAGAACTGCTTTGGTGGACACATTTTTGTATAATAAATATGACAAATGAGATATTTTGTGCATGTTTAAATATATGTATAGCTTCTGTGTTTTCCTATGATCACTTGGTAAACTATTATTAATGATTGTGAGGAATCACTAACCATAATCAGTGAACTTCTACAGTCTCTTAATACTGGTAGCCCACTAAATGGATTATTTTATTTAAAAGAAAACGTATATTATAGATTATATTACAACTAGTCCTCCATATTACTCTTTACCCTTCAGGTAGTTCTCAGTCTCATAAAAGGTTGGGGACCCCTGTTCTAAATTAACCTTCAGACAGCATGCACCCATTCACTCACCCACACATAGAATACCACTCCACTTCTCTCAGCTCTCAGGAGTGTGATTCTGCCCTTTCATTTCACCTTCATCAAAAATCCCCAGTAGCCATTTTTGCAGCGAGCAGGAGGGCAATTATAATTGCAGATAACGAGGGTGATAACGGTTCCGGCCATCTCTCCCACGGGCCTCCGCAGACAGTGACACACAATGGGATCGAATGGGAGCCGAGCTAAAAGCCCTTTCCTACTTCTTTGAGTCTTTGCTGAGAGTGGGAGTGAGTTTTAATAACACTTCATGTCTGCTAGTAGTGCGAGCTAATTCCTCCCTCCGCCTCCTCCAGAGCTTATTTCAGTGGCCGCATAATCAAACTGCTGATGCATGAATTGATTTGAAAGCCACGTCGGTATATCTACTGTGTCTTTTGAATGCTTTCTTTTTGATTGAATTGAATTTTACAAATGTGTACCTCTCTCTGGGCCATTGCGTTACTTATCACCCGCAGTGCCGGGACGGTGTGAGACTCGGGCTATGGGACGTAATGTGTGGTTGTCCGGTCCTGCTGTTTGCTAAAAAAGGGCCCGTCGGTAGAGATGATTGCTCCCAACGCGGGATGAAAGGCTCTGGGAAGCACGCCAGGTGTCTGGTGCTCTGACATCCTCGCAGTCAGGAGACGCTTCAGGAAGGGTTTATGGCAGCCAGCATTCAGTCTGCTGTCATTTGCATTGTACATACTGTAATGAAAGAGCTGGTGACCTGCTGTTCCGAATAGACGGCAGTGAAAAGGCACATAGACAGACATTATGCACTCCAACAATGGGTTTGGGGTAGCTTAGAGGTAAGGACACAGGATCCGTGACAAGGGGATCACTGACTGAGAGGATTTGAGCGGCTGAATGAGAAAAAAAAACGTTCATCCTCGGTGGCTGTTGAATTGCCCCTTTGGCCAGGCTCACCCCCCCATTTGTTCTAGAGGTGCTTTACAGTTGCCAACAGTACAAGACTAGAAGCTCCGAGATAAGCTCAGGTCTCTCTCATAAATGTTTTTTAAAATGTAGTCATTGCAATCCCTCAGGAAGCAACATGGGTACCATTCCCATCTGACGCAACACGCCACAAACCAGTTAGCATCAAACATAATGAGACTCATAATACGTCCAGAAGGTTCATGATTGAGCCTTCGTATGTCAGAGTTTGAGTTCTTTATGAATAAAAACGTAAAGAATTGCCCAAGTGTGCATCTCTTCTTGTTTACGGCACATAAAGGCCTATATATGACAGTCTGGAGGCCAAGATCACTTTCGTAATAAAAATCGACAATTGGTGTGTCCCCTAAATAGACTCCTTCCATGCGTGTCAGGAAGCCCTCCACGTCTCAATAAATCATCAGCATGAAAATCTAAACCGATATTTGATTACAGAGGCTAACCTCTGGTTTCCACCTGGCACCACGTTCCAACTGCAACTTTTCTTTCGTGTTTAAGAAGCACAGCGTTTCGCCTGCCCGATTGTGTTGACTTGATTTGGTCCTTATTCCTTGATGTTTGTGCATCTACCATAAGTAGTAGGCTGAGTAGTTTATTATTTTTGGTCTGTTTTAATCGTGTTGATGTTATTTCCTGCTTTGTTGTTCTCTAGCCTATAGACAAAGTTTAATGTCGTCAAAAAATCGGTTCTAAACCTTTTGGTCCGGACGGAAAGATCTCAACAGCTACTGGATGGATTGCTATGAAATTCTGGACAGATATTCATAGTCCACAGACAATTTATGCTCATGAGTTTGGTGATCCAATTACTTTTTATCAAGTTCCTCCAGCATGTCAAAAGCCTGACAGTAAAACATCTCAACATTTGCGTAATCGGGTGGCACAAAATTTGGTAAAGAAATGCGTGGTTCCCCTGAATGCCTTCCAATGACTTTTGACTTTTCCTCTAGCGCCACCCTGAGGTTGACATTTGTGGTGAGGAGTTAAATGTCTACTATTGGATGGATAGTTGTAACTGAATTTGCCGTTGCATCCACTTTTGTTCAACTTGCCGTATCTAGAGCACCTAAGAAAAGTTGTCACACCCTTGGAAGTGTTCATGTTTTGTTTTTTCACACAGTGAAACAGTGAATCAAAGTAGGTTTAATGTCTTTTTTTCACCGAGCAACACAAAATAGTTCGATACCGCTGCTTCAATTAGCGCTGACCAACATTTCCTAGAATTTGACAAGATCAAGAGAACAGACATGGACTGAATGCCTGTAGAAACTGCCTTGTGGCTGCATTGCATTGAGATAAGCTGATATCTGTTCCTCTGCTACCATTGATTTGATTTTGAAGCTTTTGCCCCGGTACCAACAAAATATAAATCTTTATTTAAACAGCAATGTCACAGAAATGCAAGATCCAATGCCAATAGTGCACATTTTGATACCACTGTATTGATTAAGCTGGATTTTGCTTTTAAAAAGCGTCTTAACTGGCAGAGACGGGGTCTTGGTTCTTAGACACACAGAGCCACAGCCTGTGACAGCAATAAGCTATGGGGGGGGGGGGGGGGCTGAAAGAAGCCAGAGGTAAAAATTGTCTTCAGGCGGCTCTTAGGGAGTGAGAAGCCGAGGCTGCATCAGTTTCTGCACATCAGTAGTGGGACCCGGGGTGCTGTTGACAGAACCGAGCTGACAGCACGGGCTGATGAGACACATTCTCACTACTAAAGTAAACAGGAAGAGCAAGCGTATTCTCCACGGCTTAAGCTTGGCCTCAGACGCGGATAAAGGGAACATTAGACGATGTGGGGGAGGTTGCCGATTTTTTTTTTTTCTCTCCAGGATTTAACCAAGTGCTGTGGAGAACCTTGAGTGGAGTGTCTTCTGCCAAGATTTGCTCAGTCCTTTCCCTGACAGAAAATCTCGAGGTGGTGGGGGGAGCTATTGATTTGAAGGCAGCCATCAAGGCAGTATGGATTTATTAGCACAGAGAATGGAAAAAGGCAGGGGGCATGTGTGTGTTCCCTTAAAGCAGTGATTCTCAACTGGTGGGTCGCGACCCAAAAGTGGGTCGCGGACCTGTTTTCAGTGGGTCGCGGGCCTTTGCATGACAAAAAAACAAAAAAAAAGTTGTGATTCTATTTTGAAGGGCATTTTTTATGCAGCGGAATTATTCCAGCATTTACGGCACTTGTTCAGCGGTGCAGGAAAAACACCGACCAATGCGTTGTGAATCACATCACGTGATGCAGCTCAGCCAATCAAATATGGCCATTCTGACAAGTTTCCTGACTTGAGTGAAATGTACAAACACCACACACGGGGAGAGACGAGGATACAGAGAGCAGAGCAGGACTGTTGAGGTGAGAGTTGTGGTGAAAGTCAAATCATAGGACGATCTCCAAAAGAGAGAAATGTCCAGAGAGACCAGAGTCATTAGACTCTGACTGGACAGACTCATATAGGTGAATTCTTCCAACACTAATTTCTCTTTTTAGAAGATGAGAAAAATATAATATTTTGGCTTTTTCACTTCACCCTGAATGAACTGAATTTAAAGCTGCAGGGCAATTCAGTGAAAATAACTTTTCTAAAATGAATTTCGTTACGTAATTTATTTTTAAATCCATTCGTTATTGTACTTGAAATAAGAATAACATTTATTTATGTATTTCTATGTATTATTTATAATCCATACAGTTAAATTTGAAAGCTGAGAATAATAATTGTTCTTTATTTGATTTGACTAGCCGCGACCCAAATTATATATATATATATATATATATATATATAATTTGGGTCGCGGCTTAAGGGGTGATGGTGGGTCCCGCAGCCAGACCAGTTGAGAACCACTGCCTTAAAGTATTGCTTTTTAAAGTAGGATCCTTTAGGAATTGTTTAAATCACACTAAGCACTGTTTTTCCTCTGGTGTGAATTGATTAGTGCGCACATGAACACACACGTACACACGTCTCTTGGAGTTTGGCTCGAGGAGGGTAATATATTGTCAGCTGACTGGCTACAATTATGATGAAGTATGTCTTCTGCTGGCTTCAATGCTGAGAAGAGGCAATCGTGTCTGACATGGTGTATTATATGTGTCCTCTTTTACAAGTCTATCCTGTAGCTATTATGTGCAGGTACTTTATAGTCCGATATAGGGTAGTACCCACTGTGTACAAAACGTCATATACTATAGGAGGATGATGTACTTTTTTCTGTTATGTTTTCCTCCCAAGGATGGAGGAAAAATGCAGCAGTGCATTTCTCTGAGCATGAATGAGATATTATACCGTGGAATATGCCAGACATAAAATGTATTCTGAATGCGTCTTTGCGATATGGCAAAACATAAACAAAGTTTCCTACCGGTTAATGTTGATGTATATTGAAATATGAAAGCGTAAATTCCCAAGAAGTAAAGTCAAAATCTGAATTGTTTGAGCTGCAAAAATAAATTTGAATAATAGATAAATAAATTGTACGAAATCAAACCCGTTTATTGTATATTTATAACTGAATTGCAGCTATTCTCAAGAAAATGAATAATGCCGCACCAAATTACTGATATTTTTTTTTACTCCTGCCTCACTCACTACCATAAATGGGTGCTTTGTTATTTCTTCCTCTTTGAAAAAACGTCAAAGTCACAGACTGAATCGCACTCAGCAGGAGTTTCCTGCCAGCAGCTGAGCTCTTTAGTCAAATTAAAATGGCCAGTGTTAAATTGCAAATGAGCTTTACATTTCTGAATCTGATGCACTTTGTGTATTTGACTTTTACTATTTTCAGTCGTCTTGAAGGAAGTTTTGGTGACTTGCTTTGCCACCGCGGAGCACTTCAAGGAACAGTCCTTTTTTGTCAAGATGCAAATGATAGATTTCATCTAACCCCATGATGTGAATCATGTTCATACCTCTCAGCAGACTAGATGTGGATTACTCCGTTACAACTGTTGCTTTGTAGGCCTGATAAGAAACAAATTGCCAGTTTCCACTATGTGAAATAAGCTTTTCAGTACTCGAAACAGCAGCTACTGCATCTTCAAAATAAAACTGATTCTTCCAATATTGACTAAATGTAGGTGTTCATTTTCAGCCCCACACTCATAAAGCTTGTTTAACTCACATCCAAACAGTCAACACAAAGACTCCATATTCGGAACCAGGGTTGCAAAACTTCATTGCTTTTTTTCTAACCGTTACAAAGGCAGCGCATACCAGAGCCACGCCTTACTTTTCACAATAAAAGCCTTAGAGTATTTCGCATTTCGTGTCGTTTATTTGCCCCGTCCCTGATGTGTAAAGTCCTTCAGAAGACTGATAACACTGTCATACCTGTCTTTAGCCATCTGTCACCTGTCACCAGCCCACCCTTGAAAGAATGCAACAGACGCGTATCTACTAGCAAACAGAAAATGTGCCAAAGTAGACGGTGGCTTTGAAGTGACTTGCCAGGAATATAAGTTAACAAAACAACATGTGATATGTTGTGTTTTCACACTATCTTAAGTTTTTTACAGTACATTTTACTGCCACCAACTGAGTTATTAAGTTCAAAATCATATTTCAAGCAATCTGGAGACAAAGTTGGTGAGAACAACAGCAGGCTGCAGTCATGTTGTACCATTCTTTAGAGCCAAGAAACTACCCGTCCCTTTTGTCCTAATTGCAGAGTACTGACAAAAATGTTCTGTTGTGCAAAGTAAACACAGCAGACCTCAGTTTCACCTTGCCCGAGGACACTACATGTGTTTGTTGATGACACGGAAACCATTCGGCTGAATCTGGTTCTGCAGATTATTCACTCTTATGGAAGGCCGGACTGTGTTGCTGCCTCTACAAACGACCTTTTGGTTAATGCGTCTACAGTAATGACAAACTCTCCAACGTACGTTCAATTCCACGTGGCTTTAAACGGCCCCCGCTGCCCCGTGTGTGGCAAACAGTTAAGCAGGTTAATGGAAACGGTAGCACAGGAGTGCATTAAAGCTTGCGTTATTGGGCCCGTAATAAGGTCACAGGACGGCTGCGTCGTGCATGCGTCGTCCTTTGGGGGGGAGGGGGGGCATCCATGATGGCCCGGGAGATTGGCCCGCTGACTTCGGTTTATTGGCGCAGAAGGGCCATGAGCATGAGGAAGAGCCGTGTGAGTGCTCCGACCTGCACCAATAGCAGCTTCAGCACACTAGATCCTCATTGTGGCTTTCAGTTGAGCCCTTTATAAACGGGCGACAGACCACTTCCTCATTTTGTGGCTGCGTGGTGTTTCGCTGGTTCGTCTGTCAGATGATGTTTGCCGGACAAACGTGTGTAAAAGAGTTGCATTGTACTTCGAAAATGCCTGATGGGAGGTTCTTAAAGAGAGGAGTAGATGAAGGAATCTGTTTTATGGATGGGGTGATAGCAAGAGGGAAGATCATGATTCCAGACTAAAAGCTGAGGAAGAGTAAACAAATGCAGACGATGTAACACATTTACAAAGTAGGACAATTACTTGTAGGAGGAGAAGAAGAAAAAGAGGAAAGGGCACTCATCAGAGGGAGAGAGAGAGGCTGGAATTGTCTCGCTTACTCGTTCTCTCTGGCTTGTCTCCTCCCTTCAGTGTTTAGTGTGTCTGTCAGTGTGTGTGGGAGAGACGGGGCTGAGCTCAGTGGCTTGTCGTACCAGGTTTAGTCCGACCGAGAAGCTGTGGCGGCGACAAGCTCACGACACACGGTACGCATTTCCTCTTTCTTTCGAGCGAGCCTCAACACCATCTAGCGTCAAAGCAGGAAACACGAGCTGGCGGATTGGACTGCGTGTGAGGCCGAGATGAAGTTGATCATACTGTGTGCAGTCGCATTTGAAGAATTTGCTCCAGTGAAGATGTAGACAGGTTAAAAAAAAAACCTGTCAGTCAGCCTTAGAAAATAATTTGTTGTCATGTGTTGCCATAAAAAGAATATGAGCTTTTTAAACTTCTGGCTTGTCTTTGTGATAAAGTTTCACTCTTTGACACTGCGTCTGCTGCGTTGCTTCCGCTCCAGCTCGCCGTTTGCTCGGTATATTGTCACCAAGCAAAGCCATGCCACACTGTGCTCAAGGGCTTCGTGGATAGCTAACACAGATCATGCTGCTCCCATTAGTGTGGCGGAGAGAGTCGCTCGGCACAATATTTGCCGCTTAAGAGTCCTGTCTTTCAGATGAATCCTTGCCTGTGTTTGTACCTGGAGGCCTGCTGTAGGCTGATAGCCAAACCAGGGCTTTAATCAAGGCTAATGACCGAGAGGGGAGGCCGGTATCTGGTTGCTTGCAACAGAGCATGGAGGAAAATCCAGTGCATTATAGAAACACGATAGCTACTTAAGGCAACGCTCTTTAGAAGTCCCATTGAGAACCCAGTGAGGCTTTCAAGTACAGTGTTTTAATTTTCCATCTGGTATGAATTAACAGCAAAATAAATGCCAACCAGGATTCTTAATTGCTACCTAAATGTGTCACCATGTGTGTGGCTTGTTGGAATGAGGGCAAATTAACCAATTATCTATTGCTGGGATGCAGTTATGTAACAACAGATTTCCAGGAATGGTTGTTTTATTTTTTTTCTGCCCACAAAAGAGGCTCTGGGGTGAATCTTGGCTGCAGCACAGGAGTGCAGGCAGCTGGGCCGGAGTGTAATCAGATTGATGGTACCGGCCGAGGCCTGTGTTCATTTACTCTCAACAGCTGCCAGAGTCCGGAGTTTTAATTCGATGCGACTTCCTACAACAGGACAGGGAATCAATTTAGAAACAAGCAATCCAAAGATATTACACAGTGAGCTTAAGTGACCGTTTTCAATTCGGACCACCAAAACACTTTAATGTAATCATATACATTAATTGTAGTAATCAGATTGAATTGCCATTTTGCTTGTTGTCGTTATTGAGTCAAATTTTAGATTCATGCTGGTGGAACAAGTATTGAAATCCTTTACTTAAGTAAAAGTAGCTAAAGGATTTCAAATACTCCATTACAAGTAAATGTCCTGCATTCAAAATCTTACTCAAGTTAAGTACTTAAGTATAGGCAGTAAAAGTGGTATGATATTGGATTTTTAGTTGTGAAGCAATATTAATAATATGCTGTATGTGTTGCTGCAACTGGTTGAGACGAAGCCATGCCTGTTGTTTATGTCTTTGACACAGGAAGATGACGTCTTCAACCTTCATCCTGCGTGCAAAGCTCTGATTGGCTTGTTTTATTCCACCAACCAAACAGCCTTCAGTGAAGACAACAGCTAATATATCATTGAACACATTATAGATATATGGGCATTGATTTGTAGACTAAATGAATCATACATTCTGTTTTGTAAAGACTTTGATCATAAGATCTTTTAAGTGCTGATTGTCCAGCCCCAATTTTTAAAGTGTATTTTAAAAAAGTACCTAACCTGATTTCTCCATCACAACCATTGTAGATCTTCTATATTGCTGCCATCCTTCCTCTTGGGAACATTTACCCTGTCACCTCCATGCCCTCCCCCCGCCCCCCTTGCAGTGATGAAACTGAGACTCCACTCTATGTGAGGCCCATGGACCCACCCAGCTACCCCCCACCTCAGCCAACTTTGAAGGCTGATGTGCTGAAATTATGTCTGCAGCCTGTGAGGTCCAATGTCGAGTCCTTCCTCATGAAAGATAAAACCATGGACAAGACACAATTGTCACAAATAGTCCAAACAACTGTAGACCCTACAACCAACAGGCGTCTTTTTTTTAATCTTTTTTTTTTTTTATCTACTTGCTTCCCAGTTGCCTCTGAGGCAACTTCATTTGGTTTTATGTTGCAATGGAGAGAGAGGATGACAAACAGAAAGCCAGTGGGATTGCTCCGGTTTGCTCCAGTGTCAGAAATATGCCATGCTGCTGACAATTATCTCTTTATGGATTTCCTCTCTGTCCTCCTCCACCCATATCTGGAGCAGAAGTTAAATGCTCTATATTTAATTGTAGTTCAGCACCTCCCAATACATTTTATGTTAAAACCCACTTTTAGAGCCATTAGTTGTAACTTATTTAAATTTTAAAAAATGTGTACTTATTCTTCAATGCTAGTAACAAAAGGATACTTAAAATATGTGACCATTCATGAAGCCAAGTAAGCAAATGATGAGATGTAGTGAAAAGTAAGTATTGAAAGAATGCCAAAAAGAAAGAAAAGCAGTATGGAGGCACCTTAACTCTTGGTTGCAGTCCACATCAGTGCCACTTAGTAGTTCATTGATACTGTCCATTTGGAGGACGCGTTGCACACGTTCCACACAAAGCCGTGTTCGGGACATTTCTGGACGTCAACTGACAAATCCTACTCGTACTACATTTTAGACTGGCCCATATTTGAATTATATCGTTCTAGACCAGAGGATTACAAACTGTGAGACACACCTTCCCAAGGAGGCGTGGGATAGATGGAGGGAGGCGCAGAGGAAGAGAAGGGAGGCAAAGATAATTGCCTGAGGTGAATTGCTGCAATTTGAGTCAAAAACCAGTCATAACGCAGTCACATCATAACACACAGACACGATACACTTATTTTTAGATGGTGACCTCCTGAGGATGTCTACATCTCTCATGTCCATCATGAAAAAAATGTCCATACATCTGCCGTCATAGAACAAAGAAACTCATTATATCTGCAGAACTGTCCTGAGAAGCATCAAGTTTGAGCGTTTTCTCCAGTATCAAGTATTCCTGTGACAGTTGTCCGTACATCAGTGGGTACGCTGCAAACTGGAGCTGCTAATCGATAACAATCTGGGCTCAAATTGTCTTAATGCAGAAGACAATGAGAATGAACTCCGTTCTAGACGGTTTATGAAAGTGTTTTTTCTTGTATGCAATTTGAGCTCGCTAAGTCCTTATCTGCTCCCTATCTTTGCTTATTCTCTGCCCATGCAGTCGACACAGACATTTTAATACATGCGGCACTGAAGGCTGCTCAATCTGATAGATTGTAAGTCCTACCTTTCAGCCTTCTGGTCAATTGAATGGATAGTGTTTTACAACCTTGGCTCAGGCCTTACTTTGGACAGTATCTTGGCCACACTCTCTGGTACCACGTGATTAGTTATTTTATCGCTGGTGCGAGTTGCAGTTCCAGTCCCACTGTAAATCAGCCCACATATGGGCGTCTCCCAAGGTCCGTACCTCCATACAGTCGCGCCAGATGTGTCATTTGATTGATAAAGCCTCTCTCACACTACCGCATGCTGGCCCACACTCAGCTAGTGCTGCAGAGGAGGTCGTGTTTGGGAGTTGGTGGAATGCACTGTCATGGCAGTTTGGCAAGGTACAAATGACAAAGCTTTGCGTCGCACAGATGAGATGGCGTTTTGTTATGTTGCTTCTTTTTTCCTAATGGATACATTTTTTTTTTATGCATTCTGTGACTTTCGCTCATCTGTGACAACCCAGAAGCTATTTGTTGCAAATTACAGAGTAAGATTGTAAAGTACAGTGTGTGTTTGTCGTCACTCAATTTAATTTCAGCTCTAAGAACAATCATGTGTCATTACTGTGGTCAGAAGAACTTGAATGATTTGTCACTAATCAGGATCATTGCTTTTTCCACAGAAATGTGACTTTGGTTTTCAAGTGGCTGAACTCGGGTTAGTTTAATTCTAACATGTGCTGGAGGTTACCCTCGAGGTTTCCCCGAGCCTTACAGAGGAGTGAGTGTTTCCCCTGTAACCAGCTGGAGCTCCTTCCTGTCTTGTTTTGATGTCAGGGGTTTACAGTTTGTCTTCATGCAGGAAATTAAGACATTTTCTCATGATTCTGATGATGATTCTACCTCTTAGAGAACTAGTCCTAGGCTGTCACGATAAATCATTTTGGTGGCCCTTAGTTAGTAGACAATATTATTTTTATTTTAAGACCATTTTATGCCACTGACGTAATGGCATAGTAAGGTAAGTACACCCTTTTAAAAAATGTTTCAGTATTGTTGATCGCTGTTGTGGAAATTTATCATATGGTTCTTTTAGTTACAACTTGTATTGCTTAAACCTGCATATACCACCCTAACCCTCTTCCCACGAAAAGGCTGGGAACCTGGCCTTGGTGGGTGCAGCGGCCAACAACATCTGCGAGGGGGAGGGTGAAGGGAGAGGAGACGAGATAACGCGCATATATACTCTGTTTTGTTTTTTATTGGGGTTAGACCTCCGAACCATTCGTGGGGAAAGAGCTCTATCCATTCAGCTGAATTTTGATTGAAGTGTCTGTTCATTAAATATGTTTTTAATACTTTTAACAAGTTCCATCGTGATTATTTCTCACTGGGAGGTCAAAAAGATTTTTTGTCCACCACAATCGCCACTTAGAATAAAAGTCTATTAGGACATCAGTAGAGGACAGCTCGTATCAGGTTGCTTAATTAGGGCGGAAACAGAGAATGAAACAAGATAGCAGATACCATCATGTGCTGAGGCTTGCCTGGAAACCACAAAATGAACACTTTCCTGTTACTTTCATTCACTCTCGGGGTGCAACCCCAGTAGCTACACAACAGCAAGTCACCATTTAACGTTAACATCAACTCAATTTTAGTGTCTTTCATAGCAGAGGGAATATCAGACGAACATTTGCGACGTGCCCTGAAACACGATTTCAAAAGAATGCTAATGTTACTCTGTTTCTCCGTGTTGCTAACTGTTTGCTAACACTTAAGGGGTCTGGAGATAGTAGGGAGCCAAACTGTGTTTATTGTATTTTTGCTGGCAGTTAATGCAGCTTTAAGTAAAGCTGCACAAACCAACAATTGTATGTAAAAAAAAAAAAAAAGAAATACTGCTTGAAAGTTATATTTATTATAACTCAGCGTTTTTTGTGTTAAATCCTCACTTCTTGCTGACAGTGTGTCAAGTTCTGCCCTTTGTGGCTGTTAAGGATACAGCCACGTGGAAGACGCTTCCATACAGGGAACCAGGGCTAACTCAATGTTCTGTGCATGGAAATGATGTGAATCATAGACTATGGCCTTAACAGTCACCACATCTAAAGGGCGTCTTGTCAGACAGCTCTTCCTACCACCATCACCAAAAACCCATCTGTATTTGTAGCGACCATTCAGTATGACGAGTATACAGCGGAGTAACCAAACGAAAAGAATAAAAACATTCGTAACCATCGCTGGATCTCTCAGAATGCTAAGTGTTAGCGACACAAATGACTCAGCTGCTCCTACCGTAGAAAGACTTGCTCTCTTTCTCTTTGAGCGTCTTTTAAAAAAAAATGTGTGTACTCTTTGTTGCCTTAAATACAAAAGACAGTCCATTCAGTATTAGACCAGCATTTATGTTTTGCCTTTATATCAACATGTTTTGATTCAAAGCTGAATAAACGGCAAAAGGTGCCCTTCAGATATCAAAAAACAAACAACAAAAAAAACTTATCTCTGTTTTCCCTGCTACTAGAAACTGGGTCATAAATCTGCTGCGAGTGATGTTTAAACATTATGTAATATGTCATGGCATTTTATCCCGTGTAAGCACTCTTCATCCTTCCAGGGGCAGAGAGAACGTGCTGCGTTAAAGGCAGTGTTTGGAGGAGATGAGGGTATTTTCTGTTACACAGTACATACAATATATAGGGTCATTTTTGTTCTAATTACTGTATGTAGTTTGGCTGTGGGTTGATAAACTCTGTGATGCATTTTGAATTACTATGCTGAACTTGTGTTGATGGGAAGCAATGTAGAGAACTTATGTGCAAGTGTGGGAATGGATAAGGAAATGTATCAATCATTTTAACTTTCAAAGGGTAGTTTATGGACAAGGGTATATTTAACAAGCTGCTCTTAGTTAATTAAGTCCTAGAAACAGTGGTTGATTAGCATGTCTGCTCTAGATGCTAAAGTTGACGTGCTTGCTAGCTTGTTTTGCCCGCAAAGATTTGCGATTCAACTCTGGCCAGGAGCAATGGTTTCAAATGTGTGTCGGGCTTTGTTGAGAGAGTTGGGTGAGCCAGGGGTCAAAACACCGGATAAATAGCGCTATTGGCAGCTCACAGTGGGTGATTAGCCTCCTTAAAGTCTCCACTTAACATTACTCGTAAAGGTGCTAAAGTATGGTGTGATAACCCGAAGAGTCACTGGAAGTTAATAATCCCAGCAAACTTGTAAATCAGACTTCCACAGAAAGGAACATATTAGTGAATGGCGCCATCCCCGTCTGTCATACCAGCGAGATCATCTCTGAAAATGTCCTGAAAAAGGATTCGTAGAAAAGAGTAGGAACCCTGGAGAAGCTCACAGAACTATTGTGACTGACCAGCACCAGCATGGCCCCGGTTGGCTAACTAGCCTTGTGAGCAGTTGCTTTGTCACAAATGCTTCGCAAGGTGCCAAACAGAAGAAAAGCGGGAACAAAATGGCTATAAAATATGCTGCGAAAAGCTATTGGAAGCATTTGTACTGGTAAAATAATATTAATAATAAAAAAAAGGAATACCTCTCTAGTGGCCCACAAAATCAGCTTCTCTCAAAATGAGAAGAAAAAATAAATGTTTCGCACAATTACTCCCTGCTCCCTGCCTCAGACAAGACTAGAGATATTTCAGTATTGGTTCAGAGCATCTCCTCTGCTGTCCTTGTATGTCGTGTCACTGACACAGCAGGCTGTCTGCTTTGGTCTGAAAGCCAGATAAAAGGCAGCCAAAATTCCCCCTACTCAGACAGCGAAATGTCACCTTGTCTTAAAATACAGCTTTTTCTCTTTTCCCCATCGACAACCAAACCACCTTTAGGTGACGATGTCATTGTTCTGTTTTTATTTGACCTCTTGTTAATGCAGGTGAGGTTGGCTGACATACATGCAGCGATACACACTTAAAACATTCAACAAAACATTTGCTCAAACAAAATCTGAATATAAATAGTGTGAAACTTGCCTGTTCTGTGGTAGAGAGGCGATGCAATGATTGCACAACTCATATGTGAATACACCTGCACCCAAGGTCGAATTATGGGCCAAATATTACATGTCTATTATGTTTTTGTCCTTCGCAGCAGAACGGCAGACTACTTTGGTATCTAAATGTGTGAGTCGTCACCGTGACGTCTATTTGCTTTGAGTCATATCATCTGACTTTGCCTTTATCTAACACAGCAGGCTGCTCACCGCCCAGTAGTGCAGCAGTACCTGTCACGTCCAGCCTTGTTTTCTGTATTTTCAGTCTCACAATGCACCATATCCGCTAACATCCTGGTGCCATGGATTGCTTTACTCCTCCAGTTTGTCTAAGACCTGATGTTTGGTTTACGCTTAAATGAAAAACTGGGTCATCAAAGTCCATCTGCTGTCTCAGAAAAAGACAGGGTAGACGTATGGGACTGTTTCTGGAAAGTCATGTGGATTCTGTTAAAAGGTACATTATGATTGTCAGCTGTCATCTTTCCCAGTGTCTGTAATCCGACCTTCGGTGTGAGTGTGCTTTTTTAGCAGTCAGACACTTTTGGAAGAGCCTTTTAAAGTGAATGTAGTAAAAATGTATTTTGTCTTCCATGTTCACCATACAATTCCAGAAAATAAAGTAATAATACATTTACTTATTGATGAATTAGTCTCCCAGGTCTGCTCCTGATTAAAAGTGGTAAACTCAAAATTCAGGATACTTCTAGCACCTCCACGTGGATCTCAACATGGCGACGGCTAACAGCGCAGAAAACAAGCTCTGTGGCAAACAACAGTTTATGGTACTTAGACATTTTGTTCGGCAAGATAATCTTCACAAATGAACTATTAACAATACTATAAACAAACTACACTATGGTCACATGACTTCACATCACCACGCAGCTGAAGGCAAACTAGTCGGCATGATGAGGTTTTGTAGTCATTCAGCCACTTGCTAACATCTGCCATTTTTAAGACACGTAAAAGCTTCAAAATTCACAAGTATTTTATGTGGTAGAACAAACAATTTAAATCTCTGAAGCTTGTGTCATCCAAAGACATTATTTCAGGCATCTAACCTAAAACCCATTTAAAAAAATAGACATTAAGGGTCAGGAAGTGACAAAATGCAGACTAATTTCTGGGTCTTTACAGAGACCATTTGTGTTAGCTGCTATATTAATGCTCTGAATTTCACGTAGAAACCTTTTAATGGATGAGCAATTTTTCTTCAACTCAAACTTTTGAAATGCCCTACCTCACAGTTTGGGACGCCCTAAAAGTATATTTAACAGGTTGGATTTTATCCTATTGTGGCACATGAAAGAAGATGTTCCCATACAAAACCCTATTGAAATTGATAAGCAACATCCCTGAATTGTTCAAAAACTGGAATTCCAAACTGTTTTGCTTATTCGATCAACTGTCTGGACTTAACCCACTGAAGGGCCCACTATGCAGTGTCGAATATCCCGCCTTCCCAAGGCACCTGACACCAGTTTAATCGATCTGGCTCTTGCCTTCAATCCAATAACTAAAGATGGCCCGTATCAGTTCTCTGTGATTAAATATAAGGCCTGAACTGTGCCCCTTCAACCAAAATACAAGCAGCTTGGCAGAAAGACATGGACCACTCGACAGCTTAGATTCATTCTGGAGAGATGTATTTTAACACTTTCTCAGACTCTAAACTGTGCAATCAAACCAGATTTCCCCCAACCAGCCTTATTTGGAATTTCTGATGCGATTGCACATTTGAACACAACTAAACCTAATGCTCTGGCTCCTTTTTGCTAGATGTGCAGTATTATTGAGATGGAAGGAAGCTGTCCCACCCACACATTCTCAATTGAGGCACATAATATCTTGCCTGAAGCTTGAGAAAATTGGCTACGCTGCACATGAATATGATAAGAGGTTTGGGGGTCCTTTCAAAGCCCCTATGTGGTGTGAGCCTGTGTTGTCACTGACCTCTTACACTTCACACGATGATTCGATTTTATTATGGGAGTGGAAGTTCGATGTTTTTTTTACAATGCCTCTCCTTTGAAACTCTTTTTTGAAAAGAAAGAAACTGTGCTGTACGTTTTACAAAGTATCAAATGAGCTATTTTTCCCGGACATGTCTACGTATTGAATGAGTCAAACTTGAACTAGAAAGAACCCTTTTAATTGGCCTGTCATGCAATTAGATGCACCCCTGTAGTCGAGTCACCCACCAGCCTCCGCTGCTTGATTGTCGATGTATAGTCAAGAAAGCTTTTCAAATACTAATACAGGCCTGCCACATGTAGGGATCCAACTGTGCCTCTCATTACACTGTACCAGTAAAACCCCTCTGAGGCTGCTTTGTCACAGTTGATTTTTATTAGTGACACTTTGAGATTATTCATAGGTTGAGATTATTCACTTTGTCTCTCCCGTCAGTCTCCACCCCGCCCCCACACACTCATCTGCATAATTAATCAGCACTAATCATCAGGTGAGGCTTTCATAAAGAGTATGAAGTCTGTCAGTTGAGGAAGTTGGCAACAATTGCCATGAGTTTATCTTTTGTTTAACCAAACAGAAAATGCGATGGTCAAATTATCACACTGGTTGGAAAAGCAGAAGATTGTTGATATGAATCCGTGAACTATTTCAGAAGAACTATCCAGGATTCCTCCCAGACCTTCAAGTCGCAAACCCCGCTAACATCCCCCGTGCCCTCATGACCGTAGGTCAGTGTTTTGCAACCCAGAGGGAGTGGCCAACTTTCCCACCGTGAGGAAAACGAGCTGAGCCAAGATTAAATTAGAAAAACCACTCTGTTGATTGCTCGCCCACAAAGCCTTGTTAATCGACCTCTGACGCTCAGTGAGAGTTACCTAATCTGTTCGCCTTATTGTTGTAAGCAGCTCTTAGTACTGTCTATCCTCTCAGACAGTGGCTCTAAGGTTCGTAACCAATCAGGACTTAGCATTTTGCTTTCCCTTCCTGATTAACTGAGCAATATCCAATCAGTGGCATTGTTCTGTCTCTCTGTTTGCTGACCTGCCTGTGGTTGGGTTTCGTCTGACTGGATTAGGGCGATCCAGCGTCGTTTTAGGTATGACTCTGACGTCAGTTTTCCACGCCATCCGCTGCAGCCGCAGGGATCATGTGCTAATTGAGCTCTTGTGAAATGGGCAGTTCCACAAAAGCCACATGTCCACCTGAAGAGATAAGGAATATTCTGCAAGTCTGAGAGATGATTGTGAATGTGAGTGTAGTAACTGCTCCTGATGCGTTGTATGACCATGGTGAGTAAACGTGATCAGAGCCCATTTTTAGCTAGCTGCTGTTTGGAGGTGTTTGGGGCCAGAGGTCAACATCTGGCCAATGAAAGCTCCTTTTGCTGCACTGTGGGTTGGACTTAATACAATTTTTTGGTTGCAATGTGCTTACATCTCTTTAAATGAAAGAGATAAGAACTGTAAATGTAAATGTATCCTTTTAATATCTATAATAATGAAATCCTGGTAATGGACTCCCAATATCCACAGAATTTATACTGTAAATGTCAAAGCAGGAAACGCATGAATTGTACCATGGAATCTAGACTGTTTAAAAGAAGTGGATGTAGTGACCGTGATGTCACCAATTAGTTTGTGGTTTTAAAGGTTCAACAATTCGGCCATCGCAAAGACATTTAAAGACGAACCAAAATGTTAGAATTCACTTTCATGAACTGATCGAAAACACGGAAACTCCCAGACGTGGTAACCTGTCAATCACACGATAGCCACGCCCTAAATCATACCCTGATTTATGGTGTATTTTACTCATGTGAAATTATATCAGATAGACTGACATTCATGGTTCCCAGATGATATATCCTAATGACTTTGGTGACTTTTCCTCTTGCTTCACCATGAAGTTGACATTTGTGGGTTTAAGTTAAACATCTCAAGAACTATTCATGGATTGTAACGAAGTGTTGTACACAAATTCAGACGCTTTTTAGGAAGTGCTGTCATGGGGTCGAATTGTAAAACTGTCAAATTATTTGGTTTATGACCCAATACCTGCATAACTAATGACATTCCCATCAGCCTCACCTGCACTGTGTTAAATTAGCAATTATTTGAATTAGCAAATGTTAGCATGCTAACAAGTTAAACACGGTAAACATTATAGCTGCTACTGTAAACACTATTACTACTATAGTCCAGGTCTCAACATTAACTCCTCAAAGTGTTTGCCAGTTGATATTTCAGTGTTGTTTTATAGTTATTATCGGTGAATGCAACAGTAATTATCAGGTCAGATGAAATAAAAGCATTTGCTCTTGTGAGCTAGTATAAATGTGTGTGTGTGTATATGTGCCAATCCGCTTGTATTGCCATTATCTCCGCCATTGCCCGATCTGTTGCCTGTTTTGTGTCAAGTTGTGTCCTCGGTTAACATTTTTGGTTGAACTAATGTCTGTTTTTTCTTTTGTTTTTGTCTCTTGTCTCCTTTTTTTTTTTTTTTTTTTTTTCTTCGTCCTGTGTGGCTGCGGCGTCTCCTGCTGCTCCCGTTGCTGATGCCACCCACAACCGTCCATCCTGCCGCACGCAATCCTGCCACTGCCAACATCTGGTCAACATGATGGATGCCCCCCCATTCTTGCCTTCCCTCCCATTCTTTAATCTTTATCCAAAATCTCCAACACACTTTTTCAATCCCTTTCTCTTTCTGTTCCTTGCTCTCTCTCTCTCTCTGTGTTCCCTGATCATCACCTCTTTTCTTTTTCTTTTTTTCCCATCCCTCTTTTTCTCATCCCGCTTTTCTTTTTCGTTCTCCACTCTTTCCCCTCCTAGCACCATGCAGAGTTAAGAGAGCACCATGCCACCTCCGGTAAGCCAGTGACCTTTCAGAGGAAGGGCTAAGGGCAGGGCACACAGTCAGGGGAAGGGTCAGCGTGGATATTTAGGGGTAGATAAAACATGAAGGGAGTGTGTGTGTTTTTTAATGAAGGCGAAGAGCTAATATAAACGCACCCATTTGACACAATCTCCTCTGACAAATGCTCTTTTAAATGTTTATTTTTCCCTGGTTTTTGTGTACTTAAACTGGTCTCAGGCTCCAAACAGTTTTCTTGATTGCTCTGCTAGTGCTTAAGTTTATCCAACCTCATTAATAAACCATTAACTGCAGATTGTCATGTAGCAGCATTTGCATGCAGTCTCTTTGACATTAACTTAGCTCTGGGCTTTCTTTGCACATGCAGATTTTTTAAGTTGTATAAGCCACCTATTTCCTTTTATTCCACATTCTTACCACTTGGTTTCTCACTGCTGTTGTGGAGGTTCAACACCTTTAACCAACCATGTCTTGTGGGAAGACTGTAGAGTAGCTCAGCTAATTTGAACAAATATGTATAAATTATTTCATGATTTAATTATATCCACGGTTTCTGTCATTCCAATAGGCAGTTATGGGAAAGCCAAGAAGTTCCATGTCAAAAACATTCCCATATCTGTTGGTTAGTTTTCATACTCGCGCTGTGTTGAGCTTTGTATGGAGTGCAGTTAGAAACTACCGTATATTAAAATCATGCAGCATCTCCGTTAAGCAGGGATGAATCTCTTGTTTTAATTTATAGATTTATTTTTGTCTTCTGCCAACCACAATGAGCTTCAGAGGGAACAGCTAGCCTGCTCGATTCCTTAGCACCAGGTAAACAAGGTGGAGCAATAAGGGACAAGCACACATATCGAGCCGATCAGCGCTCGTGAAATCGAAAGTTACACACAATATTAAAAATGTGTTATGAAACAGAGGGCCGCACCTAGCAGATGCTTCACAGGAGGGCTGTCTGTGGATGTTCTCTGATGTGAAGTAAGAAGGCAAACATGTCTGATCTCTCCTCTCATGTCGCTCCCTTTTCATCTCTCGCCTCCCATCCCCCCCCCCCCCCCCCCCCCCCCCCCCCCCGGCTGCCTCGTCTGCAGCTGCCGTAGTGTGCGGTGATGACACCGTCCTTCTGACACCAGGCAGGATGAGCCAGCGCCAGGGTAAGGACCGGGACAAGGAGAGGGAGAAGGAGGCGGGCCTCCAAACGCCCAACAGGGAGCTCGTTGCCAGTCCCTCCAGTCTCAGCCCGGGGATCAGTTACAGCCACGGTAAGATGCGCCATTCACCGCAAGCAGGCAATTTCCCGGCTTAAACTTGTCTTGTAGGTCAGCTTTGGTTTGTGCAGTATTACACTGAGCTCCATGGATTATTTTTGGATGAAAATATACTCACAGCTTAACACCTTTTCCTTTTTATGATGTCATATAATACATAAATGACTTCTTCAACTCTTTTAAGCTTTTTATGACCTGCACTCACACCACATTCTAATTCAGGAAGATAAAAATAGCTTATTTAAAAGAAAGAGAAACAAAGTATTATGACAAAAACTGCTACTGTAAATTCAGAAATACAAGTGGCCAGGGTCTTTACTTACTTCAAGTATAAAAACTATTTCTTATTTATTAATACAGACGGACCTGGTGTTCTAATTTCCCTGTTTTGTGAGCATATTGTACCATATTTCAGTATGATGTCTCTTAGTATCACCTCATGTGCTCCGATAAGCCAAATTAATTTGCTGCTGTTCACTGTGCAAACTCAGTACTTCTTCCATGTTTACCTGTAATCTTGGTAAATTGAGCACAATATTAATTTCTACAGCAATGTTTTACATAACTACAATAACTTAGTTGTACAGTTGAATAAATCCAGCGCTTCCTGCATAGGTTTCATAGTCAAATAACAACTTTTGTCCTCCGCTCATAAGTTATAACACGTACACTTCCTCAATGCAGGTCATTCAGCGGTTTTGTTGCTTTAAAAGAGAGTAATCCCTCCCTTACTTGTGATGTCTTCCTCACGTGACAGATTTGCATGGGATCTCCAACATTCACATTTTCTGGTGTTGCTAGTTCTGTGTGATGAGCCTGAAGGCCGAAGTCCAGTTCCTCTGTAGCAAATGTCCTGATAAAACACATGAATGTGACTTGCACTTGACATTGGACATTTGCAGCCCCCGGGACAGTGGTCAGTGTTATGTGTAGGCTGTACCTTTCCCAGACTCTCCTGCTGGAGAAACTATGACTCGGGCTCTCGATGAGTCCGTCTACTGATGCACTGCCACAAACCTGCAGGGTGATCAGGTTTATATCCTCTCTTCGTTGTTTACACCTCGCGAGTCTGTGTGTCATCGTGGCAAAATGTCTTCCTAGAGACACCAACTGTAGCGGGAACCACCACATCGGAGGTATTGAGTACGTTGCAGGTGTTTGTGTGTCTGTCTGTCCGTGGCAGGGCTCCATGATGAGCTCCTCACCGAAGATTTTAGTCAGACACTTCACCAACACATTCATATTTTTTTCCAATCTTAACAGTATGACTGACAAATGCCTTGGTAATACATAGACAATTTACAATAACAATAAATAACAATGTGTTCTTTAAAAGGAAAAGTCACAAAGTGAATTAGTACTTTAAGAGAAAAAATACATTGCTTTTTAAACATAGAAGGGGGTAGGAAGTGTGGACCCCCCCCCCCCCACACACACACACAAACACACACACACACACACACACTTTGTGCCCCTGGCCCGAATCCCGATGTTCTCTAGTTTTGCTGCCTTTGTCATTCTATGACAGCAAATGTTTTACACACAGTAGATCACATAGGATCACTATAGCGGCTGTGTATGACCTATATGCCTAAACTCCAGACCAGGTCAGACCCCTCATCATCGGACCCCTCATCATCAGAACATCATCGTCGTTGCACTATAGAGCCGTTGGAAAACGCCGTCAGATTCTGGCTGCATGGCTGTAAACCGTCTACTGATTTCTATTGACGGCTCATGAGAGTCACACTACAGGGCCTCCAATTAGGAACAGATCAAATGGAGGATGCATAACCGTCTAGAAATAAGCTCACAGGTAGATCCGGCCAGGGTCTTACATCACCCCTCGTCTCACTGCTTGGACTTTGTTCTTGTGTCACGGCGCCCTCTTGTGGATTCTCTGCTGTGGTTAGTGAACTGCAAGATTTTGATGGACATTTTCTTTGTATCTGTTTTGTTCAAAGGTTCATTTGGTCAGGTATTTTTTTTTGTTATGACAGCGCTGCAAAAATGGGAAATTAAAAAATATATATACTCTAGTGATGGGCAGGGCGAGATGCCTCAAGACTCAACAGCTTCTTTTTTTCTCAACCGAGTAGATTTGAATAACTTTGTTTGGCTTGTTGTTGTCTGGTAGTTTTGAGCCAGATAAAAGGGCATCTCACCAGATCCATATTCTGCCAGCATCCCAGATCACATGTGAAAGCTGTGTGGGCTTGTCTTCACTGCTAGATTTGATGAACAAATGGATTGCTGCTGGGTTGCACTTCCACTATTTCAAATCTCAAACTGCAAATGTGTTGCCTTTCACATTTGGTTGTTGAATTTGTAGGGTCACAGCTCAAAGATGATTGTGGAGAGAGGGAGGGAGGGAGGGAGGGAGAGAGAGAGAGAGAGAGAATAATAATGTGGGAAAAGAGCAATGACATGCAGCAAACAGTCCATCCGGGAAACGAACCGGAGACTCGCTGCTCATGACATTTAAGATCATGTCGTATGCGCTCTCAGCAATCGGCTGTAGCTTCATGCCACTGCATGAATAAATTTGATGTAACTTTTAAGAGAGCTGTAAACCTAAATCCAACCACAAGAGGGAGTGAGCATAACAGGAATAAATACACATCCCTCTTTCTTGACCTCCACACAAAATAACACACATTATATCCATCACATGTAGGCATGTTAGATGTATGTGCACACAACAATGTTAGTCATTTGCGTTAGCTTCTATTAAAGCTTTTTAACTGATGCCCAGCTTCTGTCATTGTTGTTTGTATATTTATCAAGAGGAAGACTTCATGCACTTCACAACAAACATAGTAGTTGAAGTCCCCCTTTGTGCAGGTGTCCTACATCTGTTCTGCACTCAGTTTTGTCCAGTTGACTCATATTAGTACAATGAAAGAAAAAAACCTCTTTGGCCACCAGTCTTATTGAGCAGATCTACAAGCGGACGTGGCCTTTGTCTGTCCATCAACATCACCTTCTAAGCAGTACTGCATCCGTGAAGCACGAGTCGGCAAAACAGCATGGAAGCTTCTTTTTTTCATCCTCATCTCCCTGCAGCACAAAATGTGTATCTATGGCAACGGATTTCCCTTCTGCTAGCCGTAGGTCCTACGTCAAAGTGATGACAGTGTATGCCTTGATTATTTTTTCTGGACCAATGTTTGAAGATGCTGTCTTTTTTTTTTCCTAAATGACTGATGTTTAAGTTTTCATCTTTACTCCAGAGTCACAGGGTGATGACTGTTATTTCTGATTTGAGAAGTAGGTCGGACGAGTAACGTGTGAAGATGGATTATGACGATAGTTATTCCTTTTTTTCAGCTCCTTTTATTAAGTTGATGCTGCTCAGGAAACAACATGCATGATGTCTGGAGGATGATTGTCATAAGTTCAGTTGGAACATAATCACATTTGATTGTACCAGAGTAAGTGAACTGCCTCCTCTGACTGGCCAGTGTGCTATATTTATACTCAAGTACATCGCTCTCTAAAACCCTCTTGTTTACTTTACATGGGGTTTGGCCGGTAATCAAATTCTCCCTCTACCCTCTCCAAAGAAGGAGCTGACGTCATCATGGTGAATCACGACGTTCTACTAATTTTGGTTTCGTAACCAAATACAACGTGGTTTCACATTTACAGACATTTTTAAATCAAACTACTGGCAAAGGTTGGGGAATAATCAGATTAATATCTGATTTCTCTGCCCTCATTGCCTGGTCCGTGAGTATTGGTCCTGCCTTGGCAATGTTTGTTGTGGTGCCTCATTCTTTCCATTTTGTGATAATGGATTTAATAGTGCTCCGTTAATGGGCTTCATAGCAAAGTGGTTACATAGTCACACACCATTTTCCCAAAATACGTAAAACACCAAGTGGTTAATACGTTTGCAAGGCACTGTAAGAAACTAAGGACCGAATCTCTGGCAAACACAACATCTAAAGTAATGCTTTTGTGGGATTCTTTGTGGAGGATCTCAGTTTTACAAACCTGGCGATCAATTAGTCGACAATCATATGAGTGTTATTAGACCACGAATTTCTTTGGTTGAGGACAGCCATCGCCCGGTATTTCCAATATTTCGGCGAAGTCCAATGTTATCCCCTGATGTGAATTTATCACAGATATATCGTACATAGAGATGTTGCATATATTACACATATATATTTACATATAAGATGTTGTACATGTCACCCGATTAGTAACAAGCGAGCAAAGCAAAGTATGTATGTTTTTTTCAACCCTTCAAATGTCTCGTCGGTACATATATTTGTCACAACTCTTTAATTATTATTTTTTTCTCCAATCAAATATCATTGACCTAAAACATATTTTGTCTATCTATTGGTCACACTCTAATAGAAAGTTACGTAAGATGTTGATATTATTTGTTTATGATTCAGACTACTTTCATAATGGAGCTGGAGTGGCGAGTGTTTGTCGCATCCTCACGCACAGACTTACTCTGGTGTCCGTAGTTTGGCTGCCAAGTGAGCCATTCTTTTCCATTATGACTCACTGAGAACCAAAAATAGACCCAGGAGGTTGTTTGACAAGGCTCCCTCAATCCGCTTTGGCGCTGCTCTCACTTTGACCGCCTCTCGCTGACTGGCCGTCGTCTTCCCCGGTAAACGGGAGAGTCTACCTGTGCTGCAGAGCGAGGCCGCGGTGGCTGGGGGGGGGGGGGCACCATGTAGTGAAGATAATAAGATAGTGAGAGAACCGAGAAAGAGATTTAAAAATGAAGAAATTAAGAATATATTTGAATGGAAGTTAGTTGATCAGAAACGTGAGGTGGGGGCGCAAGAGCGAGAGAGCAGGTGGGGTCAGCATGGATTTAGACTCAGCCTCATGGATTATGCCCTGTCAGACGGGGTTAACCACAGCCGAGGGGGCTGGTCTTATCCACACTCTCAGCCACTGCCAATCCGTTCCTTCTCCCGCTCACACTCTCATCCAATGAGCGCCTCAGCCCTGCGAGGCCTGAGCACTAAGAGGCACAAGGCTTGACAGCCGAGACGTGTTCTGTGAATAAGGAAGAGTACAGGAGGACAGGACGAAGCGATGGAGAATATCCCGGCCTCGGGGCCTGAGCTCTGCCCGGACGACCGAAGGCTTGCCTGCACTGACACGACCTGGATCTAAAGCGGGAGGGTATCCTAGCATGATTTGGACGATTTGGGTCCTGTCGACACTTGACCTTTGCAAACTTTTTTTCTACGTTTTAGCCTGAAGGAAAGCAAGGTACAGTGTGCAGTAGTGCCAACTGACAAGGGAGTGCTTGTTAGCGCTTGACGTCTGTGTTGTCCCAGTTCTATCTGTTCACGTGGAATCCCCCTCCCTGTGATGATTTCGGTATGTATGAAATGTCTATGTGAGGTGGCTCTCGTGAGGATAGAACAAAGATCACACCAAGGTGAAATGGCTTTTACTGACAAAATGTGGAGAGAAACTAGACCCTTGATCGTTGTATTCTTCAAAGTGTCTGTTTCTTACAGTGAGATTAGGAGGAGAGGACTACAGCAGGAGATACCTGTAGGCTAGTGTTCAAAAAGCCTCTTTGTTGAGAAGCTAATCCCAGGCTTACAGGGTCCCCTTGTCGCATTTATGTAAGACAAGATATGTTTGTTTGCATGTGACTGCAGTGTGTGTATTACGGTATCGAATGGATTGCAGCTCTTGAGTTACTGTGTCATAGTTTGTCTGCATTGCAGTCACGGTTTTTCATGGTTTCTCATGAACTCCTTTAAAAAATGTCTCGTGATTTGTGCATCCACTTGGACTCTAGGGTGAACTAATTTGATAGAATTTGTTGGCCAAAGGTCACCTGTGTCCATAACTCAAGAATTCATATGCTAACTATGCTGATTTCAGCAATGGAAGCGCACACTGTAAATAGTAGGTTGGTAGTTGGAAATTTCACCTGTGAAAATTGCGACCTCCGAGTTGTCTGGAACGCAGCAATAGGCACAGCAGTGCTTTGAAGCTACAGCAGCATGCTAGCATACATTCAAGGATTATGCTAACATACTGATGTTTAGCAGGTTTTCCATGTTTGCCATCTTAGTTTAGCTTGGTAGCGTGGTAAGATTTGCTAGTTAGCACTAAACAAATAGGTTTTGAATTGAATTGTTTTGAATAAAATATTTATTTTCATTTTTCACTTTCATATATATTTTGATATTTGAGGTCTTATATTTTTCACTTTCAGATTTTATATTTTCAGTTTCAAATCTTTTTTTTCACTTGCAGATAGTTTTTTTTCAATTCAGACTTGGGGGCGTGGCATCAACTGAGAGGGGCGTGTAATCATGATTGACAGCATAACAAAGAAGGCTGAGTAACTTCCTCAACCACGTTGCCTTTAGGCAACATAGGCACCGCGAGAATGATGATTCAACACTTTCTATACACCCTATTCACGTGAATGCAGTGGGGAAAAAAACTGTGAGAACTGGAGCAGGTAGACGGGTCGCACCAGTAACTTCATCAGGCCAGTCACGCCAAAGAGCTAAAAAACAACGCTCACATTTGGACGCCTAGTGGTTTTGCACGTCCCTGTGACGGGAATGCTTTTAAGACAAAGCTGGATGGAATTCGAAATTTTGTTGTAAGAGTGCATGAAATGATTTATTGGTGCCAGGAGTTCAGAAGATCTGTATCCATAGGACGGCACAAGTGGACAAAACGTTTGTTTACACGAGGATAAAGCCATGCTTGACTGTGGATTAGGTCTATTTGTTCAGTCAGTGAATGTGGTGCGGTGTAAGATTTGCTTGACCAGAAATAACTTGAAAAGTTATCCAGATGATGACTATACTCAGCCAATGTTTCTCAAGTGCCTCTCAAATGCCATTGGAGCAGCAGAAATGGGCTTTTCCTCTGCAAGCAGGTTAATGAGGTCTGGGATCTGAATTATACATACTGAACATCATAATTACCTGTGTTAATTAAAGCACATTGGAGTCATGCAGGCGGAGCCGCACATTCATCAGTTTTAAGATTCGTCAGTTGGCTCTGGGACAGTTGGCTCCGGAGAGGATCACACTGTTTACTTCTCCAAGCTGTCTTGGATGGAACGTCCCCACGAACAGTTGGTAGCATGGTTCGGTGTCGTGCGTCTTTCAACATGCTGAAATGAAAGCGTAAAACAGTCCAAGTCCGCTGAAAGGAAGATTAAGATGTTGGTAATATGAGGAAGGATCAACAGCAGATTGGGTTCTTAAAGATAAGGCCCAGTTCCAGCCAAGGCAATTCATTTCTGCAGAGATACAGTAACCGCTGGTGCCCTTGCAGAAAGAATTATCTTTCACAGCCTTCATTACAGCAACCAGACAGCTTTTCCCGGTTTGAGATCTAAAACGGCACATGGCTACTTACAGCATGCAAAAGGGCTCAATTTCTCATCGACATATGAAAAAAAAGCTCCAAGTATAAAGCTTTTCCTCTGGTCTGAGCCACATTTTTTCCGCGAAAATGCAGCTGGATTGGCACCACCGAGATAACATTTCTCTGAGTCCCAAGTGGGCCACAGATATCTGCCAACAAAAACAATTATGTCTACTCGGTCACACACAAAGCATCTGCTCTCTGCACTATTTAACTGCAGAAGCACATGCTTCAATGCAGCACTCAGTGACCAGTGCTCACCACACGGAGCCTTCGTGTCTCCTCAGCTGTCAAAGCTGAATATAGTAAATGGGAAGTATGACGACGTAAGGAGAATGTGATGATATTCCCCTTGAATTAGAATTTTGATTGATTTGTTAACGTCTGTGGAATATAGTGGGGTCAACAGAGCACTGGTGTGATCTTCTGTCCTCAATAGAGCCAATGTTTTGTGATTCAATATTGTGTGTGTGTGCGCGCAGTCTGACGCATAATAGTCACAGTTCACAAGCTGCATAACCTGAGCGATGAAGAGAATAGTGGGATTAGGAGGAGGGTCAGTGTCCTAAAGGAACATTTCACCGCTATTAACGTGGCTGTTCATTAGCACCTCGTGGTTTGTAAGGCCGTTAACACAACAACCCCTTTAGCGCCTTTCATATTGATGGAGAAATCAGCGCCCCTCTGTACAGACAGAGCCTTAAACCACAGTGCCTTCATGTACCAGTATGTATTTCACAGTGGGAAACCAGCCTGACTGTGTTTGCCAGACTTTAAGCTTGGTCCATTTACAGACTACAAGCTTGATAAAGTTACAAACAATAAGTAAATTAAAAAGGCAATTATATAATGTAAAAAACCTGTGGATTCAAATTAATGAAGAGTGTGACTTTCTTTTGCTATAAGTGGTTGAAAGCTATGTTTCAGTAAACGAGATAAAGGATTCTGATTTGATAAGCATAGTTCCAACTATTCGTCAGTGGCCCCTCCGTTGTCACGCAAACCAGCACCTCTTCCGAACTGGCAGCAAAAACAAACCTTCAATGGTGAAACTCTCTCCATGTGAATGACTGGATTTGGCGGGCAACTGGATCCAAATATTATTTTTTGCAGGTCTGCTTTTCTACTCCCAGTGGATCTGCTGTCACTTCCCTTAGCTGGCAGCACTGATGCTGCTGTTTGGCCAGTCTGTCCGTCAGCCACACGAGCTGCTACCTTTCTACGTCAGCCACTAGCTGGAAGGCAGCACCGCCGGTAGCAGCTTGAGCTCATGCATCTTCTTGTTGCATCGACTCCTCACCAAACAAATCTCTTAAGACTCCCGACAAGCGACATGGTGATGTTAACTTCTATCAACCAAATCCTCCTGTGTTTTCTTTTGCCATCATCCACTAATGTCATAAGAGTGAATGGAGAGATTACATCTGACTACAGGTGTTGTAGACCCCAGTGAATAATCCATTGAAATAAGTCGGGAAGCGGTGAAGCGTCCCTTTGAATCTTAAGTCCTTGAATGGAAAAAATAAAAAATGTAGCGAGAGATTGAGCAGCAAAGAGAGATGAGATGTGGAGCATAGGGGGCTTTTTTCAAGATTCAGCTCTCCTACCCATCCAGAAGAGAGGGAGTAGGAGGGGCTCAGCTTATTTGTTATTAAGTACTTACAGGCTGCTGCTTTCGGAGACGCTCACAGAGCAGAGAGAGAGAGAGAGAGAGAGAGAGAAAGAGTGAGTGTGCGAGGGAGAAAGGGAGCAGTCTGCTGAAGGAAGCGTAGAGGAAAGCAGCATACTGCACTTGTTTTGTGTCTGAGCTACTCTGTGTCTGTGTGTGTGTGTTTTGGTTGGTTTATCCGCTTGGTTCACTAGCTGCGTGGGACAGATCGGACTGTTTCCCCGACCCCCCTCGACCTTCCACCCCCGGGTTTCCTCGGGGTTCCCCCGTCCCTCCCTCCCTTCCTCGCACACGCCGAGGGAGAGGGAGCTCCCGCCAGCCCCATGATGATGAAGGAGGAGGGCCTGCTGAGTCGCCGCCGTTTCTCCACGTGTGGCGGTACAGCGTCGCTCCGACCCCCGCACCCGGACGGACGCAAACTCATCCGCAATGCCTCCTTCGGGGGCTATAACGAGCTGTCGCCCATCTCGCTGCCAGGTGGGTGTATGATGGCGTGGAGACTGTGGTTTTTTTGCCGGGAAAGGCCCATTAGTAGACCCTGTAGTTTCACGTCGTTATTGACTAGTTCCTCTGTAGTAGTGGATGTAGATGTACTTGTTTGGACTGACGGGCTGTGACGAAGGTGTGTCAAATAGTTCTCCACTGTGTGTGCTCTTCAGGTGTAGTGTTGACTGTCAGAAGCTTGTATTAGACACTTGATAGAGTATCTATTGCTATTCTGATCAATATACTGCAAGCTGGTTTTGACTGATTTGTGTCGGCTCATCCTTGGGTTTCAGAGAATGGATGCAGACTTGAGGTTGCGCTCAAGTTTCTGCAACAAAAAGCACATTGTTCATGTCAGCAGAGAGAAAGGAACCTAGAAAAGTGTACAGTTAAATGCATTACTGCCATGAACACCGTCAAGGGGCAACTTTCTCCTACTGTATGTGTTCTGTTTTTACAAATACAATGCAACCATTTCTTACTGCTAAACACAAATGGAAGTAACTGCAGAATATGAATTTAAAGTCAAATTTAAATTTGAAGTATAACAATACTGCAGCTACTGTGCACAATCTAAAAGAGGATGAAATCGTTGTGGACATATTTGTGGAAACTGCGTCTAAGCTTCAAGCCTCCGGGTGGGAGTTTCTCACGGCAGCTGGTGACATCTGAAGGCCGGCCTCTCTAGGAGATGAGCCGTCAACTTCATTATGGTATATTCTACAAACACAATACCTCAACCATGATTCAAGACATCTGCTCCAACATTTTGCTGCTGTCGAGTACGTTTTCCACCTGGAAAAGTTCAGCTAGTTAGCCCAGTTTGTTCATATCAGCACTGATTCCCACTTTTCCTTCAGGTTATTTCAACACCTGCTGAGTCATCTGCAGCTGTAGTCACAGATAAGAAAGGAGGGGCTGTAGTCTGCATAAGCCGTTTCACTGCCATGGTTCCAGATATGGTGACAACAAATCACTGGATTGTCAAAACTCGCAGCAACCGGGTTGTTTTGTCACTTTAACCTCCGTACGGACAAAAGCATGGAGTACTAAAACCACTGGGACACTAAGCAACGGCTCACAACACCGCTCCACAGCCTGTGAACAGCCTGTCTGTGGATGTTGGAGTGATATTAACTACTTTTAGTGTCGCCCCCCCAAAAAAAAAAAAAAAAATATTGCAGCAATCAAAATGAAGCACTGACATTGTTACTCGGATTCCAAAAACTTCAGCCAAAAAGGTACAAAAGTCAGAACAAACACAGAGAATATATGTACTGCCAACATACTGTATCTGTCGCATCGAAAAGTACATGTACATTTCTTTGAAGACTGTTGCTTGGTCATAGCTGTGAGGTGCTTGATCTTACTTGTGGAGAACACAGATAACTACTTAGCGGCTGCTGCACTTCAAACAGGCCGGCGCAGACTGATGAATGAGGGCGGCTCAGGCCTCCACTCAGCTGGCTTGTTTTTACTCAGGTTCCAACGATACCTCTATGAGAGTGCAGCGATAATCCTTTTATGTTTTTTAGAAGCACACCAAATCCCCCAGAACCTCTAGGATTAAATTAATTCCGTGTTCATTTGTAAAATGGCCTCCTCTTGTGATCTTCCCACCGTTTGTCCTGGAGTCAGACAGCTGGCAGCCCCCGGAGCTTTGAGAGGGTGGATGTTCTGTTCCACCCGACTGTTTTTTAACCTTTCATCAGTCCAGGAAAGACTGACTGTGCACAAACACCGCCACACTTTAGTGCAGTAATTCAGACTTGCACAACCTCAGTCAGATAAGTGCCTTGCCTAAGGGCGTCTGAACAGCAGTTGTTGAGGGAGCGGAGTTTGTTCGTCACCGTCTTTCTCTCCTCCGACCTTTCCGCGTCCGGGGATTCAAGCTTGTGACCTTTTGGCCACAAGCCCGCTTCTCTCTCTTTCCTCTAAACTAGCACCACGGCTCAGCAATACAAATAACATGAGCCGCGAGACATTGTCTGAGTCATGTTGTTTTCCTCACAGTCAGCTCCCGGCCTCGGCTCCATTAATCCTCATTTTGGACGTTCCGCTAACAGGCACCAGCTTTTAGAGAGACTGCAGGAGAGAGCTGGTGCATGCGGGTTGCCCTTACTCATTTTCGGTTTGTTGTTTTGTTTTTTCTTCTCTTCATTTTTACGTCTTTCTCCCATCGGTTCCGCAGTGGAGTCTGCCTACTCTTGTGTTGCTTTTACACATTCAGTATCTGTACTCGTTGTGGTTGTGTCTCATAGAAAACTGCCTCGCGTGGATGGTTGAGCGGTTGATGCCTTTTTGGTTGTACGCTGGCAATGTGTGTGGCATCAAAAGCTCTTCTTTGTGGTTATGCTTGCCTGTCAACTAATTGTCTCGAGTCATTTAACTTCCAATTGTGATTTTACTGGGTGTCTTTTCCATTTTTCATAACTAGGGAAGATACAATGCCTTCAAACCATCTGCCGTCTGGTTGATAGTTATGATAGATTTCGGTTTCTATCGAGTGCATTTGATGGAAACCAACACTCTGACTCTCTTTTGGCTCTTATAAAAGAGTATCAAAGTTCACTACTAGACTTCTATACAATCAGACTTCTTTTAGCAGCCAGAGGATTCGCCCCCTGATGGACATTAGAGAGAATGCAAGTTTAGGTTTCTTATGGATTGGCTTCACTTTTTAGAACCAGAGGTTGCCACCTGGATTTGATACATTTGACAGTTCTTGCTCTTTTCCTGGTATCTTTTTCTAAGCAAAACATATCAGTTTGACTCTCCCAAGCCTTCTTTTAAAGATCAAAAGATGGGCCGTGGCCTACAGTCTTTACCAAGGCCAAGGAACAGGCCAGGCATCTGGCAGTGCACACAAACTCAACCTCGGTGGACTATATTTAGAACACCAACACAAAACAGCAGCCATGGTAATGCAACCTGCCTAATGCCCCCACTCTCATCCAGACACATCCTGTTTGAAATATCACCCCCCTCCAAACCAAGAGATAATGTGCTTTTGTTTCCTCAAGCCTCCCGTGTGCAGACAGGATAAAAGTACAGCCCTTTTAATGTGGATTGGGCCGCTTCATCTCTGGTGGTGTAATGTTTGTTTGTGCAATACTCTGACAGGCTGCATAAGAAACAGGGTTGGAGCACAGGAACAAGGCCTGGAGATTCAAGTGAATAAGGGCTTGGGTTCAGCTGTGAAATTTTGATTCCCCCACAAACTACCGTGATAACCCACAAATGCACTTAATCCCAAAGTAACTTTATCGTTCACGTGTGCAATTACTTTCTCATATTGTGGACGCACCCTGTCATGTAGAACGAGCACTCTCTGACATGTTGTTTACCGTTGCTTCCTCGGTAGCCTGGGACTAACAAGGAGGGAAATTGATTTGGAGGTTGAAAACGGGCCCTTTTATAAAGCTAATTAGAGAGTGGAGAAAAAGCTGTACCATTGTGGTCGATAATTAGATGCAATCATGGCTCGTCTTGAGGTCAGCATGACTTGGCAAACTGCAAGTTGGAACGTTCAGTGGAGTCTCTGACCATGACGATAATGTTAGATAAGATTAGTGAGATAAGGTTTTTGATTACCAGCAGGAAGTGGTGCACTACAGTAGCAAAGAACAGAAATGTGCTTTAGGTCCAATAAGAGGTTTATATATTAAGGATATTAAAGTTCCCCCAATTTCAAAAATGTCTCTGTGGCTCTGGAGGAGCTTTTTGACCCTGTTGATGTCACCAGGGTTGGAGAGTGCACATTTATAACAGGAAGCCTGCGTTAGAATCAACAGGTGTGGAGCTTGAAAGACACATATGTTTAATATGATAGGGTCAATGAAAAGTGACTCTGAGTTGCATTATGGGAAGTGTAGGACCCAGCATTTTTGGAGCTGGAGACTTTTATTTCAGGATATCTCGGCCTCTTCCACTTTGATACTGACCACTCTTTTTACAATCAGTTTCTAACAAGACCCTCAACCTAATGGAAGTGCCATGCTGAGTCGCTAGAGTACCCATTTCCTCTACCCCTGCTGTAGAAAGTGACCGTATCCTTGATGCCGAGCCGCACTGCAGAGGTTTGATATTTGAAACAGATTTCTTTCATTCTGGGTCCATTCAAAATTGTCTGGGGGAACTATTTAGCTTTAAACTTGCTTTTTTTGGTGCCTCATCCTCTTATCCTACATTCAGTCTGAGCAGCAAAATCATTGAATTGTGTCAGCCAAGCAGGTCATTCCACACAAGAATAAAGGAAGCCCGCTTTGAGTTGTTAACTGTACTTTGATTATACTAGACAGGTTTGTACTTCTACTGTATTACATTACATAAAGGGATTCACAGTTTGATTTATGCTACTAATTGGATACTCATGTAAAATGGGAAAATCTTTATCGCTGAAACATTCCAGATGGTATCTCTCTTTCCTTCTGATGGACCAGCCATCTTTCAGTTCTCATGATTTCTGAGCCAAAGAAGTGTAGCCACTGTTACCATGGCAAGTCCTCAGTAAAAACAACCCTCTGAAATTTATGTATTCAGAAGAGTAACTGGACTGACAGATTCTCCCTTCATTTTATGTTCTCAGGTGACCTGTTGCTATGGTAGCCTTCACATGTCCCAGAAAATATAGCAGCATCATTAAGAGTTCCGCATTGCTTTTGAGCCATGGTTTATTACAGGAAGATGTAAGCATCGTGTTTTACACAGCTCCAAAAGGAGATAATATGCTGGTTTTGCAGCGTCAGTGTTGTGTTGTGTCGGTGCTGAATGTCTAAAATATCACAACTGCAGATGGCGGGTTCCAAAAGGGGTGTTTTCAGGTGGAAGTGACATTGAGTCGCGATTATCTCAGTGTTGCCTTGTTGTTGCTGTGATTATCTCGGCGGAGGTACAAACTGATACCTCCACGTGCATTCTTATTGCTACTTACAGCTCAAGTCTGAGCAACATATTTCATCTTCATATGATTAAGAATCAAATAAAAACGTATTGCCATTTTTGAGCCTCGATAGGAACGTTGATGTCCTGTAATGAAAATACAAGAAACCTATTTAGAAAAGCTTTATCGAGGAATGACTTGCGTGATCGCCTCTGTTTTTGTGTCTCTAGTCCAAGGCATATTAATGCTTCGGGCGACTGTATTCATTTTGTGAGGCACAGCATTGAAGTAGAACTAGAGTCATTGTAGCAGCACACAGCTCCCTTCTCTCCCTCTATTTCCCCTTCTCTCTCCTGTCTATGATCTTTCTCTGCAGTGGGACGTGAGCTTTCAGCTACACACACACACACTCCCTGACATTGGTTCACATGAGGAAAGGGTTCAGATTTAGCTGATCTACACACTGAATGTACTGAAATAAGACAAGAAACATGGGGATGCTAAAGACTTAATTTAAACAGTTAAAACTTATTTTACTTTGATCCACTGAAATAATGTTCACTGAGTAAACATGCATAGACTTGTTTAATCCTTTGTTCTTTAGTTATCCAAATGTTGTATCCTTCACTTTACATCTGGCTTTTCCGAGTATTTTGTTGTGTGAGGGTTGGAATAGACTTGATAATTACTGGAAACGGTCTTATTCTTCTGCCACACTTTGTGAATTATGTTGCAAAGTGGGTGTATTTGCAGTTTTTAACACAACAACAGTTGTGTGGCAGAGCTCTGACTGTCTCACATAAATAATACTGCTCACTTAAGATTGTTAATTGTGGATAGGAGTGGCAGGTCTATGCTAAAAAAGGTTAAATGTCACATCAAAGGTCAGTCTTGAATGCCCAAGTTACTTAAATGACAAGCAGTTGGCAAACAAACTACACTGAAGAATCATAGCATGCTCAAGCACTTTGTGAAATTCACACCAGTGAAACCCGCTCTACCTTAAATCTCCTGCTGGTTTTTACACATAGATTTCTTCCCTGCTCTGCCATTGTCCTACAGGAAGAAAAGCTTTTGCAATATTTCGCAGAAGCCCTCGGGACAAAGCCCTTTTCTAAGCCTGACCATTGTCCTTCACATTTAGCATAATCCCAAAAAATTAACAAAAAGGTTTTTGTGGGTTTATTAGGATTAAGATTACACATGAAAGATGCCTCATACCCGTGCATCATTTTGGAAGCTAATGTTTTCTAGTATTGATAGAAAGGTTTGGTTGGAGAGTGTCCTTCCAAAGAGAGGTGCCTAAAAAGACTAGTTGCACATTTCAACAAATGACTGTCTAAGATGTGTTTGAGAGCAATGGCCAGAATTGTATCCACATTTCCTTTCTTATTTTAGATGTACTGATGAATTTGTGGGGGAGTTTTCACCCAAAATGGAAATGCTTTGGAAGCTCCACTTTCTGCTTTATTATTTCATTTTTCATTACGTCACCTAGCCATACTTGTTCAGCAAGCTACCTCGAGCTTATGTCCAACTCCTCATGCTGCTGTAAAATATTTCTGTTTGCAACAAGACGGTGTGCTTGTTGTGCCATGCTAACACATGTTAGTTTTAATGGAGTGGAGAAGTGGCATCTTAAAGTGTCTCAAATTGAAATGGGACATCTCGTCACATTATATCATATATATATATATATATATATATATATATATATATATATATATATATATATATATATATATATATATATGATATAACTATCCAACTATATAGTTGGAGAGCGGTGGAGACGATGTATCCTCTCGGGGCTTGCTATAGTGGATGAAATGCCCTTGAGTTGGTTTCCAGCTGAAGTTGGCATGGAGATGCTCCTGTCAAGTGGGCACAGATGGTCTGGTGGGACATCTAATGCATGTAATGTGTACTGTGGAGCTCGGATGAAACCAGCTATATTAAAAGACTCCTACCTAAAATAAAAAGCCCACTTCTTTGTAGGGGGTTGTTTGCTAGAAGAGGCAGGTTCATGAAAAAGTGAATTTGACAAAAACAGCTTTGCACAAAACTCCTCCATAATGCACCGAACAGCACATTGTTTTTATTAAAAGCATCCAAACTGAGTCAATTTCATATTCACGATCCAATTTGTCTGCGGGACAACATTAAAGTATGCAGTAAGAATACATAAAAAGGATGCCTAGTTATATAACTACAGACACAAAGATGTTTTATTAAATCAAATGGCTTGTCAAATAAGTTGTGACTGTTTTCCAAAAGACGAATACCTCATTTGGTAATACAGCTCTGCAGCGCTTCCTTCATTCTCATGGCTGAATACTGGCCCACGGCCTGTGGATAGGAGACGGAAGCTATCAAATATTTAAAGGCTCTCTGTCACCAGCGTCACCCGCTGCCAGGATCTCAGTGGGGAGTCTGTTGCTGAGGTTAGACTAATTGGTTAGAAACGGGCTCATTAATAAAGATCGGAACAAGGTGGAGCTCAAGGGTGGAGCTTGTTGCAACTCACTATATCTACATCAACTACAGTCGTACACATTCATTATCTTAACTTGGTGTTTGTAGAGAAATACAGCACACATTCCCTTCAGCAACGTCACTGGAGCAGTCGGTAATTGAGTGTTCAAATGAAGTCTCCTTCGCTCTCCACCCCCCAGATTGTCCCAGCCAAACTATGGATTAAAACAGGGAATCTCCTTTCACCAGCCAAGTTATCTAACTTTAGCTCAGTTCAGATTAAGGACTTGCAGCAGCTCGTTGTCATCCACATTCTGTGGCTTGCGACGAGTTGCTATGAAGCACAGCCTGCTCTCGTGACCGCGGCTGACATTATGTAAAGAGATTGCATTTGTCTGCACAGACATTTGGAATCGATAAGACCCGCTTTCAAAGACATTAGATATCCAATGGGCAGATAATCTCACCAATTGGCCTGTAGTTTACATGAGCTTGTTTAGCTCAGTTTAAATATAAAAACAGCCACATCAAAACTGTTTATCAACGCCATTCGGTACGGTTTGTGTTGTCATTAGTTGTACTAAAGATTTTTTCCGCTAAATAGCCATCATTGGGAGTTCAGCATCAAGCTGTACCTTCAATGTGATGGAAGAGCCCTCAGGCAGCTCTACTTCTGGCAGACTGGACGCTACAGTGACTCACTATCGCCTCTCGTGGTACAAGTGGTATTACAATACAGGACGGGCCGCGGCTAGCTGGTTACCCTGCAACACAATACATAGACGTCTTTGACGTCAACCCTGTCACATTCTGTTGATAGTGTTACAAACTAAAATTCTGGCCAGACCTTACACGTTGCACCTTTTAAAAGCTAAAAAGCATTATTTGTTCTTTCATTTAAATCTTTAAATAACTATAAATCAATTAGTCTTTTGGTCTTTTAAGTGTAAGAAATTGATTAAAATAAAAGCCCATTTTGATTTTAAAAAAGATAGTTTAAATTAACATGAAACCTAGTTAATATAAATATCGCAGATTTTTGTAATGTCATAAAACGTCATTAAAAACACAATAAATTAACATTGATATGATAAATCTTCCAGCAGCCTCGGCCTACCCACTGCGCTGGAGGACCCAAATACGACATAAACTGCCATTTCATTAAGGTCCCTGAGACAAAATCAGAATCGATACCTAACCACCAGACAGGCGGCCATGGCCCCCTGGAGCCCGTCCATAGCACAGCCATTAGTCGTCCCCTGGAATGGGATACTGTAGGTTACCTGGAGAATGATGGTGGACTGAGTCTTTATGCTGTTGTGATTTTTTTTTTTTTTGTTCCAGGTTTCGAAAGAGGGAAGGAGGATCTCTTGCCTCTGCCCTTGAAAGAGGACTCACATTCCATATCTAAGAGCAAGGTAAGGACAAATCACCCCACTGAGATGAAGTTCCATGACTGGTGGGTGGGAGCGACTGTGTGTTTGGTTTTGTTGTAACGAGACCAGAGAGTATGGGAATTACTGCACGTCTCCTCTACCAGTCTCGCCTCAGGCGTGACATAGCCCACGTTCCGATGACTCACGCACCATGTACACTGTTACACATCAAACATTTATCAACTAGAATTCAAACTCAGCCCTCCTTTCAAGTGAGCTCAGTGTGGAGGAGGCCCGTCTAGTTTATCTGTCGAGGCCCACATCAAATATGTTTGTCAGTTAGAAACGTGGGAGTTTGAGTCTTTGTCTGAGTCACAGCAGAGACGGGAATCCTTTCAAAAATGTGCTCTGATTTTGTGAAGTATGATAGAGCAAGGCTTCCCAAAACCAATTGGGAAACCAATTTTTTCCCACTCCAATTAATCCTTAGATTCTGCTATCAATAACATCCACCATCATAGCAAAGCTATGGAGAAGCAGAATTGAGTCTTGGCCATGTATCCATCAATCTTCACAGCAATAAATGCAGTCTCAGCCAATTAGAAACCTCACTGTGGGTTTCTCAGTAGAAGGATTTGAAAGAGAAGATTTTAGCTTTGGTGCTTGTTATGATGCACCTTCAATCTTTGTCCAGCCATGTCTGTGGCCGCTTAAGACCAAGTAGCCCTGCTTAAGGATTCCTATACACCCCCCCACAGTCTGTCTCTCCACTTTAAATCACTCCAGTTGGCTTGTGAAAGGAGCTGGCAGAGACACACCTGCACGGGCGTTTATAGGATTCATTCTGCTAACTGAGCTAAATTTGGGTTAGGTTTATTTAATATTTCAAGATAATTAAGTTGAGAAATAATAGAGGTGTCTTGATTAATCAGGTATCATTTCCTGCTAATAAACCCTTCTCCTCCCCCCCCCCCTGTGTTCAGTCTGAAACAAAGCTGTACAATGGCTCAGACAAAGAATTGTCGGCATCCGGAGGAAAGCTCACCAAGAAGGAGTCCCTCAAGGTGAGTGAGCTAAATCAGCTTAGAGTAAGTTCTGTGTATCCCGACACGAAGGCAGGCATAATGAGTCTTAAAATACCTCTATAAGAGTCGATATGCATAAAATACTTTTAGATAGGTGTCATTTTCATATTATGCACCAACGTCACCACAATACAGGATAGGCTGGAATTATTACAGCCAAAGGGGGTATGAAATGCACAGTTCACGCTGCAGTCAGAAGGTACCAGCTGTTATTTAACAAGAACGCCGAGGAGTGTCATCCCAGTCCCGTTATTTGCTGCCAAATCTGATTCAGTGAGAATGCCATTGTGGAATATTAATATTCACAGTTGTGTGGAATTGATGTTGTCAGCATTGTCCTCCTGTCTGTGCTCCCTGTAGGTGCAGAAGAAAAACTACAGGGAAGAAAAGAAGAGAGCGACCAAGGAGCTGCTCAGCACCATCACTGACCCCTCTGTCATCGTCATGGCCGACTGGCTAAAGGTGGGAACCCCCTCCGCCCCACCGTCAATCTTTCCTGCTGCCGATGCCTATTTGTTGATTGTCCAATAGACTATGGTTATAATATAATTATACGATTAAAGGCATTTCTTTATTGGTTAATTTGAATCCTCAAGCTCCTGATATAGGATAACACTTCTGACTTATCGGTGTTTGATCCAGATCCGTGGCACTCTGAAGAGCTGGACCAAGCTGTGGTGCGTGCTGAAACCGGGCGTCCTGCTCATCTATAAAACCCACAAAAACGGCCAGTGGGTGGGAACGGTGCTGCTCAATGCCTGCGAGCTGATCGAGAGGCCCTCCAAGAAGGACGGCTTCTGCTTCAAGCTCTTCCACCCGCTGGAGCAGTCCATCTGGGCCGTCAAGGTCAGTATTTAACTGCTTTAAGAGACAGGATTCTCAGCCAGGAGTGACTCTCAGGAACATAAGGAGCACATTCCAGGCTGGGAAAATTGGGAGAGCAGAAATTCTCTGGGAATTTTGGGATGTATAGGGGATTTTTACAAATAGCAAATATCCCAAGAACATCCCCCCCAAAAAATGTCGCAACTTATTTTTTATTGAATAAGTGCTCTGAAACTACCGTAAGAAGTTTAAAAAGGTAGTCAGTGGAGCAAAGACTAGACGTGTCAGCCATTGAACAGAGTCAACGGTACTTGTGAATAAATGAAAGGCGTGTGAAGGATTAAATAGAATAGTAAATGCAAAAATGAAGCAAGTGGTGAGTGAAATTTGGCTCCCTGATCAAATATATAATAAAAAAGATAAATTTTGTTGTTTGTAAAGTAATATCCTATGCATATTTCATTTTATGTTGTTTGTAATTTTGTAAAATTTTAATATTATATAGGTGGAGGCTTCAAATAAGCCCAGTTGGCTTTTTGCCTCTTCCTGCACTGTGATATTCATTTATCTCTGTTATGTTTGTTTATTTTTAATATTATTGTTTGAATTGTGCAAAATAAATAAACAAAACTAAAAATAAGTAATATGTTTGTGTTACGGTAAGCCAGTGACCAGACCAATCAGTGTCATGTAAGGAGCTACTGGCAGAAATGGGAGGGGTTTAGGTGTATATGACGACATGGAGAGGCCACTGTTCATTCTGAACAACTATGGAAAAGGTTAGCGTAGATGCTGCAACAGCATCAGTTCTATCAAAACTGGAGAGTATTTCTTATTGGAAAAAATAGCAAAAAACAGCACTGAAGGCTTTTCTCCATGGAAAAGATCTCTTCACTCTCGATTGGCTTCTGTAATCATTGACAGATGGTTCAACCAATCACCTGCAAAGTATTTTTTGATAGCCTGCTCTTTTCTGAACAGTTTCCAATGAAGTTTTCTCAGATGGTTCAGTGTAACAAACTATCTGGCCGGTGGGGTTAAAAATACTCTGCCTGAGTATCAATGCTAACATTAAGGAGAATTTTAGTGTCATTCATACCCGTCTACTCTTCACTGTACAATGTCAGAAAACAAGGTGAACATGTGTGAGGTTGGCATTTAAAGGAATAGTTTGACATTTTGGGAAATAATTGCTGAGAGTTTGATGCGAAGTTTGAAACCACTTTCATGTCTGTACGGTAAAAATAGGGCTACTGTCAGGAGCCACTTAGCTTAGCACTGGTAACCAGGGGGATAACAGCTCACCTGAGTTTGTCCAAAGGTCACAAAGTCCACCGACCAGCACCTCCAAAGATCACTAACTTTCCTTTCATCCGTACAAAAGTGTAGAAAATGATCATTTACGGTCTTATGACGGTTCTGTGCCTGATTATATCTTGGCCAGGCTGGCGCTGTCACTTCCTGGAGGAAATAGTCTTCCACGTAACGTTTTGTCTTTGGATTTTGCTACATTTGGACAGAGCCAGGCTAGTTTTTTCCCCCGTTTCCAGTCTTTATGCTAAGCTAAGCTAAGCGGCTGCTGGCTGTAGCTTCACATTTACCATACAAACATGAGAGTGGCATCAATCTTCTTACCCAACTCTCAACAAATAAGTGTATTATTGTACTATTCCTTTAAATCTGACATATATTCCCTAAAAAATGCCTCTGACCTTATCGTCCTGTTATAATATAATTAATAATAGATTGATCAGGGGAAAGCGAGAGGAGCAGAATACTGAACAGGGTTTATTATGCAGGATGGATCTGAATGCCGCCTGCTTTGCTCTCCAGCGATGAAAAACAAAATGAACACAAACAGATCAGGGGAAACGATCTTTCATTAAAAACAAAATCCTCGGCTGCAGTTAAGAAAAATAGATAGTTAAACAGACGTTGATGTTAGCTGTATAATTAAGAGCTCATCTTTGCTTTAATTTCAGGACAGACACAGAAAATTATACATACTGCCAGCAATTTTCATATTTGGCGGCACACATTTTCCATTTGTTCCTCAGTTCTCCGCTCAGTCAGCACTCCAACTGTGATTTGGTATTCATCGCTGACCTCGCCCTGCCAGTCTTTTCCCTTGTGTCTGTGCAGTGAGAAGGCTTGAATCACAATTGGCAATCTGTGTTTTTAGATTACAGCGGTCCTGCTCTCCGCGTCGCCCCCCCCCCTTCACTTTAGAGATAAACACTTCATTCATTCAGCTCCTGTCCCCCCTCTCATAGCTCATTATTATAACGACACACCAGGGAGTCGACATTTTCTCTGTTTGCACACACGAACAATGACGACCTGAAAGAAATGATACACAAACTCTGAAGGTGAAACGAGGACACCACAACTCAAACCGCCTCAAATGAGAAGAGACCGAGATCAAACGCAACACCTACCTGAAACTTAAACACTAAAGTTGATGTATTCTCTCCCTTTCTTTCTTGCTGCCAGGGTCCTAAAGGAGAAGCTGTCGGCTCCATCACTCAGCCATTACCCAGCAGCCACCTCATCTTCCGAGCTACCTCTGAGTCTGATGGTAAGAGACAGGCTGCCAATCACACTGCAGCCATTTGTCTGAGTCGTGTCAGCAGCAACTTACATTGAAAGAAACATAAATCCATTGACTTTTTATATCAGCTACGTAAAATCAATATTAGTTTTGGTTCAAAACTACTTTTACGTGCAGTATTTGGCTGTATGTGGAAATGAAAGAAACCCTAATCCTTGTTATTTTTAGCCCAATTCATTATCTTAATATAAGCATTTCTTTCACACCTACGATATTTGTGGGAAAATATCAGGTATTCACATGGGCATCAGAAAGCCATATTAATACTCTCTACTGAGTGACTAGGGGATTTCTAGGTCATTTGGATAGCCGAAAAACAAACCTGTGACTTTTCAGTCACTCTCTTTAAACGGTGCTAACTTTACTCGGCAGTGTAAAATCGAAGGTAATTTCTTCTCATTTAGTTTTAAATCTCAAAGGAATAATTTGCCATTTTGGGAAATACGTTATTGGCTTTTTTCGCAGATAGTTAGGAATAATGATCAACACCACTGCATTTGGGGAATCAATGAACGCGGGGTGGGGGGAATGTAGAGTGGTGCTAAATTACAATGGATATGATTTATGTGGGTACAATCAGCAGAGTGCTCTCATACTGTCTTGCTAAACTATCTTTTTTTCATTATTGTTATTTCAACTTATACTTAAACTTTCCCCAATACTGGTAATGGTAATTAACAATACTTGAATGATATGGAGGAAAACATTTTTTTTTTTTAGATTAGATAGGTCTGCTAAAGGGGGCAAAACTCACACAATGAGTGAATGGGGAACTAGTGGCCCATTTTGCTCTGTGCCTCTGTCCATGGTGCTGAAACATCCGATCTAGTCTCTCCCTGTCTGGGTCTCCCTCCGTGGTGCTGGAATAGTTCTACAGTTTCCAAAAACACTTGCCGTTTTCTACCCTAATGCACAATATTTATAATAGTATAGGTTTTATGCATTATATATTAAAAATACCATCAATAACTTATCCAAGCAAGTTTTCATCCAACAAGAATGCTTCTATTTCTGAATAAAAGTCAGTCCTTTCTGTTTTTTATCGCAGTGACAATATAGTTTGCCTTTTGTAACTATGTAAATATTAAAATGAGAAGGATATTAAAATGTTGCTTGTCTTGAACCAAACCTAAAATGGGATCAGGGGTGACTTCGGGTAGAAGAGACAAAATCATTTAAAAAAAACTTTTGACCCAATTATTTTTGCTCCATATTAAGAGGAGGAGGAGGAGGATGATGAACTAACAGTAAAGTCTGAAAATATATGCGGATGTCTCTGAATCTCTTTCCCAGGTCGATGCTGGATGGATGCCTTAGAACTGGCCCTGAAGTGCTCCGGCCTGCTGAAGAGGACCATGATCCGCGAGGGGAAAGAGGACATGAGCACAGTAGCCACAGGCGGAGAACACTCCATCAATTTCTACAGCCTCCTCAGAGCCCACAACATCCACGGTTTTCAGTAAGTAGGAAATAAAACCGAAGCTACACTATTCCCCTTCGACTTTTATACTTATACTTTATACTTTTGCCAGCTCGTCTTCAAATGTATTATTATTTTTCGTAAACATCCTGCCACCCGATCCGCCCCTTCCTCCAGGTTCAACGACAGTGACCATTTGAAAGACCCTGACCTGTACTCGGACAAGTCCGACAGGGAGGGTGAACAGGACCACGAGGAGTCCGACCCAGAAGGCCTGGAAAAGAGTGAGGAGAGTGACAGCGACACGTCAGAGCGGCAGGACGACTCCTACATCGACCTGGACCCTAACGAGCATCTGCGGGAAACCCCATACCTGGAACAGTCCCATGAGGAACTTGGAGAGGTCGGGGAGCTTTTGATAAGACGCGTAGATCATGAGATTGCTGCATTGCACCACATTCTCACAGGATTTCTCAGGTTTCAGGATTAAGCTCGTGGAGACCCGTGCAAGCATTTTAAGATGTGTGCAGTAGAAAAATACATAACCTCTTTACCCTTGTTTGTGTCTCCTTCTCCAGGCTGGCGAGGCCGCCCAGACAGAGACGGTCTCAGAGGAGAATAAATCTCTGATCTGGACTCTGCTGAAACAGGTGCGACCCGGCATGGATCTGTCCAAAGTGGTGCTGCCCACCTTCATCCTGGAGCCAAGGTCATTTCTGGACAAACTGTCTGACTACTACTACCACGCAGACTTCCTGTCAGAGTAAGACCGTCACACTTTCTGCTTCTAAAGTCTAGAAGTGAAGCTCTTATCATTTTACAAATGAGGTTTCATTCTCAGGGCTGCAATCGAAGAGAACGCTTACAACCGGATGAAGAAGGTGGTGAAGTGGTACATCTCTGGATTTTATAAAAAGCCAAAGGTCAGGAGAATGAACACGCACAACCCACTTCATGTGAATGAGCTTCATAGAGTATTACATAAGCCCATTTCCACTTGTCAAAGAAAAAAATAAGATCAAAACCTAGCCTTGTTATGAAACAAAAATGATCCTGTAAGTCATTAATTATAATGACTTACAGGATCAAGTTATCAAAAGGACTTAGTAGGCTTAGTATCGCACAATAATGAGAAACTTTCACAAAATAAAGACTTACTTTTTTCAAATTACCACTTAGTATCTCATAATAATGACTACGTATCTCAAAATAGTGACTTTGTATCTCAAAATAATGACTGAATGAATGAATGAATGAATGATGTCAAAACAAGGAATATGTCAAAATAATGGCTTAGTGTCTCAAAATAATAATTAGTAGGTCATAATAATAAGAAACCTTTTCAAAATAATGAAAGATGCTCTGTATTTTGAAAGATGAAGACGTCATTTTTGAGAAAGAACCTCATTATAATGATTGAGTGAATCTTTTTTTTCCTCATCTCATTGGTGGAAAAGGGCTTCCATAGAGTTGACATGCTTTCTACTGTATATAGAATCTATTGTACTAAAGTTAGATCTCATGTTGGTTTTTGATCCACAGGGGTTGAAGAAGCCTTATAACCCCATTATTGGAGAGAAGTACCGCTGCATGTGGCTCCACCAGAAGACCAACAGCAAGACCTTCTACATAGCAGAACAGGTAACAACTGCCCTACTACCGTAGAGCAGTGGTCCCCAACCTTTTTTGCACCACGGACCGGTTTCATGTAAGACAATATTTTCACGAACCGGCCTTCAAGGTGTGGCGGAAAAACACAACGAAATAAAATGATACGATCGGCATGAAAACAAATATAAAATGCATAAATAAATACAACTCACAATAACGCTGAATCAGTGGGAGCCCTGAGCTTGTTTCTCTGCAACGAGACTGTCCCATCTGGGGGTAATGGGAGACAATGACACCCGAAGTGTGTTCCTTATGTCCAGTCTACTCCGTAATTTCGTTTTGATTGCTGTCACTGCAGAAAATCCCGCTTCACAAAGAGGATGTGTGAAATGAAAGCAGGGTTTTCAGTGCTTTAGTGGCGATCTCGCGATATTCAGCCTTGATATTAATCCAAAACACCAGCAGAGTTGTTGTCTCAAATATACTTTTAAGGCCACCGTCATTTACAATCTCCAGCAGCTGATCTTCCTCTGTCGCCACATATTCTGCAGAGCGGGCTTGGAGTACTAACTACTAGCAATCTGATTGGTCTCAAGCTCATTCCAACTTTATCAGATAACTCGCATAGTACAAGGCGATTGGACTACATTGACTATCTGTGATGAGATAAATCTAATGGTTATTGTTTTGGCTGATTTAAAATCAAATAAGTTATCTTGTATGTTTATATTATTAGCATTCAGTCCCACAACATCAGTGTGTTTTTCCTCAGGTATCTCATCATCCTCCTGTGTCAGCTTTCTATGTCAGCAACAGGAAGGACGGATTCTGCCTCAGTGGCAGCATCCTCGCCAAGTCCAAGTTCTATGGTACACTCGCACAACTAAAACAACTAAAGGCACCTTAAATAATAACAATATTTATTCCACTGCTTTACTTTGTCTTCGTTGTGTCCGCACATCTGTCAACTGACTGCTGTGCTTTACATTGCAGGAAACTCCCTGTCGGCCATATTGGACGGGGAGGCTCGGCTGACTTTTCTCAACAGAGGGGAGGACTACGTGATGAACATGCCTTATGCTCACTGTAAAGGTCAGTGCAACCTGACATTTCTCACAAGACAATCTCACTTCAGTAGGGCTTTTTTCAAGTTACTTTAATTTCGCTTTGCTCATTTGGAAAGCTGTAGATCTACCTAGAACAAGTTGTTTGGCTCCACTTTGAGCTCCTCAGTGCTGACTCAAATTCCTGTTGGTGCTTTTTCATCTGGTAGGCATCCTATATGGCACCATGACCCTGGAGCTGGGCGGTCAGATCACCATCGCGTGTGAGAAAACGGGCTACAGTGCTACGCTTGAGTTCAAACTAAAGGTATGGCTGTGTTTAAAAGAAAGATCCTTATTTAAGAGTAGCAGATCATTTTAGTCCTTTGTGAATAGAGTAGGACATTTTAAGTTGTTTAGAGCTAATAAACATCTTAAAGGGATAGTTTGGTTGTTTAGTGGGGTTGTATGAGGTACTTCTCCGTAGTCAATGTATTATCTACAGTAGATGGAGTTTGGAATACCAGCATGGGTACTGCTGTGGACATATTTTAGACACCTAAAATAATCAATATCAGTTTAAGTGTACTTTTTTAATGAAAATATATAATAATATATAATAATAATAACGTTTTCTAATGCACTGACTATGGAGAAGAACCTCATACAACCACACTTCAAAACTACCAAACTGTCCCTTTGAGAGGGAACTCCTCAAAGTCTTTCTAGATACAGGAGTGTTTTTAAAAAATAAAATCAGTTTCTCATGTTACTTTTCTAAATGTCTTACCCCACCACACCATCGCCAACTCCGCCATGCCACTCCTTCTCCACCCCCTGAAAAACGCCCCCTCCTCCGTATCGCCATTCACACCAACAACTGCATTATGCAATCACTAGCGTCAGGTACATGTCAGAGAAAGCTAACAGGGAATTAATACATTTCCTTTTCACATACAGATAATGATAGGTGTCTCTCGTTGTTACAGTTTAAACTTGAGTTCATGTAGATTAGTAGTATTAAATGCAGTGCACCATTTGGAACCATGCAGTTGATCTACTTTCATTAGTAAGTAAATTAGTGTTTCATTAATTGGGCGTAAATTAAAAAATGTAGTGTTAAAACCTTTTTTGTTTTTTTTAAAGCTCCAGTTAAAGCATGTTCTCCATGACTTGTTGTGTTCTGATCCATCAGCCACATTTCTTTTATATTTGAATGGGAAAGCATCCTGTTTTAAATTACTACAGACACATAAATGTAGATCAAATGACACATATTATACCAAACCACAGTCTTTTTTTCTCCACTGTAACTGCAGCAAGTAAACTGTCTGTGTGCATGTATCTCCCCCACTTTAAACCCCCATGTCCTCTTTCCTCTCCCATCCCTCACCTCCTACACCTTTGTTTTGTTTTTTCTCTTGCTGTCCTGTCTCCCTTCTCCTGCTCCTTACTTTACTGTCTATTTGTCCGACCTATCCTTTCCTCCTCTTTATTTGCTTTTCCTATTCTTGCCTCACCCGTCTTGCCCTCCCCTCCTTGCTGCTCCTTTCTCTCCTCTCTTTCCTCCAGCCATTCCTGGGCAGCAGTGACTGCGTCAATCAGGTCTCTGGAAAGATCAAGCTGGGGAAGGAGGTGTTGGCTACGCTAGAAGGACACTGGGTGAGACACATTTTCCACACATACGTTTCTGACGACTTCTTGTTATATAATAAACCCTGATGTATGCAACTTGCAGGGCTCAAGCATGCCTAGGACCTGAGTTACATGCTGGCCCATTTTGCGATCTGCAGTCTTCGCTGTAGTTTGCATCTTGCGATATCTCTAAGCAAGTAAAGGGAGCTTTTTTGACGTTCCCTCAACAGGACAGTGAGATCTTCATCAACGACAAGAAGACGGGGACGCTGGACACCTTCTGGAACCCGACGACAGAGCTGAGGCAGAGTCGACTGACTCGTTGCACCGTCCCACCGGAGGAGCAGGGAGACTCTGAATCAGAAAGGTGGACTTTGACTGAGTTATTATCAAAGTGTCAGCAGAACCTTAAACATGACAGCGTATTGTTTTGTGTCATTGGCTTTCAGTTTAGTTTACGTGCCCAAATTCACCTCTCACCCTTTTAGCATCTTGATATATTTGTAGGGTTGTCTTGTGCAGTTTTTTTACTACTCCCCTTTTTATTACACCCCAGACTGTGGCAGCACGTGACGCGGGCCATCAACAACAAGGACCAGACCGAGGCCACCAATGAGAAGTTCATCCTGGAGGAGGTTCAGCGGAAGTCCGCACGAGAACGGAAGGCCAAGTGCGAGGAGTGGTTCCCTGCCCTGTTCGAGCAGGACCCCGTCACCGGAGAGTGGCATTACAGATATGCAGAGTGAGTGGCTCCCTCTACTGCCTGTGGGCCCATGTGGGTTGAAATCAGGTTTGAGTATAGTGACAGGAAATAACAAAGTGGCTTCTTCATATCTACTGCCTGTACCTCAGTACTACAGTATACTATTTATAAATGCATTTGGAGGAGCTTAAAACTGTCTGCAACAAAGGAGAGTGCCTACGGTACTAACAAGTACAATACTACATTTTTAATACTGATACCGATAAATATTATTTAAAAAGTCAGGCGTTGAAAAAATCTACCAGTGATATATTGGCCTATTTTTGTTTTTTAACATAAACAATCAAAATCATTTGAATTTAATGACTAAATAATTGTGACCAAAGTACGAGATGTACTGAGTGGGTCATTTTCTGGTATGAAAATAAACTTGTGAGAGCGCTCTAGTGGACAAACTATATAATGGAGACAATGTTTTTACCACAAATTACCACAAACATATATTTGGCATCAATGGACTGCAATTATTATTTCATCCAATTGGATGTAATTTGTGTGTCGAGGTAATATCGGACAGCATTATCAGTCTACCCAGTCATTGGTCAGGCTTCGCTTACAAGTATTAAACAAATAAACATTCAACAAAATGACAACAGCTTATTGCTGATGTTAAATTTAGACAGTGGGGATATTGATAAAAGGCATGTAGTGCATTTACCTCGATTAGAATTACAGAAATACACTTGAGGACCTGAAAACCAAGTCTTTCTTTTCGATAGTCTTAGGACGTACTGTACTCTCATCTCACAATCAGTGCTGTAACAAGGCCGTTTAGTTTTCCCCCATTTGCTCCTCCATCTTCCATATGGAGTTAACCAATGGGACAGGGTGCCATCTAGTGTTGATTCCATATAACTGCAGAGGTGATCTGTCAGACTGCCCTTGATAATTATTGTAATTCCTCGTCTGTCATCTTTTTTTCCCATGGCTCACCCACGTCTGTCTCACTGTTTTCTCTTCCCCTGTGTCTCATCTCGCCTCCCTGTGTCTCTCGGCCCCCTCCCCAGCACGAGGCCATGGGACCCGCTCAACGACTTGATCCAGTTCGAGAAAGACGGCTGTATCCAGACCAAGGTCCGGCACCGCACCCCTATGGTACGTTCTGGCAGTCTTATTAGTCTGAGTAACCAGGGGCCGCGGAGGGACAATTGCAAGTGCCAGGTAGGTCGTCCCGATCGAAAACCGCCATTTAAAAAAAAAATAAATAAAAAAAAAAAGCAGCTCGCCGCCTCAGCCACCCCCCACGCAGCACCCGGTGCACCGTCTTCATTATCGCTTCTTCTCTTTGTGTCGTCATCGCTGTGCCGCCATCGCCGTTGTCGCCTCTGCTTCTTTTTCTTTGTCCCTGTCTGTTCTTTTCCAACCACCCGGCACCTGCTGTTCTCTCTGTATGGGAGGGAAGGTTATGTCAAAGTGCATGCTGAAGTAAGTGGATGAGCAGGTGTTCTCCTTCCTTTTCTCGCCTTGTCAAGAGGTAAAAGATTAGTCAAGTTTCTGAGAAATTAAAGCTGCAGTGAGTATAATAACCTCTACACAATAGGCACTTTTAAAGCACTTGGTAGAAAGTTTGTAAGGATGCTCAGTTCAATGTCATTTGCCACACCTTGTAAAATATACATTGAAACCATCTTTATTGATTTCATTTCAGTCAATAAAATGTCTTACAATCTAACAATGAGAGTGGAGTCAGCATTTATAGCTCCAAATCAAATTCCCAATGTGCAATGATAATTAACCAATGTGAGGGTTTTAAATGTTATTCTTCAAGTATGTTTTAAAGACCGTGACACCACAAGATAACAGTATGTAGTGAGTATGTTTTTCTCCCATACAAAGTCTAAAAGAGAGAATATCCATCACATCGACAGACCAACTACCGCCATCAACGCCTGGTCGCTTCAGGGCGTTCGCCATGCGCTCCCCATCCTTCACCTGTCCTCGTCTTCATTTTGTCTGTGTTCGCTCACCGAGTGTCAACTTCTACTGAGCTGTTCGTGTCGTGTTGAGAAGCCGAAGGCTGCTGCGGTGCAGTCTGTGCAACTGCTGCCTGTGTGTTTGGAGTTTGTGAAACAGTTTGTTCAGTGTAACTGCCTGCCAAGGGCCCAAGCTTTAGGCACTTTTGCTCTTTGGTTTAGCTTTTGAAGTTCTACTACGGAAGCCATAAAAGGCAAGTTTGTTGTTTTACAACAACAAACTTTTATCCTTGCAAGATTATTTTTCTCCAGCCAAAACTTTTTTTTTTTTTTTTAACTGCTCTTAAATCATAAACGCAGAAGAGAAACAACAATTTAGATCAGACTTAGAAAACGAATCCCCAGAATTGTTTTCTTCTCACTTGCCTAATAGAGCTTCCGTAACTACCAGTGGAATGATTGGGAAAATGTTTCTAGCTATAAATTAAAAAAAGAATAAAAATGTATTCCAAGCTCCTTTTTTTAATATATTCTTCGCACACTTTTGACCTTCTAGTTATTGTCAGGCAAAATCTGAAATGTTTTTGTGCTGCCAACTTTTACTCAACTTTAAAACCTGTTTTGCTTGATAAAGACTCCAGGCCTGAGAAACGTCATCACATTAAATAAACCAGAGCTTAATCCCGTTAAACTGAATTATTTTAATGAGCCAGCTCTTGGCAGGTCTGGTTCATTGTGTCACTGTTGAGTGTTTAATATGGATGTGATTGACTGATGTCTGCATGCCTTTGACACGTCAACACCGACTAGCATGTTAATGAATGTGTGTGTGTGTGTGTGTGGTTTATTGATAGGTAAACAAATCTGTTTATATCGTATTCTTGAGTCTTTGTGCAGATGCTAAGATGTGTTTGCATGTGCTCTCATTTGGTTGTAGCGGTTATCTGTGTGGCCTGTTTGTTTGACCTGTTTCTCTTTGTGTGCGTGTGTGTTTCTGCATGTATCTCTGTGTGTGTGCGTGTGTGTGTGTGTGTGTGTGTATAGGTAACGGTGCCAAAGAGGAAACACAAGAGCGATAAGCCCAAGAGCACAGAGAGTGGCTGCTCTTCACCCGAACCCGACCGCCAAGACTCGTCCGGCAGCGAACGTGAGTCACGCTCATTTACACTCTCTCTCTCTCTCACACACACACACACACACACACACACACACACACACACAGAAGCTAATGTGAATCTACCGTTACCATACTTTTTAATGTTAAAAATCAACATTTGGTCATACTGATCTACAGCATATGGTCTAAACATCACAGATACTGTACAATGTACAATATTATTATTGCAGAAACAACGGCCATAGAGGCAGGAAAAAAATGTCTAGGTCAAAACTGAGCTAAATTTTCACGTTTTTTGTATCGGTATAATTGCTTTTGAAATACTAGTCATATGTCATCTAAATAGCGATAAAGCTTTCACTTTCTAACCAATCTGCAGAAGGCCATATGACTGCTAGTAGTAGGCTGAGACTAAGTAAGTAAACAGCACATTCTGGTGGTGTTAGTTGTTTCTTGTGGAGGTGATGGTGTAGAACTTGCTTATATTTCATTTAGTCCAAGTGTAAATACCCAACATTAGAATCAACAATGTTAAAAAACACTCATAAGGCATTTTGAACTTCTTAAAAAAAACTGAATGCAATTCCCCCCCAAAAAATGATTTAATTTACAAAGGTCCTGAATATTTTTTCTTTCTTACCGTTTACAGTAATATGAGTTGTGTATTTTTTCTTGTATGTAGTTGCAGGATGTCAGGATGTTCTGCTGCTTGGGTCCAGGCTATATTGATTGATTATAATATAATATACAGTTGGGAAAGACAAAAATGTGATATAAATGTCAATTAATTCATGTACTTAATTATTAGTTGTGGGCCTTATTTTCCCTACGATTTTTTTAACCCGGACGACCCTAAAAAAATGTATTAAATTGCATTGTATGTGTTGTCAAAAAGGTCTTTCAAAAGTCTTTCAATTGTATTTGGTGAACGGATTAAATGTAGAAGCCGTGATGAATACACTTTGTTACAGGACACAAAAGCAAGCATAACAGTCGGCTGAGAAAAAAAGGAGCAGACCTCAGTGAACTTCAAAGTGCCATTGAATCCATAAAGCAGACGCAGGAGGACATTAACAGGTGAGAAGGGCATCAGTCACACCGTCCCGTTAAGCCTGCCCTTTGAGGATCTTACCCATAACCCCTGTTTGTTTGCAGGAACATCAGCGTGCTGCGGAGTCGTGCGGCCAGCCGGGCGGAGGGCAGTTCTTTCCTCCAGCAACGCGACTACATCATCATCGTTTTCCTCATCCTCCTTCAGGTCCTGATCAACTATGTCTTCAAGTAGCAGCCATACCCCAAGGAGAGAGAGAGAGAGTAATGCCCTCACACACACACACACACACACACACACACACACACACACACACAATGAACATTAAGAGTCACGACTTTGAGACGTGAACTTTGACCTCTCACAATAAGGAACTCCGACTCTCTCCTTCTCTGTCTTTATTGAATCCAACTACACACGTCCAGTAAAAGTGGAGACTCCCACACAAAAAGAGACTTTTTAATAAAACGTGTTGATTTTTAACCAGTCCATTCCGAAACTCTGGGGAGATCCGCAGATTTCAAAAGTGAAGAGGAGCGGCGATAAGAAGTAGTTGGAGGTGAGATTTTGTCCTGATGAAGTCTCAACTGCCGCTCTGGAGCGTATTGATTTGCCTTGATGTAAGAGGCAAAGACAGCAGCCATTTTCTTTTCTTTTTTTTTAGCCGTTTGTTTTTGTTTTTCCGATGGAGTGAAACTACTTCGTGAATCACATTTCACCTCAAACAGGGAACCTTTTAACATGGAGACGAGTACCATAGCTCATACGGTGACGCAGATTAAAGAAGAGTATAACTTTTAATTTGAATGTTTTTGTTATCGTTTTGTTTCGTTGCTCGTAACAAAAAGCGGTGATAAGGGAGAGAAAAACAAAGTGGTCCAATCTATGTGACTTTTATTTTTTTATTATTAGATACTTTGATATGAGCCGGGGTTTCCACGTGTGGAAATGGACTGGGAAGACAAATGACACAAGTGACATTGTCAAAAGGTACAGAAGCTATACTTTCTGCTGTATATTAAATCTTCACCTTTTGCATACTAAATCAATGTTGAAAGAAAGAAGTCATTGTAGGCTGTAGGTAGCATGTACAGACCGCGGAGCGTGGTTAGGACGTTAGCCCTATGTACAGTATTGCGTCTTAAGGCACAAATGCACTGGAAATGTCACATTTGTGTTATTAATATAGTTTTTAATCAGTTAAACCTTTGTGAAAAATGAACATGAAAATACTTTTACATCTTTGCTCTGAGGAGGTCTGGAGCATCAAAAGAGGGTCAAAAATATGTTTTTGGTGATTTGTCATGAGTGACCATATCTGAAACTAGGGCAGTGACCACTGCCCTAGTTTCAGATAAAGGGAGTACGTTTTAATCAAAGTCAGCAAGGCTCATTAAGGTAGTCTGAAATCTGCCTTCTTTCACCTTGTGACAAGTTAAAGGAATATAATAAGTAATGCACTTGTTTGCTTTCTTGCTTTGAGTTAAATGAGAAGATTGATACCACTCATGTGTGTATGTTACAACCAGTAGCTGGTTAACTTAGCTTAGCATGTTAATTAGAGAGCTTGAGGAAGTACTGGTGGGCTGATTTTGTTACTTATAGACGGAGCCAGGCTCCGTTTAGAGTCTTTATGGTAAGCTAAGCAGCTGTTCTCTTTAGCTTCATCTAACTTATGACGAGAAAGTGAGTATTTGTATTTCCCAAAATAAATTCTTAGCTATTCCTTCAAAATGAGTTTCAATTTCAGGGTTACGTTGTGCTAGCACATAGACAAAACCTAAAATATGTAAAGACTAGCTGATCTAAAGATTGATCTCTCAATATTAAAAACAGACTCCAGACCAAGCCATAGATTCGAAAACTCTAAACGTTCCCCATAGCTGCTGACTGCAGCGCCTTTCATGGCAAAGTCGTATTCAGAGCATCGATCATCGCTTTCAGTGCTTTGGCGCCTCAGATGTTAACCAGGATAACTAGTATAGACACTTTAGTAAGCTACTGGTGGGAGGAGGAGATAGACTTTTTTAACTACTACTATCACCACAGTAAACCATTCCAAATGTACGCAAGTACCAGCCAAACTCGGTGTGTAGAATAGGAGTCGACCCCGTTCACTGTGTAAATACCCAACGGGATGACTCGTTCCAACACCAAGGTTCCCAATACAGTAACCCCCGCGCTCTGTGCACAAGCCAGTCTTTTCAACCTTGTGTGTCTTTCTGTCCACTGCTCTGTAGATACACATGGACATTGGCAAAAAAAGAAAACGGATTAGTGGGGTACACAATTTGATTCCAATCGCAAATTTATTCAAAGGGCCTCAAGACGTTGCTGTTATTCATCACATAGTCGCAAAATATAAGGGTTTTTTTTGGGAAATTTTGTGAGTGTACACTGTGGTTCTAATCTGTTGCCTTCCTCTTTAGAAACAAGATTTTGCCATTTGAAAGACTCAGGAAAAAATTGCGGACATAATACCCTGAAAATCTACAGGCTTACGGGGACGATGACTTATGAGGACTAAACAAGTCAAGGCTGTGTTTAGCACTGTCCAACATTGGTTTTAACAATTATTCTTCAGTACCAACCGAGGATGAAGGCACCAAATTAGAAGCCACACCTGACCTTTTTACCACACGGTTTGTCAGGATTTTCCACCAAAGATGAAAGTAAAGGACTGCTAATTGAGGCAATTCAAAAAATATCCAAAACACTTGGGGACCATATGTGAACATTGATTTTGTATATCTCTTTGCCTGTCATGATGTTAGCCTTGTCGACGTTTACATATCCGATTGCCTCCGCCGTCAGCAGACTGTTGAGCGATGAAAACTTTGTAACGCTAACACAGGTATAAAGAAAGACTGGGAGCAACGTTGGGAGCCAACCGTACCCCCGTAAGTTACCCGGCTGGCCCGTGTGTATCTGTACGTGTATTTTTGTGTATCCTCATTGCCTCGATTGCTCATTTTAAATGGAGAATCCAGATATTAGAATGTGGAGAAATAAGTATATACCAGTGCCTTCTAGAGTCGAACTGGGGAGGGGGTAGATAGGGGGTTTATTGGAGGTGGTAGGAGGGCGGTGGGGGTGTGTGTGGTGTGGAGCATACAAAGTGTCCAAGTCTCAAGGTGAACTAATGATGATGGCAATAATCTGGAATAACTGCATATGTTGGACTCTGACTTGGATTAGGACCATGGCGGCGGCTGTAGTCACTGTAGTGTTTTCGAGCAGACGTGCCATACGAAGCCTTAGAAACGAGTCTGACTCCGGCTCCAGAGCTCACCACCCACCCAGCTCCTGCCCCCCTCCCCCCCCCCAACGAAGCACCGCCATCGTAAATCACCCGTAGGTTTTCCGGATGCTGATTCCTGCCACAGGAGAGAGAGAGAGAGGGAGGGAGAGAGACCACTCCTCTACGTTGCCCTCTCTCGCTCTCTCACATACCAAAATTCAGAGGGGAAATAAACATCTCTGCTGTCCGTTGTTGTTGCTGTCTCTATAAAATAATACATTTTATTTATTCCTCTTTAGTATGTGGTTCTATGTCCATTTTTTTCTGCTTGTAGCATTAGGTTAATGCTGATTTTATCCCACAACTCGTTACTTGACATCACACACAAGCGACTGTCCTAAACGTGTGCACACTGTCAATTTCAACTGCCCCCCTCCCCCTCAATACCCCCACCCCACACACACACTTATTCCGATCTGAGTATGTGAATATATTTACTGTATCTCCATGGCAACTATATAACTTCCTGTAAGTTTATGGTCACATGTAACATAACACAGAATAAAAACAAATGACATCCTGGGGTCGTCTGTCTGTTCGGTGTAAAAACACACATCACTGTCTATAGCAACTGTATTTTTGCATTCATTATTTATTCTGTATTTATTGATATTGTATTAGGGGGTGATGACGGTCATTACTGTTTATATTATCTGTCCATTACAAACAAGCATTGCTACATCTAGACCTAAACATGAACACGGTATCATTATGCAAATTACTAAAAACATGTCGATGAGGTTAAGACAAATATTCATATGGAAATATGTCACTGTAATTCAGGCACGAGAATAACATTTATATTACAGAAAAAATAAAAGGTGGAAAATAAATGAATAGAAATAAGACACACAGAACTGCCCTGGTTCGTGGAATAAAATCATTGCGTGTGTTCTTGTACATCTCTTTGTGAGGACCATATCTGTTTTAGACCTTCAGAGTGAGGACATTTTGGCCAGTCCTTGCTTTTTCCAAAGGCCTGTTTGAGGTTAGAATTAGGTAAGGGTTGGGGCAAGGCATTTAGTTGTGATGGTTCAGGTTAGGCTAATGCAGTATATAAGTGAGTGTCCTCACAAAGATAGATGTACTCAGATGTGTGTGTGAGCGAGAGAGAGAAATGGTTCAAACTAAATTGGTTTGGGATTTTATAGATTTAAATCAGATTTATTTAAATATGTTTGGAATTACTTACTTGGTTGCCATCTTATCATTGTATAAACAATTTAATCTTTTTCCAGTTAAAAAGGAACTGAATTTATTTTTTGCTTTCATTTAAATTCCATGTGTATTTTATCAGCTGTGACAAAACCACATTTCACTCCTATCTGATAGACTCATTTACAGTGGCGGGCTGTGCATTTTATACCTAGGCCTTCACTGCTGTCCTGCAGCTGAAATACCACCTTGTAACCACATGATGGCGCCAAACCTATTATTCGTTTTTAAGGCTGTAACTATGTATGTATTCGTATTAAACCGTTCGGTACGAGGCTTACAATACGTTTGATTAATACTAGAGCACTTGGAAAATGCAGAAGCTTAAATTCAGGAAAATATAATGTTTTCTGTGCTCATGTAGGACAGTGGTTCTCAGCTGGTCTGGCTGTGGGACCCACCATCATTCCTTAATGACAAGCTGTGGCACAGAGAGATCATCTTATGATTTTACTTTCACAACTTGAACATTGAATGTACTGCTCTGCAATATCTTTCCTCGTCTCAGCCCCCTGTGTCACGGTGTGTGGTACATCTCACTCGAGTCAGGAAACGTGTCAGAATGCCCATATTTGATTGGCTGACCTGCATCACGTGATGTGATTCACAACGCCGACTAAGCCTCTGCTGTTAAGTTTCATTTCACAATAGTCACGTGCTCGCCCACTGACCAATCGCAGCACACGCTGTACCTCACTGCAGAGCTGCACATGGAAACTGAGCTGCACGTAATGCTGACGTAGCTATAGGCCGGCTAGCAGGCTCTGACACGTCAAAGAATACGCCCAACATGTCAAACTAAAGATCTGATTGATTGAACACGATGACAATCAACAATATCGTCCCCATTCACTTAAACTGCACATGGATTCACTTGTGAGTCTGCAGGCCTCGGGCCTCTCTTCTTACCTAGAGACATAGAGGTGAAATCTGATTGGATAAAAGCTCTACTTAAAACAAGCTGCACTGGAAGCAGAGCAACTGAGGAAGACAGTAGCTGTGCAATGAGAAAATAAGATAATGGAAAAAATATTTTTATAAATTATAATACATGTAGTGTATTTAAGAAAAATTATAAAATAGATATAGCTTTGTGATTCTGTTTAGGCCAGCAGAGACGGCCTTGCAGGCCCTGACGGCCCACCACTGCCTCTGAGTTATAAAATAGAATCCTCTCCGAGTTATAAAGTAGAATCCTCTGAGTTATACAGTTTATAACTCACAGGATTCTACTTTATATCTCAGAGAGGATTCTACTTTATAACTCAGAGGATTCTACTTTATATCTCAGAGAGGATTCTATTTTATATCTCAGAGAGGATTTTACTTTATAACTCAGAGGATTCTACTTTTTCTGTTGTTGGATCCACTGGCAGGGCGTCCACAGTGTCATTTCCTCAGCCAAGGACGTCGCCGAAGGTGCATAGAGCAGAACAGTCCTTCCTGTCCATCTCAGATAACAACAAAACATCTGATATCAACCCCCACCGTGTCCCTTCCCTACTTTGCTCCCTTGCTTTCCATCAACAAAGGTATTGTCATGGAGGGAAGAAGGGAGAGAAAGTAGACAGGATGAAGGATTGGCAGGAGGGAAAGAAAGTGATCGGCAAGGAAGGAATCAAGCAAGGTGGGAAGGGAAGGACCGGAGCACAACCTTGAATAGAAGGATGAAAGCAGCACAGCTGGCGTTTTCCATGTGTTGTGAGACGCATAATGCAGCTTTATATGCGGATGTAGTTCCAGATTTGCTTGGGTCTACTTTCATCCAAGCTGTATTTTAATTACTGTTCAATTTGTTGGGTGGCCTTTCCATAAAAGGAGCTGAATGTATGTTGTTATCAGCATTCAAATAAGTCCTTTCTTCAGAGAATCTACTCTTGTCAGATCTGTGTTTCTGACCGGAGAGACAATCAGAGGGGCAGAGTTTCTACCTCCGTCATTGAGACGTGGACTGAAGTACGGACAGAGTCTCTCTGTGAACTTACAGTCAGTAAAGGAGGAGATAAGATCTTTGGCATCTACATCATAAAAGGAGACCAGACCCTCCTCATAATTAGGCTATCCTCGTCATATTGTATCGTATTGGCAAATACCTGCACACTGGCTTCTGTCTCTCTGTTTGCCTCTTCCTGGCTGAGCTCCTCAATCTTCAGTCTCTCCCGGATCATCTGCTCGATTTTAGCCTCTGTCTTCCCAGGACTCGGCGGAACCGACACGCACATCTGATCAGTCTTATAGAACATCTCCATGGTCTCATGCTTCTTACACATCCTGCCTTCCAGGTTCTCCACAGGATCAATCAGCATACGTCTTTTAAGGCCTGCGATTCTCTGATGAGGCTCCAGGTGAGTCTCACAGTAGGGGAGCAGACACACCAGGCAGGACTTCAGGGCCTTCGCTCCGGTTTCAGTGCAGACGTCACAGAGAACTTTTCCTGGTACTTTCCTTTACACCCGACCGAGCAGCCGTCTCAGATATGAAAGTGTTGACGTGCAGCTCTGGTCTTCTGTCAAAATGTTTATTGCACATTGGACGTTGATATCCCAGTGTTCTGTGACACAGGTCTTGCAGAAGTTGTGTCCACGTGGTTTGGTGCATCTGTCTGGATGTGTTCGCACATCCGAGTCAATATTTCACACTTTTACACAATATAGAGCTCAGTTTGACCCAACAACATCCCAGCAATATGTACTAAAACCCCAATGAAGTTGCAGGTTCAGAAATCCAAACGGAAGACGATAAGACACCAAAATGACAAAAAGAGCAACAAATCAGCATGACACAAGACAATGCAGAGCAACAGGAAGTAGCAATACAACAACCACATCCACTATTCAGTAGATGCAGACATGCAAAGCAACAGAACACAGATAAGCAATACTAAAATGTAAAACGGCTAGGTGGTGGTTGCTGTGCCATTTAACATCCTAAACATAAGGCAGGCATCAACGTATTTCATCAGGTTTTCAATTAAGGATGCCATATTTGCTAAGGATATTGCAGTGCTGGTGTGTTAAATTGCACACCGACAAGTATGGCAAAATGCAGTGTACTACTCCTAACAGTCGAACAGCTGATCGGGAATGCTGGACACTTCTCACCCTCGATGGTCGCCATCTTGGCTACGTAGTTGAAGGAGAGGCCATATTTTGAACCTTGTGTGAAGAAGGGGGCATGCACGAGCAAGTAAAAGTAAAATCACATTGATTTCTGTTCAGTTTTAATACATTTGTCAAGTGAGCAAACAAGCCAACCGATATGTTGGCAGGCGACAATCGTGGTAAAATGTCGGCAGTAATGCTTCGCCCGGTTGCAGTTTGTCTTTAAGAACATGTACATGGTAGTACATGTATTTGTGTATTACATGAATCGGTGGATACTGACATGCATGCAGTGTACTATTAAATAATTCTGGTATCAGATGATGATTATTACCCTTCCTCACCCCTCCTCCCCCTTCCACTTCCTCCAATCTCTCTCCTCTTCATCCAAAAGTAAAAATTTGTTCATCCTGATACTGAATGGGCGGGAGGGTCGCTGTTGCTAGGATACATCATCCTGATGGCTGGCTGGCTGGCTTTCAAGACCAGAGAGGAATGAGGGAGGAGGGAATGGGGAAGGACACAGGGAGGGGTGGAGGGAGGATATATAGCATGGAGGGTAACGTGGAAGGAGGTAAAGGAGATGGAGGGGCAGCAAGGTAGAAAAAGAGAGGAAGAGAGGAAGATGTTGAGGAGGAAAAAAAGAGGGGACCCGAAAGGGACAGGAGAGAGTGCACAAGGAAGGGAGGAAACAAAATAGAAAGGAGGAAGAGATGGGAGGGGGGAGGAGGTGAGAAGGAGAGAAGGAAAGCGGGAGGAAGGAAAGAAGGCGTAAAGTAGTTAAGGAGAGAAGAAGGAAAGGAAGTAATTGAGTGCAAGGAAAAGGTAAAAAGGAGAAATGATGTGAGTGACAGATGAGGAAAAGGAGGAAGGACGGAGGAATACAAGAGAGAAAGGACATTGAGACGGAAAGAAGAAGAGCAAATAGGACACAGTGATAGTGGACGATAAGGGAAGCACCGCATGTTTTCTTTCTCATTATGTAAGCTGCTTTGCTCTCTGTGTTGTCATCGTCCTTTTCCCTCAGGCCCTGCCCCCCTTGACATCGCCCTGGTGACGGGCCGTCAGACTGATGTTGCCGGGCGTAACTCCACAGTAATGCTTTGCATCGGTGGACGTTGAGCACCGTTTCGTAGAAAAAGGGGGTCAGTTCAAAATGATTGCATGGTACATTTGCATAAGCACACACCGCCTTTGATCAGTGTACATATTCAGACACTTTTGTGTCATGTGAGGAAGCCGTGCATTTCTCCACCCACGGTTTTTATTCATTTATTGGAGAAGGCTTATTAATATTTACAGCAGCTTGCTGTTAGAAGTGCATTAGTTGTTCGAGCTGAATAACCCAACAGTGAAAACCTAATAGAAGTAATAGGTCTTAACAATCTGCTTTCAATGATATTTTACACTCAGAGCCTGTCATTATGTGAAAGAGTACAAGGTTATTCAATGATGGAGTAGGCTAGTCACTTATAATAGACCTGGCATAAAATGTGTTTTTGTGTGGGTGGTTCTACAGAGCTTCTGTTTTTCCGTGTTTAGTTTCTATGTATCAATAAGAATACTTTGCTACATGAGAAATGTCTGTAATTAGGCCAGCAGGAGGTTAACAGTAAGTTTTCATTCAACTGTCTATCTGCACATTTTCAATTTGCTTATAACCTGAGTGGAAATGCTGGATATAAAAAAAAAAAATCAATAATATCAATAGAAGCAAAATGTGACTAAGTCCAATGGAAACAGACTTAGACGATAAATCGTGACGCACATGAAGCATGCCACTAATTTGTCACTCAAGCTTTATTCAAGGTATATTCACATCAATTTTGTCCCCTTTGAGATTTGACTGCCGCTCTTTTAATGAGATCATCTCATTGCACGTTCTCCCTCTGCAATATTTTCATGGCACCTGACTGTTGCGCGCATCTGTACTCGATACTGCTAGCTCACATAGCACCACTGAGCTAGCTAACGATACAGCTCAGCCGAGGACGGCGTCTTTAAAACCTCTATAGCCCGAGCGAGCCCCATTTGGGGTTCGAGTACCGGTACCGAAGTTCCGAATGGACTTTTCATCAAGAAATATGAAAAATGGTCCAGACATATATAATACCGAAAAAAAAAAAAGTCCAGGCAAAATCATCATGCCAGCCATTTTACACAATTATACACAGTTATACACAAACTAATTCAATAAACTAGAAGATTTATCACAATATCAGGATTTTTCTCCAAAAAATCCGCAAACTATGCACCCGAAATTCATCTTTCATCACAAAGCCGGCAGCGATCATCGCGGATGGATACATGATTTCGCACGAGGGCTCGATACGGTGTCGACCCAGCGTGTCCAAATTGACCTCCGACAAAGCATTCAAAAGTTACAGGACAAACGCCAAGAAACCACACACTGCTCTCCAGAAAAAAAAATTGAAAATCTGCATACCTTTTTGTGATTTTCATTTAATCCATTGAAAGTTGCTGCAGCGCTGTAGACCGTTTCCTGCTCCGTCTGCCTGCATTGAAATGAATGTGCTGTGACCTTTCATGAGAAAATGGCCCGTATTTTTCTCCTGGACCAATCTATTTTACGCATGAGGGTTGAGCCCACCGTATCAAGTTTTTACTGACTAATGGCTCTCAACTTTCCAAATAACACCCCTGGCGGCTTTCAATGGACTATTCCGCACCTAACAAGGTGTTATATGATTAAATCCGCCAATTACAGGCCTTACAAATCCCACATACACATTGAGTGAGAGCAGATTCTTTTCATGGATGAGACATATGACATCTGAAAATAGCTGAACATGGCTGAAAATGATTCCAAACTGCTTTATTACGATGTATTGAACACTCTTAGTGATAAAGCAAGTGAATATATAGTTAATATGTAGTTATATAGTATATAAAATTAGAATAGAGCAGCGCAAAATCTGGTTCCAAAAATGAGAATTCGGCTTGAAATTCTGTACTCAGACCTCATTTATGCTGGCCTGCTAAGTAAAATTAGCTTGGAGAGACCACAAACCTCTTGTGCTATGATTGTGGAGTATTTTTAGGCTTCAATCTGCATTATTTAAAAAAAAAAGTTCAATAAAAGTGCTTTTTTTTCAGGTGAACCTGAAACTTTTCAATTTGAGCTGTGTGCCATCTTCATTCACTATTAACCAGTAACATATAAACAATATTTACACATCTGAACAAGTCTCTCACAAGTTTTACCTGTATTATACCATCAAAATTATTAAAATAGACCTTGTAGTTTCAGATCTACAGTCTTTAAGTATGGGTATGCAATTCTCGAGCAGAGGCCTAAAAATAGGGCTAAGGGGCTAGAGGTTTTAAAGTTTACATTTAAATACAGCTGTCACAAAGCACAAGCCTCTCGTCCATGAGTAGATGCACGCTTCCTTCAGGTGAAGTTAGTTATGAAACTGCTCTCAACAAGTTCTGTGGATTATCTTGAGTAATCGGATCATGATTTCTGGAAAAGAGACATTGCTGTTTTTTAAATGTTTTTTGTTTTTTTTTGCGCTTTTGAGCACCACAGGTCGAGTGCCATCTAGTTTTGGAGATAAAATATGTAGAATTGATTTTGGGGTGAAGTGTCCCTTTAGGCTCTCTTAAAGAAACAGCTGTGTTTTTGGGACTGGTGGAGTATGGTGGAAAGTATACTGTTCTCCCCATAGACATACAGTCTTTCATACGGTTTTCTCACACTTATCTCTGGGCACAGCGCTGGGGGTCAGCGATGCACTCAGCTGTATAATCATCAGCGGCCCCTACCAGCCGGGGACGGTTAAGAGCAGTGAGTTAAGAGTCCGCAGGCAGTCAGTAGCAGTATGAGTAATAAAAGGTGTTTGGAGGAGGCTTAACTCGCCGCAACCACCAGAGGTCCTTGTGCATGCAGCCATAACTGGGCACTCAAAATATTTTTGCAGTTTGCTTCAGCAGAATGCAAATTATTTGCAGACAGACACAGAGCCGCACACTCACTCACATGTAGCACGATGGTCAGAGCGGTGGCCATTTCTGTCCATCTCGTTGCCACGTAGTGTGTGTGCGCTGTAGCACCGCCATGCTAGTGGTCACTTTTATAAGTGATTAAGAAAGAAAGTGTAAACTGAAGTCTATTCAGCTCTGTGACTACTCCTCTTAGCGGCGGTGCAACATGTTTTACGGCCCCACTGACACCATAACAACTAACAACAGCAACCATCTAGTTCCCAGCCAAAGGCATAACTACAGATGCTTTTTAAAAGCCGTAGAAGAAGAGCGGAGGAGCTCCGTTATGGCCGACAGAGGATGCGTTGCATCACCTGAAAAGCCATCTGCCCAATTTGGCAGCCGGTTGTCGCCGGTAGGCTTAAATGGGTTAAACAGACATAAAGTGAGGTAATCCGCAGTGCTTGTGGTGCGGCGGGGTTGCGCTGGCTGCTGGCTCAGCACTGTGTTTACTCCCCCCCCCCCACACACACACACACACACATAGACATAGCATAAAAGAAGTGCTGCAGCGAGCCGCTCTCATTCACAGCCGGATTAGTGGAGCATTTAGGCGTCTTTTTATTATGATTTTCTTCTCTTTTTATCTGGCTGCGCCTCGACAACACAGACATAAACACACTGCGGAGAGACCTATCCGTCTCCCGGAGCAGTGCTGTCCATATAACCGGCTCAACCCCGGCCTCCTCCCCTCCTCTCCTCCTTCCTAACATCTGGGTCAGAGATAAGGAAAGTGTGACGTGTAATTTAGGCAACACAATCATCACTTTCTGAGGAGACTTCCTTCGGTCTGGGCAATTTCACAGGTGGTGTTTTCTCCTCCTTGAACGTTACATGACCATCAGACACGGTGTGAGCTTTAGTTTTATTCACAGCACAACAGCAAGACCCGATAACTGGCAATGAAAGGTGCTTGCCACTCTCCCTCCCTCTTCATTTGAATGCACGCCTTGGATGGGAATGTTTTTCATCCTCGCGTCCAGGTCGCCCGAGCTGCGGCTATTTTTGGAAAGGGGCATGCTTTGGGGAACCCCGATAAGTACAGCTGCCTGCCTCTCTCCGAACACTACACCCTGCTTTCGTGCACACCTTAAATACAGGTGTGCAGCCGCTCAGGATTGATGCCCTTTAACTGGCAGTAGGCAGCCAGAGTCCTGTGAAACGGTTCATATTTTCTCTGGAAAAGCCTGAGAAAATGAAGTGCTGACAGACAGCGTATAGATGGCATGGCTGGTACAAGCAGGCATGTCCGTCAGGGTAAACATATGCATCGGCGCTAAGGAGCGTCTGTTCACAAGCACAGATGATGTTTATCATTCAGATGTGACATTATGAGCTGAGGAAGCTGACGGAAGGAAGTGTGCTTGGCACGTGGCTGTGCGCTGACATTCATATTCGTCGAATAGTATAGTGCAAAATAGCCTGTGATGGAAAAATATCATGTAAATGCACTAGTGTTTCATTCACGTGCTAATTTGTTGGGAAATCAAACACAGATGAAGATAAGTGTTTGACAAAGGGATGATGATGGATTTTGCTGTTTCATCCAGTTTGGCCAAATTCATGTATGTGATTGTGACTGTTTTCTCACCAATAACTGACGACTAAAAACAATATTCAAATGATATTTACTATGTGGACTCACGAAAAATGGATGCTTCTTTTAGTTGGTTTTTTTATGCTTTATTTGATATTTAACATGCATCTCAATCAACCAACTAATCCACTATAATGCCTCACAGCTAAACAAGACTAACACTGGGGTCGAATAGACTTTTGTTTTTGTTTTAGGAGGTTCCTAACTGAGGGAAATGATCTGGAAGTATTAGCCACGATGAGAGCTGTTGGAACTCTCTGAGTGCTCAGGAAAGGTGCTTAAGTGCTTAAAGCGACAGTAGACTCATGTCAATAACATCCGCCAACACAAAATCACGTAAACTATTAAATATATAGTTTACTGACAGGGCTATAACCTCTATTGTCATCGGTTTGTACTGTGTCTGCACATCCACAGCCAGAACACTCTTTGTGTCTGCTTTGATGACCTTAGACCTCTGAGGGATGTTGGAGATGCAAAGAGACATTAAAGATTCTGTTAGGAGAGCTGCAACTTTCCATCTTAGTTGTGTACAGGTAAGTGAAAAAAACTCCAATGGCTCAAACTGCATCATTCTCTTCTGTGACATTGGCCTGATCCGTCTCTCCCACCTGTCGTCTCCTTGTTTCCTTGAGCTAATTAACACCAACAGGTGACAGATGTTGCGTGGGGGCGTCATGTATGTTCTGTGAGAGAGGCTCCAGCAACTTGACAGTCCAGGACCTCCTTAAATCTAACACCATCGCTCCATTCGGAAACAAAGCATTTCAAAGGAAAGGCACAAAAAAATGTTCTCAAACAGGATTTTTATTAACTAGACTTTAGAGTGGACTAGCTAATTGCTTCCATCAGCATGCTACGGTGCCGATGATTAGCAGGTATACTGTTTGTTACGTTCACCATCTCAGTTTAGCATGAAACACAAAGTGCAGCTGAGGCTCATGGGGATTGTTGTGAATTTTTGCATCCAATAGTTGTCGCTCAAACCGTCATGGTGGTGCTAGAGAATGATCAAAGTCATTAGGATTCATCCTCTGAGAACCATGAATGCCAGTACAAAATATGTTTCAGATTCATTCATATAGTTGTTGAGATAATTCAGTCTGTACCAAAGTCGTGTGTTGACAGACAGCCCAACGTTGCCATCCCCAAAAGCGGTCAGTGTGTTTTGGAGCACTTTTCAGGTTCATTCTAAAACTTATGGAGCTCGTATGAATAGTAATTCCTGTTCGTCACAGTGTGTTGTGTTTAAAGTTTACCCATAATGCTGTACATGCACTGATATTAAACTAGATTTAAAGGGGGAAATATAAGTCAGAGTAAAAAGTACTGAGTAGAATGTGTTTGTCTCTCTCTCTCTCTCTAGTAATCGTCTTTCTTCGTGCTGCCTATTTCAGCCTGCTATAAATAGATGAACACTTTCACATCACCAGTGAAAACTGATTCCCTTTGTGTTTGAGTTGTCGACATCTTTTTCGTTTGTGATCATGATTTCTCAACAAATAATCTAAACCTGCCAGAAACGCTTTGACGATACTGTCTTTATTATTATTCAGCACTTTCTCGGCTTACAGGTGAACTGTCCTGTCACACAACCACAGATTTAAAGACCGCTTACATGCTCACTCCCATCAAATCCCCAGTTTGTCCTCTCAAAACTAATGAACTCCTTGAATGCGAAGGTTTCTCCCACTGACTCCTAACAGCTCTATTTGCATGTGTTGTCACTGAGACTGATGGCTGAAACAACAGAGGAGGAGAAGCAGCAGTGGTTGGTGCCGGTGAAGGTGTGTGTGTGTGTGGGTGTGTGTGTGTGTGTGTGTGTGGGGGGGGGGGGGGGGGGGGGCGGGGGGGGGCAGTCGATGACTCAGGCCATGTCCACACTACTCCGTTTTTACTCCGTATTTGCTACGTTTACACTGAGCAGCCACACTACGCCGGAGTTTTGGAGCACCCTAAACGGAGGGATCTGAAAACTCCCGCGAGGTTGGAGGTGTTTGAGAACTCCGGGGTTGCGTTTGCGTGTGGACGGTCGGATACGGATGTGCTTAGAAAAAATTACGCCCACACCCGTGTTCGCTACTGGATTGGTTCTTGGCAACCATGACGTCTCCGTCCCTGATTCGTCACACTCACTATCACATGACCCGTACCCGGAAGAAAACAAACTGGGCTACCAGCGATTCATTTCAACATGGATAACTAATTGCAAGCGTTGCTGCTAGCACAACAGCTAGCAGCAGCTATGCAGTAAAAGTCTGCATTTCTGTGGAGGAAGCAGCTGTTATTGGAGTGATTAGCGAGCGGCGTGACCGGCATCAGCCCTATGGAGCAGCTCGTTATTTTTAGATTCTAATGAGAAGACACGCTGCACTAACGTTTTACTTCTTCCGTTTGGTAGCCTTGAGAGACCTTAGTCTGTAAGTATGTATTTATGGAGCATGAAAATATGTACGTAGATATATTCTATTCGCGTGTTTAGTATAACATTTGTGTTGTATTAAATGCTAATCGCGGTTAGCATTTCTCCATTGGCGGTAATGTTAAAATTAGCTTAGAAGCTAGCTAGGCGGACATGTTACATGCTGGCTATATCATGGATTGTTGTTTTGTATTCGTGTAATGTGAATAGGGACAGTTCGTAAAGCCATATTTCATATTGTGCTTCCACAGTTTTACAAATAAAGATTCACACTGAAGTCTTGAAACTCTTCTATGGATTCCATGGTCTTTATTTCACGGATCTACTGTTAGCGATCTGCTAAGCTTTCCTGCACGAAGGAAGAGCAGAATAGAGTGAGAGACGTGTGTTGACCACATGTATGGACCCATATTCTAGTAAACGTTTACGTGTAAGTGTTGATTTTAAAGTAAATTTGATGTGAGAGAGATAGACCCGCACCGCTGTAATGCTAATCGCGGTTAGCATTTCTCCATTGGCGGTAATGTTAAAATTAGCTTAGAAGCTAGCTAGGCGGACATGACGTTCAGAGCTACTAGTGAGAACAGACATCAACAACACGGAGGAAACGAGTGAGAGACCACATTGATGGACCCATAATCTAGTAAACGTTTATGTGTAAGTGTTGATGTTAAAGTAAATTTGGAGAGAGAGAGACAGAGCGAGTATTTTTATTTTGTTTAACTAAGCAAGCAATTCACTTCCTGTTTACACCGTCACGCGCATGCCCAGTGTAGTTAATGGTCACGTGCTGTCCGCCTTCGACGGCTGCCGTGTGGACGCAGATCAACTCGAGAATGATGCTGAAACTCCCGTGTGGACGGAGATCGTTTCTATTTGACAAATCTGCATCCAAGGAGAAACGGAGTAGTGTGGACAGGGCATCAGAGATTTTGAAGCGCTGCCTCCCCTGGTTGCCAGCCTGCCTGTCTGTGTGGCCGACAATCTGCTGACTCCTCAGCGCCCTATCCAACACCTCTGTGTGGTTACGCTCCGTCCGGACCCAGACAAAAAGCTGTCTGGAGGTTTCGGCATTTGGGTGCTAACTCTATTGCTATGAATACAGGAATATATATTGCTTGCTTGTATATTATCCTCAAAAATGGAAACGTAGAAACAAACAGTGAACGTTGTGGGGAATGTAACTCAAGAATTTCATTAAGCATTACAATTAAACCGAAGTATAAATCAACTAATACATTTGCATTTATTAATATGTATTAAGCTACTTTACAGTATATATAGTAGCTGAAATTAGTTCTACCTTTACCAGCTGCAACACTTACTATAAGCCAGTAATATAATACATTATTCTGAAAAGGGACCTTCTGCATAATGAGTACTTTTACTTTTAGTACTTCAAGTATATTTTGATGCTGATGCTTTTGTACTTTAACTCAAGTAAAAGTTCTGAGTACTTCTTCCCCCACTGGGAAATCTAAAAGTTAACGTCACAGACTCTTGGCCTGGGTTTTTTTATATTCAGGCTACAGTTTTGTTTTGGCTCGCTTTACATTGAAAGACATCATATTTTCTGTATATCTGTACACAGTGTTATTCCCCAGGTTCGGGTGTCACTAACACACTCGTGTTATCATATCCACCTTTGTTTTTCTCACCAAGCTGACAATCTGTGAAAGCAGGACATGGAGTGACTCTCAGCTCTGTAATGAGGATTTCATTCCACTCTGCCGTCTGTGCTACTCAACGAGCCACTGCCACTGGCTGGCTCTGATATCATCACTGTTTTAGATTCTTGACTGACGGGTGTGGATGTGAAAGTGGACTTCATAAAATCCAGTGACAGTTGAAAATCGGAGGCACAACGCTGCTACAAAAAGAGGAAAGTGTTCAGTTAACTGTCCTTTGATTACGCTTTGTTTAACTGTTAAAAGTGTGTTGAAAGAATCCAATGTTTTGCTACCTGACTCACCGTCAGCTGATAACTTTTGCACAAATGATGAAAACAAGACGTGAACTGAGCAGGTGAGGCATAAAGACCTTCTAAAACAGTCTGTAAATGAAAGTCAGAGGGAAAACAACACTAATGATTCTGAACTCTCAAACAGATGAAATCCTTGTCACGTTCACTGATGGGTCTCTTGTCTATTTATAGAAGCACACAACACTGATATAGACTTTTTACAGGGGCTGGCTTATGAGACAAAGGGCCTGTGGACACACACACTCGTCAGAAACTCGTCATCTCTTTCTGATTGTTTTGTGCCTCTATGTGATTGTTTTGTGCCTCTATGTGGTAGTCTTGTGCCTCTTTGGGATCGTTTTGTGTTTATTTGCGGTCATTTTGAACCTCTTTTTGATGGTTTTCATGCATCTTTCTGGTCATCTACACCTCTGTTTGATCGTTTATTGCTTCTTTGTGGTCATTTGAAAATGTTGTGGCTCTTTGTGGTTGTTTTGCATATCTTTGTGGTCATTTTGTGCTACGTTTTGATTTTGGTCGTTTGATTGATTTTCAAATAAGAAATGTCAACAGTCACTTCAAACAGTCCAGGCCCCCTTAGCCTGTAACCGGCAGGCCCCTTCATGAATCAATCTATGATACTAACAAGCCAACTGTGTTTCATCTTCTGACTGTGGTAGGGGGGCACCAGAGGTGGCCAATCTGATTCCAGGCTCTGCCACGTTTTGCTAACGGACTACATTATTATAGTGTTGTAGTCTTACAGCCGGCTTAGGTGTACTTTATTTCCACATATACAGTACATGATAAATGTCATTCCTCCCCGTTTTACGCCATGGAAAATGATCAACAACAAATGCAGCCGTGAAAAAGAATGGCAGAGAAAGGAATTGTCTGATGAGGACTGAAATGTGTCTTGTGCTACCAACAGATGTGATGTAAGATGAAGAAACCTCTGTCATTGTTAGGGGAACACTGTAAGCTAACAATCAATGGCAGGATGACTCAGTGAGGGTGGAGGAAGGTTAAGAGACGGCACTGCTGAGAGCTTTTAGACTGGGGAAGTTTTTCATTACCAAACCTACACATGCTCCTGTGGTGCTGTGGAGCATAGTGGCTAGAAACTGCAGTAACACTGTCAGAATAAAAACAGAAGATTGTTTTGATTGCTTTTATTAGACAGCGGATGGTGGAGACGGTCAGGAAATATGGGTAGATAGACACCAAATCCATCCATGTGTCCCCACTGGATGTTGGCTTGAAAGCTGGGGGAAAAGTACCAGAAGCTCCAGGAGGAAGAGATAAAAAATAACATTGTTTTGGAATGGCATGGACTATTTTCAAAGTACCACTGACGACGTCTTGTTGCTAAAATATCAGTTATAAAGTCATACTATATACCAGTGGTGGGCTGTCAGGGCCAGCAAGGCCTTCTCTGCTGGCCTAGACAGAATCACAAAGGTATAGCTATTTTATAATTTAATAATTTTTCATAAATACACTACATGTATTATATTTTTCCCATTATCTTATTTTCTCATTGCACAGCTACTGTCTTCCTCAGTTGCTCTACTTCCAGTGCAGCTTGTTTTAAGTAGAGCTTTTATCCAATCAGATTTCACCTCTGTGTCTCTAAGTAAGAAGAGAGGCCCGAGGCCTGCAGACTCACAAGTGAATCCCTTTGCAGTTTAAGTGAATGGGGACGATATTGTTGATGTCATAGTGTTCAACCAATCAGATCTTTAGTTTGACATGTTGGGCGTATTCTTTGACATGTCAGAGCCTGCTAGCTGGCCTAGCCATACGTGATTGGTCAGTGGGCTAGCCTGACATGTTGGGCGGTGACAATCCCAATATCTGCTGCCTCTGTCGAGCGGACATTTTCAGCCTCAAACGCATTAAAACGTATTCAAGAAATACAACTGGGGAGGCTTGACTGTCTGGAATTAAAACGCACGGCTGTACTGAACAACCGTGAGATTAAACTCTTTGTTAACAAAGAAAGGAGGATGGACTTTGTCTTTAAATAGTGAACAGCAGCTCTGGTAAGTTAAATGCGTTTGTTTTTACATCTGCAGTTGCTTTAATATGCTTGTTTCTATATTATTATTTGTTCAACTTGTTTTTATGAAGATGGATTGTTGTTTGGTTTTATATGTGATAGGAACTATAGTTACGTCCAATGTTGTGCTGGGGACACATTTAGTCGGTGCCAGTGTTACCAACTTGGTGACTTTCTCGCTAAATCTGGCGACTTTCCGAACCCTCTTGGCGACTTTTTTTTGTCAAAAACTACTGGCGACAAATCTAGCCACTTGTTCTGGTGTTGTTGGAGACTTTTCTGGTGTTTTGACTCTGACGTGAAAGCACGTACCGTTCTGCAGTTACTGTCGTGAACGAGCAGCGGGTGCTGCCGTGAGCTGCCCCAAAGCACTCACAGGCGGTCAGTCTCACAGTAGCCTCGCGCTGCAGTCAGAGAAGAGAGGAGACGCACTCTCGGCGTATTCACGTATCTGCACTCTGCAGTTAGTGTATTTGTAGGTGTTGAGCTTCATTTTTACACAAAACAAATAATAACCGTAGCTGTGCCGTCATAATGAGGTGTTTCAGCTGCAGGACAGCAGTGAAGGCCACTGCTGTGTATGCACAGTTTGTAATTTTAACAAAAACTAAACTAAGATAGTGAACATGGTAATTACCCTCTACACATGGTAACATTGTCGTTGCCAACATGTTAGCGTGCAACAATTTCCATTATTTTCATTTACTCCATCACACTTGCTCAGGATCAAAAGCAAACTTTGGTCCTCAACTTTTATCAGTCTCACCATTTGGCCACCAGTTGGTTTGTCTGACTCGTGCACTTTTTTCGGAGTGCAGTCACCGCACATGCTGCTAGCTGCCTGTGTTCTGTCACGTCATTGTTTGAGTGTACTTCATTCAGTTTTACTGATAAACCATCCTGCAGCGTTTGCAGTGTTCAGACTCTGGATGTAGCGTGAGAGCGCTCTGAAGGCCCCCGGAGCCAGCCGGCCCACGTTGCCGCGGACAATGACCTCGCTTTACCCAAAACCAGCCGATGAGGCGCTTTTCATTGAACCTAAGGATTAGGAGCCAGTTGTGCCTCGTCTCCTCAGAGGCCCAGCCCGCTCCCCCTGTGGACAACTGCTCACACACACACTGACATTCAATGTTGCAGTGTTGCAGTTCAATTCACTTCAAAGCACTCATCCTGTGAAATGGTCAAAAGCTTGATATACAGTTTTAACACGACTATGAGTCCACGGCTATGCTAGCTGCTCTGTGAGGCTGTTGTTATGTCGCGTTCATGTCATATCATTCAAACCGTAATTATCATTAATGTCAGTTTGCAAGTAATTCCAAACAGGATAATATTTCCCACTTGGGTAAAAGAACAAGTGTCAACAAACTGCGAGCAAAATGGCTACTAAGCCTCCATCTATGACAGTTACATCAAAAAAAAAAAAGTAACAAATAGAATCAATTTGGTTAATTTAAAAAGAGCTATGCAACAAAAGTAGCTAATTCAGGCTAATAAAATGATTTGACTACAAGGCTAGCATCCATCCATCCATCCATTTTCCTCCGCTTATCTGGGGTCGGGTCGCGGTGGCAACAGGCCAAGCAGGCTGACCCAGACTTCCCTCTCACCGGCAACATGTTCCAGCTCATTCTGGGGGATCCCGAGGCGTTCCCAGGCTAGCTGGGAGATGTAATCCCTCCAGCGTGTTCTGGGTCTTCCCCGGGGTCTCTTCCTAGTTGGATGTGCCTGGAAAACCTCCAATGGGAGGCGTCCAGGAGGCATCCTAATTAGATGCCCGAACCACCTCAGCTGACTCCTTTCGACGCGAAGGAGTAGCGGCTCGACTCCAAGCTCCCTCCTGATGACCGAGCTCCTTACCCTATCTCTAAGGCTGAGCCCGGCCACCCTACGGAGGAAGCTCATTTCGGCCGCTTGTAGCCGCGACCTTGTCCTTTCGGTCACGACCCAGAGTTCGTGACCATAGGTGAGGGTAGGAACGTAGACCGAGTGGTAAATTGAGAGCTTTGCCTTCCGGCTCAGCTCCCTCTTCACCAAGACGGTCCGGTGCAGCGCCTGCTTTACTGCTGCAGCCGCACCGATCCATCTGTCGATCTCCCGCTCCATCTTACCCTCACTCGTGAACAAGACCCCGAGATACTTGAACTCCTTGAGGTAGGCACTCCGTCCCCACCAGGAGGGAGCAATCCACCGGTTTCCGGCAGAGAACCATGGCCTCAAATTTGGAGGTGCTAACTCTCATCCTCGCCGCTTCACACTCGGCTGCAAACCGCCCCAGTGAATGCTGGAGGTCACGATCCGAGGAGGCTAACAGGACCACATCATCTGCAAACAGCAGAGAGGCGATCCCAAGACCCCCGAACCTGACGTTCTCCACCCCCAGGCTGCGCCTAGATAATCTGTCCATGAAAGTCACGAACAGGACCGGAGACAAAGGGCAGCCCTGGCGGAGGCCAACACCCACCGGGAACGTGTCTGACTTATTGCCGAGAATGCGGACACAGCTCCTACTGCAGTCGTACAGAGACCGGCTAGCAGTGTGGCTAATATCTTGCTGTAATGATTAAACACTCCAAAACAAGATTAACAAAAGGATTCTCAGTTCTTTGCATTCCTGACAGCATGATTGCCGTGCTTTTAGATAAATTGTAATGTGCTGATGTTTAGCAGACAGTAATGCTGCTATGCAGGTGCAATGTTTACCCTGTTCACCATTTTAGTTTAGCGTGTTAGCGTGCTAACATTTAGCTAACTAGCACTAAACACAAAATACAACTGAGGCTGATGAAATGTCAGTAGTTTAACAGATATTTAGTCAAAAAATAAAGAATTGAACAAAGTGAAATTTGGACTTGACATGATGGTGCAAAAGTCAGGGGATTGCCAAAAACTTTCGGACTCATCGTCTGGGGACAATGAATGTATCTGAACCGAGAGACCAACATGTCATAAGCATTGCTAAAAAGTCACGACAATGTAGTCTGTAGATTGCTGTTTGATTCACTTTTATTTTGTTAATTTTTTATAGATGGGACGATGACATGATCTATGAATTAGCCACGGCCAGGTTAAAACAGCCCAGCTGCTGTCGTTATTGTGCAAGAGGTTATGAATGGATTCATGTGCCTGTGAAGCTGCTCGTAGATGAGCCTTGGCACTGCACCGTTCACGGCTAATGGATGCACGAGTGGCTCCGTAAATAGGCCATGGCACAGGAGCAAGCCAACGGCAGCAGCCAGGTCATGAATAATGCATGGTGGTGAATTCCCCAAAAAAGAAGACTTCCGGCTTCAAGGAGACTTCACTGAAACTCTGCTTTTGGAGAAAGTCTGGGGCAGATCCAGAGCTAAAACAGCTCGTCCCGTTCTTCAAAACACTTGTCTTGAAAGCAATTTCTGCAACATGCCTCCCCGCTTTTACATTATTCTTGGCTTTGTTTTCTCGTGCATCCATTCTTTATTTACACTGAGGGCTTCAGGGAGTGACAGTCGTCTGGCAGCTGACCCTCCAATTTTTTTAATCCTCTAAATATTTGACTTAACAGTTCTGTTATATCTCCATTACATGACAGCAGTGGTGGGCCGTCAGGGCCTGCAAGGCCTTCTCTGCTGGCCTAAACAGAATCACAAAGTTATAGCTATTTTATAAAATACACATGTATTATAATTTATAAAAATATTTTTCCCATTATCTTATTTTCTCATTGCACAGCTACTGTCTTCCTCAGTTGCTCTGCTTCCAGTGCAGCTTGTTTTAAGTAGAGCTTTTATCCGATCAGATTTCACCTCTGTGTCTCTAGGTAAGAACAGAGGCCCGAGGCCTGCAGACACACAAGTGAATCCCTTTGCAGTCCTCTTAAGCACGACGCCCCCAAATTTGGGGGCTCTCGGGCTCAGAACCCCTCAAACTCACATGCAGCAAATAGCCTGATTATTAGCCAGTAGTGTGGACACGGCCACTTTTTATTTTCGATGAACCAGCAACGTGTGGACAACAACATCATATAAGTCACTTATTATAAACTCCAAAGACAACTATAGGCTACTCATATAAGCACAAAAATATCGTGGCATAAAAGCACCAAATCCTGGCCCGAAATCGGCGCTATGAGTACAGTAAATCAATGTTTGTACCCTCATGCTAACGGCTACCCAGTCATACAATGCATTTATTAGCATTAGCACACGTGGCGGAACACGTAACTAACTTCTGTTTTACGATCCGTAGAAGCACTAAACCGTTGTGGATGATCAAACGTACCTTCATGCTGAACTTCGCCGACAAAAATCGTGGTTATGCGCCCAAGTTTTCTCAAAATATGGATAATAACGTCGCGGAATTTCCGTTCCAAAGCTGTAGTCATTGCTGCCAACTGCATACTGTTGACTTCCGACTTGTTTCCAGAATAAGAGCGGTCAAGGGGGCTTGGGCGAGTGGTCAGACTGCCTGCGACCGGAAATTTCCGCCGGGGTACACGCCTCACTTCTGGCAACTTTATTGTACGAAATCTTTTGCCGATCACCACCAAATTTGGCATGAGTCTTCCTAAGCCTGTGACACGTCTAAGGAGGTGTTTTTGGAAATCGACCGAGGATAGGCTGAGATCCAGCCACACACACACACATGAACTGAGAAAATCCTACAGATGACAGCCAAAACTGGCTCTGATGATGTTATGAATATGAATATGATTCCTATTATCTGTATTTGGATGTATTGAATCATATGAGTGATAAAGAAAGTGAAATATATAGTTATATAGTGTATAAAAGTACAATGTAAGAGCTGCAACAGCTGGTTCGAAAATGATGCCTCGCCTGACTAAAACCTCTTATTCTTAACTTTATTCCACTTTATTCCACTTTAACCTTTTTTTAATAACTACTGATCAGTTATGCTATGACTTGGGAAAGAATCAGGGAGCTAGCTGCATTATTTCAATAACCTTTTATCACTGAAAGTGCATTTTTCCCAGGCGAGGCTGAATATTTTCACTTTCAGCTGTGTTATGTCTTATTCTCTATATTAACCAGCAACATATTCACAATATGACCAATGTAAACTATGTCACAGGTGTTGTGATCTGATTATATCAACAAAAATTATTAAAATCGACCTTGTAGTTACAGAGCTATGGTCAGTTTTGTAGGGCTATGCTTTTTCGCTCAGAGACCTCAAAAACGGCTCCGAGATTAAGAGGTTAAGTGAATGGGGACGATATTGTTGATGTCAGTGTTCAACCAATCAGATCTTTAGTTTGACATGTTGGGCGTATTCTATGACATGTTAGAGCCTTCTAGCTGGCCTAGCCATACGTGATTGGTCAGTGGGCTAGCGTGACATGTTGGGCGGTGACAATCCCAAAATCTGCTGCCTCTGTCGAGCGGACATTTTCAGCCTCAAACGCATTAAAACGTATTCAAGAAATACAACTGGGGAGGCTAGACTGTCTTCACTGGCGTCCATGAATCGAGAAGGACTTCTCACTGGAACTAAAACGCACGGATGTACTGAACAACCGTGAGATTAAACTCTTTGTAATTAAAGAAAGGAGGATGGAATTTGTCTTTAAATAGTGAACAGCAGCTTTGTTAAATGCATTTGTTTTTACATCTGCAGTAGCTTTAATATGCTTGTTTATATATTATTTGTTCAACTTGTTTTTATGAAGATGGATTTGTGTTTGGTTTAATTAATATGTGATAGGAACCATTGTTACGTCCAATGTTGCTCTGGGGACATATTTAGCCGGTGCCAGTGTTGGCAACTTGCTCGCTAAATCTGGCGACTTTCCAAACCCTCACTTCTGTAGAGCATAAAATGACCAACAATAGTTGATTCTGTTGATGCCAATAAGACCTCGGTTATTTAACAATTGGATAATTGAAAACAAGAATGTAGAAAACTCTTAAATGTTTTTTATTCACTGTACAAGTCCTTAATCCTCCCTGGTGATGCTTAAAACATTGTGTGATTGACTGGTTGAAACAAGTAGTTGCAAACTTAATAGTTTTATTGACATTACATTTTTTTTTTTTTTTCCTTCCAATATCATTCTACTTATTGCTCTCCGGATCAATAAGGTGTCACGGGATGTGGTGGAGGACTCAAAAGCAGACACGGCCAGAAACAGAGAGAAAGAAGACATAACAGGAATCTTACATAGAAACAGCAGGGAAACCAAGGACGAGACGAGGGGATACAGGGCAGGCAGACTGGGAAGCAGGGAGCAGGAACACGACAGAAATCTTACATGGACACAGCAGGGAATCCAAGGACGAGATGAGACGAGAGACGGCATGCAGACTGTGAAACCGGGAACAGGACAAGCCAAACAGGCGGGTAGACATGGCAATGATCTGACAAAGAGTGACTGAGAGGCAGGAGTTTATATAGTGGCTTGAACAGGTGAGGGGAGTTGTGCTGATGAGGAGGGAGTGCTTGATTAGTGATCAGAGGCAGGTGAAGGGAGTCAGGCTGATGATGAGGGAGTGGCTGACAGGTAGAGTGTGGAGCTACACAAAGACACACACAGACACAGAACACAGAAGGCAAAGCCTAATCGTGACATAAGGACCCTTTTTCTGCTGAATTTTAAACCAGGACGAAGAGATGGAGTTTGGTAGGGCAGTGAAAACTAACTGCCGTATCAAACTCCATCTCTTCGTCTGGGTCAATTTGTCAAAAAAGAGATTTCAAGTTGTTACATCTTTGAAATATAAAAAATACATAATCATTTTGGATCCAAACCAATCGGTTTAGGTGCAGTTTTTATTTAGCAGGGTGGTGTAAAGTTCTTCTGTGGTAACCTGTTTTAAGTTAACTAAAGAAAAAAACGTTATCAGAAATTCAACATTGGTTTTCTAGGAGATGTGAGGTTTTCATCCAGCAGCCATGATGATGTGTTGGATACAGGTGCCACATCATCCCGGAGCAAACATGAGGCTGTTAGGCAGCATCAGAATAATATCCAGAAGATCACAGCTGGAAGCCTCACACAGACGGAGGGAGGAGAGGGTGGGGGTGTCACACAGCCGCTGTAACCCCCGGATACCGTTATCCCCTCTAACCTACACCCCTCCATCAGCCCCCAGAGCCGGATTCACTGCTTGTTACGCAACAGGGTTGTATGCCATGTGCTGCAGGCTAGTTAAGTATTTATCAAGCCTCCTGTGTAAGCTGGGGACGGCAGGCGGCTGCCAGTTGCCTCTCCCTCTTTCTATCTCCCCCCTGCCGAGCTCGATCTATTTTTCCTCCCCGTAAACTGTGTGTGTGCGTGTGCTCAAAGGGTACCCAGATGTCACGACCAATCCTTCCAATCAAACGTATACGTGCAAGGCTTCCGGCTCGACGTTTCATGATGATGCTTGATTCTGATGCGGCATCATAGCCTCCTGTTGTCCCCTGAGTGATGTGCGGCGCTATAAGAAGAGGCCGAGACAGAAAATCAAACGTGCAGTGATTGAACTCCTCCACTGCAGCGAGTCGCCGTCTCAAGTTTTACGGTGCCGGTTTGTGACAAACATCCCATCTGGCTGATCAAAGTTAAATTCCCATAATGCTCTGTGGTGGCAGACAGAGAGCGCGGGGCCGGGATCCGGTCTGTCAGGAGCCCGGTGGATTACACCCGTCACAGTCTTGTCACTCCATTTTTGCAGAAGGGCAAAGCAGAGGGGAGGGGGGGAGAGGGGACAGTGATGATAGGGTTAATTAATTAACGCCGACAATTATTTTATAGCGCGTTAACGCATTTTTTATTTTGAAAGTATGAATTATATTCACATTAAGTATAAAACATGCTACCTGCATCTCGTAAGTTAAAGGGAAAATACACCTGAATTGTGCGTAAAAGTGTCTTTATTCTTTGATCGCTGGGTAACCATCATCACCTCGGAGTTACAGCATTATATTGAAGAACAGTAGAGCTGCATTCACATGCTTTGACTGTCATGAAGACACAAGACACACATTTAGATGAAACGTGCTGAAACATGTTATTCATGTTGCACAGCAGTGGAACGTTTCACATACAGTCACACACTGAGCACAGATAGTGAAGAGATATAACTGCTACTGTGTAAAGGGAATACTGCTGCTAACAAGAACCTGATGTGTGTAAAGTGTTTGCAAACCAAATGTTATTGCCCTTTAGTTCATATAGCAGTACTTTTAAAATAAAAGTGCACAATACACTACTTTTGAATTCATTATTGAACTTTGCCGTAACAATGCTATTAATCGCGAAAAATACATGCGATTAATCGCGATTCAAATTTTTAATCGTTGCCCAGCACTAGTTTCAATACATTGATAAAATGTATGATCGACGTTGAATAAATCCTGTTTATTTTTAACAAGAAAATAATGCATATTATTGCAGCTTTAATCAGATGACAACTCAGTCTTGTCCAGAAGCTTTGAAGTGCTCCATGTTCATTGATCAAATAGTTTCTCCAGAAATTACACAGGATTTTCTCTTTGTCAGCTTTCACAGAGATTAGTTGTCTCCGTTTTTAAAGCATCCCTTACACTATCGGGCTGCTGCTGAGCTAACATCAGCCCTGCAGCGAATATTGCTCTCCCTCCTGCTGTGTTCACTCAGCCATCTGAGGTTTGCCGTCACCCTCATAATAATCATATTTTGTCCTCGGTGGAGAGGAGAGAGACAGGGGAGAAAACTGGGGAGCATCTACCATGCAGGCAAGGGTTAAAGGAAGCTGGTAGCTTCCATTAATATTTAAATTTGGCATCTCGTACAGCCATCTCTCCTTACAGGGTCGGAGAAGATGTCGAGTCACATCTTTGCAGTTGATGACAGCCTTGTCATCAGTTCCATCCTGCGGAGCCACAGAGCAGAAAACCACTAAAAGTGAGAGTTATGACCTCAGACATTAGCCTCTGTTGGTACAGAAGTGGGTGTCATGTAATCCTTGGCCATGACCTTTGACCTTAAAGCTCATGTTTTTTGGTTCATATTTCACATGAGAAATTATTCTGTCTTTATGTATTGTCCTTATATTTTTTCCCCCACAGGTCTTTAAGTGGGCAGGGTTCGACTAGATTATGATGATGCCATGAACTTCTGTGCACCAATTAGAATAAATAAGAACTTTTGGTTTATGACCAATTACATGACGCTGATCTGAACTTTGTGTTTAGTGTTAGCAAATGTTGCTAATGATGCTAACATGCTAAATAAGGGTTGATGAACATGATAAACATTATACCACCTAAATATCAAGATGTTAGCATTGTAATTGTGAGTTTGTAAGCATGTTGAAGTTAGCATTCTGCTAACCCAAGTAAAGCCTCTCAGAACTGCTAGCATAGCTGTAAACTCCTTAATGCAGAGCTATTTTTGGTCTGAATCCCCGCTTGGTCTTGTTGGGTTTTAAACTCAAAATAAATACATTTTAACCTATATTTTTATCCATTTAGTTATTACCTTCGCCAAGCAGGTAATATTTTCGGTCTGTTTGTCAGTAGGATTACTGAAAAACTACTGGCCGAATTTTCATGAAGCTTAGTGGAAGGGTGTTGCAGGGGCCAAGGAAGAACCCAATACGTTTTGGACTGGATCCGAAGCACAGGGCGCATACTCGCATTATTTTTTCACTTAGTGAAACTCCTCGGCGGAAGTCTGCGCTCTTCGAGTGGCCCTCTGGTTAATGTATGATGCCAGTGAGGAAAGCTTTGGTTTGATTGGTAAATGGTGAAAGGACTTGCATTTACGGAGCGCCTTTGTAGTGTTCTGAACGCTCATAGTGCTTTACACTACATTTGAAAACCAGATTTCATGGGCTCACTGTGAAGTGTGCTTCACAGAGAGGATGAAGAGGAATCAGAAGGCTGAATGTGTGAACACATTGTGAGCAGATGGTAGATTACCGTGACAAGAATTGGCACTGCTAAATATTACAAATGAGAAACAACACACACACAAATACCCTTTATAAAGTACTTGAAACACAGCTATTGATCAGCTGGACTGTGAATCATCAATTATGCTGAGTGTGACACAGTGCTTATCAACTGAGCAATAACATGAGTCTGTGCCTCCCACAGTGATCGCTCCGGAGACAAGTGTTGTGTCTACTCTTGAACGGAAAATTGCCGAGACGGAATATTCGCCCCCACACGCTCTGGAGCCGAATGCCCTGCCTGGCAACTCGAGAGTCGCAACCAAGGTCCACATTTGCATTTGATGGTCTCATTAAACAGCCCATTAGGGAGCCTCGCTGTGCGGATGGGAGGCTCTGCGTGGCCATTTGCAGTTTGATGGCCACAGGATACGTTCCTGCACCGTTCTGTCAGGTGCCCTTGAGTGGTACGTGGCATTTCTCCTCCTAATGGAGGCTCGGCAGTTAGTTTTTTGGGAACATTGTTTAGTCTGAGGTGCTATTATTGGGCTGCAGTTTTGACACAATGGTAGACTCTGGACTCTGATAATGATGCCATCCAACTCGCATACATAAATATTTGACTTTTCTGTGCTTCTGTGTGATCTACAGGGTTGTTTCTACAGCAATTCCTATTGACTTCTTCCTGGCTCTGGATTATTATTCACATACAATTCTGATGGTTGCAGAGAAATCAGAGGCTGAGTGCTGTTCTACCTTTCAATAGAGTTCCACAAAGAAGAGGAGAAGATACCGGGAGCTTTGCATTTTATTGTGCAATCAGATGCCCTCCATTCAGTGAGGAGATCTCATCCGATAACAAAAATGTCACCTTGTTCCTCTGGGTCACCGCTCTCCACTGGATTCAGGAGCTGCTGATTCACCCACAGGGGCAAAGTTCACAGAGGAGGCAAAGTGCACAGCAACACACTTTTTTTTCAAAACCAAATACTCTCTTTCTGTCAGCATTAAATTAACAAAAAACATTCAAAATGTCAATTTCTGCTGGAAGTAATTATACCCTGCTCACTTCACAATCTCTTGCACGCTGTCAACACGTTCATCTATATGTGTTGCTTGATTGTCTGTAGAGGCTCGCGGGTGCGTCTCCCCTCAGCCGTTCAGGCGTCCTGTTAATAATGCAGAGGGGTGGTGAAACTTTTTCAACTTGAATGCATTTGCAGATCTGGTGTGCATTTTCCCTCCTCACTGTCAGGTCACTGTCCCCGCGTGCAAACAAAGCAAACTATTTATACACTTCAAACTTGATAGCTCTTGTGAACAATGTGATGGGTGGATCCCAAAATGAGACGCCCCGAATGAGACAATATGCTCAGGGAGGGCTGTGACATTTCAGATAACATTTAGAGGCCAGCCCAATTAATATGAGCAAGGGCATGTTTACAAACCCGGTCCACTTTGCAGATTCAAATTTATTTCCCAATTACTTCAAAACAACTGCTCTCTTAATAAGCCTGACTTGCCCTTTTGTCTGCTAACTCACTACTTTGCTTCCCATCATGGCTGCAAGCACACATACAGGTCGCTTTAAAGCTAAAATGCTGCTTGGTTACTAGACTCTGGGTTGATACATCAGTCTGTGGATCCATCTGCTAGCATTGCACTGAAGAGTTTGCTCATGACATTTATTGCATTGTACAGCAACATATTGTATATTTGTTGTCTGTCTTGTTATGCTAGGAGCTTGACTTTCGGGACTTTTGGCTGGTTGGTTGATCCACAACTTGAAATATCTCAAAGAGATGTTGGATGGATTCCCATGAAAACATGGTTCAGACATTCATGGTTTCCCTACCACGGGACTTTAGGGATCATCTAGCACCGCTACAGGTTAGAATTTCAATATGTCCAATACTTTTAGACAAAATACTCTCTCTTCTTTGTGTTTAGCGTGTTAGCATGCCAACATTTGCTAATTGCTAAGGCGCTGAACTGAATGTCAGCATGTTAGCATCGTCAGTGTGAGCGTGTTAGCTCGTTAGCGTGTAGCTCAGAACAGCCACTGTTTCCCCCATGTGTGACTGTCTACAAGACAATAGATTTTATTTTGGTCTTAGTTTTTTTTGTCTGCTTTTTTAATTCTTATTTATCCATTTATATTTTTTGGTCTTTTTTTTTCCAATTTTGTTTGGGTTTTTGCAAGTAGTTAATTAACTGTTTCCCCTTCTTTATTTGGTTGTTGGGCTTCATGACTCTGCTTTGACTTGCTGATATTCCAATTTTTTCTTAGGATGCATATGTTGTTGTTTTTTAAGCTACTTAAATTTTTATTTCACATCCCATGCCCAATGTTATATGTTGCGTAGTATAAGACAATTTAAATAAATAAATCACAATTTGGAATCCTTTTGATATCTGTCTGTTGTTATGCAGTTATACTTTGGTTTAATGCCCGTTTGTCAAAAAGATCTCATCCATTTGTACGGTTTTACAACATCCTGTCCTTGCTGAAATACAATCTCTGTAAGTAAAAATATAATAGTTTTGCTGCAGGTTTTCCAGAGTAATTGTCCATCACTGTGGTCAGACAGGAAGGAATAATCAATATCTGCCCAAATGAGCTTTCCCAGTGCACCCAAGTCCTCTCCTGTTGTCCATTAACACCTGCACCAGTCTGGGTTAACTACCCTGCTCGCTGACAGTATCTTTTCAGCCTGAGGAGCAGGTTTTTCATTCACTTGTTCCCATCTGGTGGATTCAAACAGAGGAATCGTTCTCTACAGCAGCGGCGGAGAAGTTGGTGGCAGCGTTATGGCTCCAGACACAAACCTACGGTGACATTTTGAGGCTGCCGTGTCCTGAGTTGAAGCGTGCACCTGGTTTTTATTCCCATGCAGCAGGGCTCCGAGCACTGAGGCTGCTTCTCTATTTTCTAAAACTGCCCTGTCTTCTCTTTGCTGCACTTAAGTGTAATTTAAACACTGTTCCTCACAGGATCCAGTCCGGTCTAGAGCTCATCAGGTATCCTGCTGACAGCCCAGGCTACCTCCAGAACTGCACACTCAGCGGCGAGGATTTTGTTCAGAGAAGGAGCTTCCTTTGTTATTTGAAACGTTAAACTCCGAAATGTAACGTCCACTCCCTGAAAAATGAACTAACATCTGCTTTTATAAAATGAGTGCTGTTGTGACAAAGTGAACAGAGGGGTGCTGCATAAAGTTACTAATTTACTTTCAAAATATCCTTTTTTTAACCTTATCTTCTATTTTTATTTGGTCATTTTCCACAATTGATATGTAGTGTGTTGACATATATATGGCATATATGAGACTCATTAATGACAGTAAATGATGCTGGATTTGATGAAGTGTCAGGTCATGTTTTAGTTACAACTTGATGTCAGTGGCAATAAGTTAAAAGGAAATTACTGGATTCCTGAAATGTGAAGAGAAACAAAGCTTTTCTTTTTAGGAGGTAGAGATGTGAATAATTATGAATCCAAAGTATTAATGCATTGTGGATATGGGCTTGGTGCCAGGTGCATGACTACTACACACTCACAGTCAGAAAGCAAGAAAAAGTAACACTTGCTATTGTGAGATGACCTTTTTTTAAATGCCAGTTTGTTTTCTGGTCACATCGGTGGCTTCTGTATTAATTGCTGCTCAAGGGCTGTTTGTGAAACAAAAACGAAAAAAAGCCATGTCTTTCTTCACTGTGGTCACTTCTGTGTTTTCTGTTGACACGGTTCGCATGTATTGTTTCCTTTGGCTGTTGTACATCAGCACAGCCCAAAGTGTTTCAACAAATACCCCAGAAAGAACTCATAGATGCAAGACTATACAGCAAGAGCCGACAGCACGGCTGACCCATACTCGGAACAAGGAAAGTGTTGTCCACTCTGGAATATCTTACCTGAACGAACTGAGCTTTTCCTGCCATCAACAAGGGCTACGGGGGTATATAGGAAATATTCACTTATGAGTTTCTGACATGGAAGGCAAACGTGGGAAGGTTTCCTCTTGTGGGAAAGCGTCGGATGACAGATCTGACCTTTGGGCTCGTGCCAGATATCGCCGGGGGAGGGTTGGTCTGGTGTTAGTAACACTCGGGCTGGTGACGCCTGACGGATGAATCACACTGCAATCCCCACAGTCTCTGGCTGGCTTTGCTCAGGGTCAAGAGATGTTGTATGAGTCCGTCTGTGTTTTGAGGTGCCTCGTCACTGAGAATAGAAAGTTTACTACATTTATTATACCCAAATTCTCCTAGAAATCTATTGAATTGTCTATCGCCTAGTAAACACAAGGGACTGTTCTTTATAAGCAGGTCCCCTGGTATTACGTTTAGAGCAGTTTATTCAACATTCTGTTCTTCAGTTTTGAACGTTTTGACGGGTGAGAGAAGTGCAATTTGAAGTCAGGTGGTAGCAAATCACACCTGTGACACACCTGAACATATGAGCCATTTTTCACAGAAAAGATAATCTTCAACAATTACAAGAAATCACTCTGAAATGGAGAGGTATATGGGTGCATGCATGCTGGGAAACAAAATAAGGTCAGTCCGGATTGATGCTCTTATTTAACAGTTTTTGTGTTTCTTAACCGGTATTAACACTGGCACATTATTATGAAAATGCAGGCGTCTAGCATGCTCTGATATAATTATAGGACCCCCCCCGCCTTTAATTGAATAAATAGCTACCCAATAATTAGGCTGCTTGTGATCCTGGTAATTAAAAAATAAATATTATTCATAGTTCTGATGTCATTTGGCTATCGAGCAAAATAAAGCACAACAAATTAAAGATGAGAGCGTGCTGTAAGTGTAACTACACCCAAGTTAATCCCCGGGGAGGCCAATAGGTGGCACAGCATTAAGGCAGGTGCCAATTCAATAATGGCAGTCTGTCATCAGTATGAGAGGTGTAGCAGCTTCCCTCATACTGGCAGGACAAAGTCTTCTCCTGGACAACACTTCAATGGCACAGAATGCACAAAAACACCTTGGATGATTTCATACATTTTTCATCTACTCTTTGGCAGGTCCACACTTTTCCTCATCATAGGCTGAATGAATGAAATCAAATAATTACATGATGCACCATAATGGCATCTAGAATGTTCAATGTGATGCATTGACGATGAGGAAGGAAGAAAAGATAGTTATAATGATAAAAATGAATGAGGTGAGGAAGAGGAGTGTTCAGCGATGAGAGGAAGAGGATCATGGTGGTGCTGATGATGATCCACCAACTCCTGCTCCCTCCAATAGGGGCACCCTCCCCACCGCCCCTCCCACGAGCAGCGTTGCCTCGGCGACTGCCGGTTTACGTGATGACGTCGGATGTATATGAGCGCAGGCGGCGGGATCACTCTCTCTTTTACCGCCATCGGAGCGGAGTCTTTCTTCCCCAGGACCTCTTCACTGCGCAGCGCCGCTTCATCAGTCCAGTCCTCCGGTCATAACGCGAAGGTAAGGGACAGGACTCGGAAATGGCTTCGTCGCCTACGCCCGAGCTTGCGCGTCGTTTCAGAAGTTGAATTTAAATTATGCTGCTTGAATTAACGGCGGCAGAGAGAAGACCGCTTCGCTTTGCTAAAGCTAGTCGAGGCAGACAGCGGCAGCAGCCATTGAGAATGGCTCCACCATGATGTATGTTAACGCTGCACGCGATTAAGAAAATAATGAAACAACTATTATCGTCCGTGTCCCCTGGATTGGTATGACAATCATTGCATTGATATAAAGGACACGACGTCGCGCAAATGCCTTAAATGTCAACATTTTTTGGAATTTGTTGACACGTGTCTTGTATCTTGTATTTTTCGGACTTGACCTTATTTGTTGGAGAATGATACTCCGGTCGGGGAGCAGTGGATGGGAGTTTGGACTTAAGGGATAACGGTTAGAGCGCTGGTTAAAATGGACAACCGGTAACGTTACGCAACGAAAGCTGGTTACAACATGGTACCGGAGCGTTGTCACCGCTTCCTCCATACTGGCCCATATTTTTTAGCTACGGCACCGTGTCTGTCGAAGCAGGTCCTCCCACTTACTCACCCGAGTAGTGCGCATCACGCTAGTAGCACATAAGCTAGCTTAAGTAGCCGGAACCCATCGAGGCAGCGCAGTGACAAGACCGGGCAGGCCGGCTAAAGTTAGCCGGGTTACTAGCCTAGGGGTCGGCTTGCTTGTTAGGGTTACCCTTGGTTTGTTCATGGTTTGACGTCGGACGGTAAACGTCTCTACAGTTTCGGCTGGCTCGCTCAGACCAAATGGAAGTTTTAAAATCCAGGCGTCTAAGTGAGCAGCCGGACACCCACCCAGAGCTTTTTTTTGTCAGTCATTGATGGTTCGCTAGACTTGAGCATGCAACACGTGGTCGCTGGGGCAGGATTAGGAGACGAGGACTAGTCCCAGAAACTAAAAGGACGGTGTCTGCTCTGTCTGCAGGACCGCTATTATACGTGTGGTTAAAGTTGTTCATACACAGATGTGAGAAAACGACATGAATTGTGACTATTTTTTTGACAGGGGTGAGATGATTACAAGGTCTATTTGTACATGCTTGGCAGTTGCATTCCGAACTAAACAGGACTTGTTAAAGCAGTAATAAATATATCTTCCATGTCTCATTTCATGAGTCATCACTTTGACTGGCCAGATGTGAATATTATCCACTGATAATCTTTGTTCAAATTAGATGACATAATGGTGCATGGAGATACTTAACCGTGCACAGGTGTTCTACATTAATATATATTATACATAATTTACATTAATTGAAAATGCGGGGCTTGGTCTCACAGTGGATTACCTCGTTTACCTGCAACTATGTTTGACCATGAAAAAGCAAAGTATTGACCACAATTTGAGACACGCTAACGCCACATTTTACGCAACTGTATATTTTATCATGTGTGCTGCTGCTAAAAGCTCTCTACAGTAGTTTTCTCTTCAATAATTTGGCTTAATGGAGAATACAAGATGGTGGTGGTAGGTGTCATCTTATTTTAGATGTTAGTGTGATATGGGGCACATGTGCCTTTGATCATTTGCACTATTGTTGACTAAACAGTGAGAGCTTTAAAGTGTATTTCCATATTAGGTAAATGACAGAATGCAGCTTTCTGTGGAGGAATGGGGACACGATTAAAGCCACAAATCGGAGTCAACACACAGCATGCTCTCTTCATCTGTTATCTCCTTATGGAGAGAAGAAACTGTTCTGCCACTTTGTACTGTGCTGAGCGAACTGTCACATCAGTGCCGTAGCTGAATAATGCTGTATCAGCCGAATGTAGGCCAGCTAATGTATAGTGAGATGGTGACTATATGACGGCTTTTCAGAAAAGATGTTGATCCTCTTCTTGGTTTTGGTGTAAATTGTTAGCTCTCAGTGAAAACGGTTGCATCACAGCGGCTGATTTTTCCGGATCATGTGAGACTCAAGAGATTCTAAGTTCTGGGCCTAAGGATGCAGAGAGGTGCTGTTAAAGTGACGCTATCTAATAGGGGCCCGTGTACCTCTGGGGTGACGGGTGAACGCAGTTAGGGGCTTGATAGGATGCTGAACCAGCAGGAAAATGGCAGTCAAAGACCAGGATTTACGACCTTTGCCATAGTCTGGACCCTAGTAGCATTTGGTGCAGGTGATTTTTTTATTTTGGGACTGACAGTTGGAGCGATGCAAATTAATAAATAATCAAACAAATGTAGCCCTGCAATTACTGAATATTTTCATTATTGATGAAAATCTACAAGTTTTCTCCAAAATGTTAGGAGATATAAAACTGTCCATAACAATTTGCCAGTCGTAGGTGATCATAGGTGAACTATTGGATAGGTCCATCCAATAGTATAAAGAAAAGGTAATATCGGTTAGACATTTTGCTTAAAAGTGACTGTAAAATTATTGTAGAAAGTGTTGATAATTAACCTCATTGTTTCCCCAATAATTTCTTTCCCAACAGCGTTGCTTTAAATGCGCACATTTTATTTTGCAGAATTATGTGGAATTACATCTAATAAAATGCACAAAGACCTCTTTCCATACTTTCCTCTCACCTGTACTACCTGTCATCCTGTCTAATAATGAATACTTCAAGTAAAATACTTGATTAAGCAACCTACAAGAATGAAATCAAATACTAAACAAACCAGTTCAAATCTATTTTAATTTCTGTTGATGTACATGTGGAGGAAACTGGTTACGATTATCCATATCCTTAATGTTGGGTAACTGCTGAAGTAGCAACGCTAATAGCTGTTGCCACAATACAAACTATTTTATATTAGCTAATAAAATCATAACAGAAAACATAGCCATGTAAAGACCCACAGCATCTATGTGTAGGCCTAACATGAATTGATAAACTGAATTTGATCCAATAATTGCTACTAAGGTTCATATTTTTTATATGGCAGCTAATCATTCATTTTCACTCATGTGAACTGAGTCAGCCTAGAGAAACTTAAACTCTTTGTAGCAACAGATTTTGTGCTGCAATACATTTGAAGAAATGTTTGTCACAGGTACAATATACCAACAACAGTGTTGAAACGATCTCAATGAGTATCCTGCTTTGCTTTTGGTCTTCCGTGGGATGCAGGCTGTCAGTTCAGTGTTGACTTTTTTTATGCATTTCCTCTTAGATGGCGGTAGTAGTATTTTGCGAGAGTAGGATGACTTGCAATGCTCTTTTTCCATTTTATTTCTATTTGACCTGTTACAGTAAGGCTGGTGCAGAAAGGGACCGGGTCACCATGTATCTAAATGTAAAGTGTGACACACTGAGGTCTCTTTGCAAATCAAATATAGGCCAGCCACAATAACTGCCTTCAGGTTCAGTGTTTTAAACGGGTGTCAAACACAGTATCAAGAATCAGGAATAGACAAAAAAAACCCATCTGTGGCTGTCTTTTAAACTGTCATTCATCAAGTGTTGCTAACTTTAACATCTCCCCTGTACCATCTTAGTATTCACATCAGGACGTATTTGCAAATGCTGTTTAACCCAAATTTGGAGACAGTCATGTGTTAGTCAAAATCAATTAGTTTGTGTCCTCCAGTGTTTCTAAACTAATTACCTTCTCTTCTCTCTATCTCTCTCTCTCTCTAGCATCATTGAAGACTCAGCTAAGATGGCAGACATCGACAAGTAAGTGCATCGTCTACCAGTGCTCTGCTAGTCTCCTCTGCTGGTCTGGGGCCTGAAGTTAGCCACAGGGGTCCATGACAGTTTAAGGGAAAGCACCTCCTGCTGTGATATCACAGATTTGGGCAAGGTCCGATGTATAACAGGATCAAACCAATAAATCCCTCGTTTACTAAGACCAGGGCTGTTTGGGATATATAAAAGACACCTCACAACATTAGAGTGAATGACCCTAACATCCTACCATTGGGTCTGACGCTCCAGTGGGTCAGACCCAATGGTAACAACACAGGGATGTATACCATCTCCTTCTCATGCACACACAACTCAGTTTTGATTACTGCTAGTTTAAATTGCTGAGAATTGTGTATATAGTCTGGTGGGACTGGGTACGGGTACTGATACCTTTTTGTAAGGTCGACCGAAAGTAGTATCAAAACTTCTACAGTCAAACTGCGATCGATCCTTCTTGTGCCGAGGTGCAGACAAAAATGACTAGCGCCAAGTGTTCTGTAATTTAATGCGACTTGTGATTGAGCCATTACTGCAGCAGCTACAACCCATACGGTCGAGATTGCCTGCACACGGCTCTCAACATCAACTGTTGGTTGCTAACAGCTAACGGTGCCAGCAGAGCTAACCATTTTACCCTGGGCAGGAACCGGAGGGTGGGCGACATCGCGGTTCCTCCGAGGGGTTGATGAGGGCTGTGCACAGCGGCAGCTTTTGGCGAGCTTGTGGAACGCACACTCATAGCTTCCATTCACATGATGGGTTAAGAATGAAGCACTGTTAGTATCAGTATCGCTTTAAGGGTACTGGTATTGGTGCTGGTGTTATTTTTTTAAATGATACCCAACCCTAAGACTGAACTATTCCTCCTCTTAATTACAAACCAATGTGCCTTTGAGCTGGGCATGCAAGTAGGGCTGCAGCTATTGTTTCTTATTCTGATCAAGTGCTCAACTAATCATTCTCATGCATATTTGTTGAAGTTTCATTTGTGAGTTTGAGTTTTCCCTGGATAATTTAAGACTAAACATGTTTCCAAGCTTCATTTTTTTTTTTTTTTTTTAGTTTTCACCAAGCAATTATATTTTCAGAATTGGGAGGGAGCTCAATATTTGGTTGGTTAAAGCAGCAGTTGCTGGCAACCTCACCTTTTAAAGTAGAGATGAAATGAAAAATGCCTTAACTCTGAGATTACATCCCCAGTGATATTATGCACCTATACATAAACATAAAAAACAAAATTGTATTTCTATATCAAAATCCAACCATCTTTTCTTGTAAAAAAAAAAAATAATTAAGTGTGCTAGTACCAACTAATTTCAACCAATAATATGACATCCGTCCTTCAGGCAATCATCCTTTGTAGCTCCTTATTGTGCTACATTTTAAGCCTGCCCACAAACAATCAGATGCTTAGAATTTGAATTATGTCCCCCTAATAATTGTACACCGCTCAAATATTCCATTGGGACTCTAAAGGTGCCAGAAATAGATGGTGGCAGATGTTGATTCTGCACACTCAAACAGTGTGATGTGTTTAGTTGACCTTCCCCTCTGTCCTCCCCTCCCCGAGCAGCAAAGACCAGGCTGAGATGGACCCGGCAGATATGGAAGACGTGGAGGAAGTGGAAGAGGAGGAGACGGGAGAAGATGAAAACAGCAAAGGTAGGACTCTCTGAAAAAATGCTGCAGCACAGGTTTATGATGGTGTAATAGTTACAGGCGGTCTGTCTTAAAATGCAAATTAAACTGTGCAGAGGTAAAGGCATAGTTTAGATCAGGCATGGGCAAACTACGGCCCGTTGGGCTTTTTAATCCGGCCCGTCACATATTGGTACAAAATTGTCCAAACTATAATAAAGACTAGGGCTGGGCAGTATACCGGTTTTAATTTCCCGTATGATATGAATTCTTCACACACCATTATACCGGTGCATAGCCAAAACAACTGCTGTCTGCTTTCAACAGGCAGCTAAATGTATTGTTTGCAGCTATTGCACAGCGGACAGCGCTAGTTCTTATATGTATTGAGAGGGAACCCTAGTCATGGTCATAACTTTATAACACAACAATTAACAACCCACAACTAATGCTCTTTAACAGAAAAACACCACAGCACACAACAGTCTGTGACACAAACAATTTGTAACACTAATAATTGTACACTTATAAAATTTCACCGCCGAACTGCATGCTGGGTACAGCTCGCGAGCGAGCCTGCTTGCTAGCACAACAGTCTGCTAACAGCTGGGAGAGGCTCCGTCGCTCCAGTTACGTTACATTAAAGAACAGAACAGAGCGATGCAGGATGAACAAAGACAGACCGGAGATGCACCGATAGAGTTTCACACATATGCAACGCTGATTACCGTGTGGTATTTGTTATAAATGTACATTGGTGCAAAGAGGGTGATAAGAAGCTGTACATGGAGGGGCTTAGGGCCCAGGGGAATGTAGGTGAAGGAAACAGGAAGAGACGGAAGACACGCCACACAAACGGCTGTTCACCGCTCGTCATGATCCTGTAGACCAGTGATTCTCAACTGGTGGTTTGTCGCGGACCCGTTTTCAGTGGGCCTTTGCTTTATGCAGCGGAGTTATTCGCGCGCCTTTCCAGCATTTACGGCACTTGTTCAGCGGTGCAGGAAAAACACCGACCAATGCGTTGTAAATCAGGTCACGTGATGCAGTTTAGCCAATAAAATAAGGGTATTCTGATACGCCAGTGATATGTACCCACACCGTGACACGGGGGAGAGACAAGGAAAGACATTACAGAGCAGAACTCTGATAATGTTAGATGTGACAGTTAAATGTTTGTATGATCCCTTCAAAGAATCGAACTGCTAAAAAGACCAGTCATTAACCTTTACACTAAAAACACTGTCAAAAATGACTGCTTAATAAGTAAGTGCATGATAAAATATGCATTAATGCGATAAAAAAATACCGCGGAAGATCCCAGCTAACTGATGCACACCTCAGATCTGTTCTGAGAATTGCCACAACCAAACTGACACCAAACGTTGACGCACTGGTTAAACAGGGTGACCAACAACACTGTTCCCACTGAAATTAAATGCAAGTTACTTTTTAGGTCATGGCTTTTACTTGTCATTTATATTAGTTCACACAAACACTCCATTCATCTGCTACTGGCCCGGCCCGCCTGTCAAATTTTAAAACTCAATGTGGCCCCCGAGCCAAAAAGTTTGCCCACCCCTGGTTTAGATGAAGAGACGTTCGAGAACATTATTCTAATTGTTAGGGAGAACCAATTTGGTTCTCCGTCTGGTACTTAAACTGAGGAGAATCATAATGACATGATTTTGAATTGTGGTTCAGAGCTGGGAGGCGCTAATCAGTTTTATTTTGGGATCTCGCTGCTGTTTACGCATCCTTTTGACACCCAATAAATGATTCAGACGGTTTCTCATATCAGCCTACTCCCGGCTCATTGTGGATAGATATAGACGGACGTTTGGCCTCGTCTATTTATAACCAGTTTAAAAGTGTGGTCTTTCAAAGACTATTCAAAGGAGGCTCATTCTGGCTGCCTGCGACTGATCGGTCATAGCGAGAACGCTCTCAGAAAAGCTTTACACAAGGTGGGAGATTATAAACGCATGAGTAATACAGTTGCAGCGTGCCAACGATGACCTGCAGCGCAAACTCCCGTTAATAACCCAAGGCTTACACATCAAGGCAGCAAACTGCAAATCACAGCTCTGCTCATAAGATACGTGCAAGTGCATTGTTTAGAAACAAAGGGTGAAACTACGCCTGCTGCCATCAGTGTGAATTATTCAGCAGCACACAACCCCATCCTCAAGTTTATTTAGCGTTGCAGATGGTGTCGCTCCTATTTTTTTCTAAATGAGGACACATTAATGCTCCAGCTGTAAATGTTAAAGTGTCAGGGTTACTGCTGTCAAACCCTTCACCTACAAAGTGTATGTACCATGGAAACTAGACCTGAAACACACCACTAACGTCAAATAAGGGATTAACTGCAGTGACTTTTAGACTTAAATTTGATGACATTAGACACGGTGGAGACACTAATAGCTTTTTTTTTTTTTGGGGGGGGGGGGGGGGCGGCTGAGCATCTGTGGTTATATGACCTTTTACAGAGCAAAGTTGTTCATCTTCAGGAGTTGGTAAGGAAATGGATGTGACATTCAGATGTGCAGAGACATTCAGATGTGACCACATGTTACTGGAGTGGTTTGAGAAGTTTCTTTAGATTTTGTGATATTTGTTTTATAATCATTTCCCCTCACTGATTATTAAATATGTCGACATTACAATTCATTCTAACAGAGCAGATTGATGCGTGTACAGTTGACATCCTTTTTGTTAAGACGCAAAGCCATGTAAGAAATTAGTGTCTAAACAGACTATGAGGGCAGTATCCTTTTTAGGGGCCCACTTTTAAAAGTACAGAGTTTGGTACCCAACCCTACTCATTATCATCTCGTTATTTCATCCCCACCCCCATAAAGGTATCCACCAACAAAAAAGCAACAGCTTGTGTGGTGTGAATTCAGACGAGCATAGGTGTATTTATTGGGAGTCTTGGACAGCTGATCGGTGCTTGCTGGTAACACGTCCCAGACAACACACTCAGGATGTGCTAACAGAGAAAAGTGACTTCCAATCTCTTTAATCTTCTCACCTGCCAGCAGCGACGTGGCTAAGCTCTGATGGGTGCAAGCAATGTGTCGGACACTCGGATTGTACCATCTGTCACCTGTCCACTTGTACAAAGGAAGAGCACTCTTTATTGCTGACTGCCTCCTCGTGTGGCTGCGCAACACTGGCAGTATGCACATCATATACATCAGGGTGGCTCAGGAAGGGTCACGTTATTATACCACCTCGAACATGAATGTGCTTATTTGAGCATTAATGTAATCAAACCTCCGCTCCAGTTCAGCTCTCACCAAAACCTGAGCAAGAGAACCCTGTCCTGCTCCTGAGGCGGTGTAACGGCCTTCATATATTTGACCATGTCTGCGTTTTTATTCCTCAGCTCGTCAGCTGACTGTTCAGATGATGCAGAACCCACAGATCCTGGCTGCGCTGCAGGAGAGGCTGGACGGTCTGAACGGCTCGCCGTCAGGCTACATGGAGAGGTGAGACGGAATCTTTTTTTCGGGTGATGACTTCATCTTAGAACACATTTATGTAGAATCTGCAGCATAGGTCAGTGTCTGTAAGGACACTAAAGCGTACAAACATAGTGAAATGTGAAGAATCAAGAAGACAGCGAGTGTAACCCAGAGATAGCCCATAGACTGTAGGTGTAACCACCAAAAAGCCATAAACCTCCACAATGATGAGGAGGGATTGTGATTATCTGTAATCTCATATTCATGGACTACTTTATTGCTTTTGTACAAGTCAAGTATTACATGCATTTTAAAGAAACTAAGGTTGACTTCTTTGTATAATCGCTAGACATGTTAATAGTGCTTTTATCAGTGAACTGTTTGTGGCGGTCACATGATCGCGCTCACCAAGTTAAAATCTTTCAGAGGTGCACAATCAAGCGCCAAGCCACTTGCTGGGCCAGCGCTCTCCACACTTATACTAAGCTCAAAGCAGAGAAGATGCTCTTTATAGCAGTAAGGAAACCGAAAACAAAGGCTGACTTAAAAAAAAATCAATATCTGTTTAAGTGTGTGCTTGATTAAGAATATATTTGCTGGTTTACTTTGTCGTGAGATAGCCGTTTCTGACGGGGAGCTGAAGTTGTTATATCCATCTGTGCTCTCTTCAAAGCCAACACGGGTTGCTGGTCTACGGCTGCAGATATCGGTTACTTTCTTTGTTAGTATGTGACTTTACTGAGTCTGAACTAGCCAAAGTGTTGTGTGACGTTTGTTAGTTCGAATTCATCAAAGTCACACCATAGTGCAAACAAAGTAACTTATCGAGGCAACAGTAAACCAGCAACCCCTGCTCTGCGAGGTAAAATTACTGTTTTTTGTAATGGAGTCTTCTGGCTTTGACGAGAGCATGGACAACTGCTTCACTTGCCTGTTGGATACGGACTGTATAGCTGTCTCACTGCAAGGTAAACGGGCGTAAATATTCTAAATATAGAGTACACTTAAACTGTTACTGATTTTTGCCTTCGTTTGAGGTGGGTAAAACATTTCTCTGGCGTCCCTGTCCACAGCAGCACACTGCTTACCTGCTAGTCACGGAGCTGGTGCAGAGGTAGAAATCTGAGACGCTCCAGTGACTGTGCGTGTGTCTCTGGCCGTGGGGCTGTGCCACCCACTGCTCCTGTTCTCAGCAAAACCATCAGCGAGCATCTCTTTGATCAACATGTCAAGTATTTGGCAGTCACTAACAAATTCACCAGTTTACAACATCCCAGCACTTGGGACTAAACGCACATTCCCATGCCAGCATAGTGCAGGCGTTTCAAAGCCTGGTTGGTGTTAATCGATGTTCAGCGCTCCAACCAGGTCTCAGACGAATACCAAGATTGAGATTCAAATGAGACTTGAAAGGGTGCCCTGTGTAGTATTGATGATCTAGAGATATTTGCGATTTTAAGCACAGGCAACATAAGACAACATTTAAAACAGTAGCTGAAAGAAATGATTAAAGGATAGTTATTAATAATTAAACTGTGGAACGAAATACTCAAATTTCCCCATGTACAGTAAAGATGCGTACAGGTATTATGTTTCTGAGAGCAGGTCCACCTACATTCAAATCAGAGCTGAGATATGAACCAGGGCGGACCATATTCTTTACCAGTTGTACTGATTCCGCTTGTCTATAAAGGTTCAGTTGAAGTGTTGGGCTACTATATATTTGTTTGGTGCAGTGCTTTTTTTTACTTGATGCGGCAGCATACGCTCTGTCCCCATTGGGAACAATTGAAAAAAGAGGCTAAAAAGAGTTTTGGAAAATGCCCCGACAATATTTACAATCTTGAGGAGCTCACTTCATGATCCACACCAGGAACCTAAAGCATAAACCAATAAATCTGTATAAGAGTTAGACATCCCTCCTTCACTCTGCTGATGAATGAAGCAAATCTCAATACGACCTGTTCTCTGCATAGTTTCAGTTTGTTTACTGTGTACGTGGAAGGCCACCCTCACTTATTTGAGATGCTCTGGGGAGAGTGCTGCTCTGCTCCAAAGATCTCATTAACTTCTGAGGCAGCGTCCTCTCTGCTACCATTCGCTGCACATTAACATTTTGTCCTGTGTTTATACATTTAGAAGCAAAGGGAATGCATGATCACAAAATAATATCTTCAGTTTTGTTGAGTTTGTGCAGCCCTTTCTGCAATCTGAAACCTAAACTAGTACAATTTATAGATTAGTCCCATTAGTTTGCTCTTTTTTCTTCAAAATTTACGAAGTGTAATAATTGCAGTTAAAGCGCAGAGTGAAATAAATAACATTGATCTTTGTGCCAGGATTCTTCCAGGTTTGTACTCATCTCTTGTACTCTCATATCTGTCTTCCCACAGCTTACCAAAGGTTGTGAAGAGACGTGTGAACGCCCTCAAGAACCTGCAGGTCAAATGTGCCCACATTGAGGCAAAGTTCTATGAAGAAGTCCATGAACTGGAGAGAAAGTACGCGGCCCTCTACCAGCCCCTCTTCGACAAAGTACGTCCTCCATACTTTATTGTCACCTTCAGCGTTGTATTGCTGCGGCTGTATGTATTTTGAATGGCTGATATAATTTTCTGTTGTGCGTTTCTAGACAGTTAAACTGTTTCCTCAAAGCATAAACTAAAAGAGTAGCACCACAAGTCAGTTTGATACACTCATAATCCTAAAAGGTTCATGAATCTTTTAAAAGCAGTGTTCCAAATGCATAGTAGTGTGCTACATGGTTGTGACGGTCTCCCTCAGCATCTGTTACCTTGAGCAGGCTGCCATGTTTATGCTGATCTGTACTGCTGTATATCCAGAAAAAAACACCCCCGCCCCCTTCCGACTGATCCATTTAAGAGCTCCTGATGTGAAGTGCTTTGGTTGTCACTGTAAAGCAGACTGCTATGAATGTAAACAGAAATGCTACAGAAATATAAGATATAGCATTTTATTATTGTTTACCATTGATGACTTGAATATAAGGCCAAGACTCTAAAGTGTTTCATCACAGTTCGTTGCTGAACTGATTGAAGGGTTTCCTTGGCCTTTTTAAAACTTCACTTGACATGAAAACAGATGTGATGGCTTCAATGAGAGTTTATACATTGTACCAAATTGTAATAATGGCAACGGAATACTTTTTCTTGTTAACAAACCTTGTAAAATCTAAAGTGTCAACCCTGGGACAAGTTGAATGAGCGCAAAGCAATGTGACATTTTCCCAGAATGCATGGCCATAGACTTCAAATGTATAACACCTTGTGTCTGTAGTTTTATTTGAATTAAATGAATGGAAGCTTTGAACTATTCGGTACGGCTTCGTTCTGCTTTTCAACGTATGACTCAGCAGTGTTTCCTTATCAAGTGAGGTTGACCCTGCACAAGAGTGGACTTACCTGTGTGGACCATTTGTCGATGTAACCTTCATGTTTCTCATGGCTAATGCAGCGGGAAGACGTTTTGTTTTCATGTAAACAAAGCAAGGGTTAAAGCGACCTCATTCCCAAGAATAGCCTATGTTCTCTCTGGTCACTGAAACAGCTCGCACTCGGTTTCATTGTCATTTACTTGTTTTATGATTTTCTCTTTCATAAGACGAAGAGGTAGAACTTGTATAAAAATGTACATCACTTGGGTGCAACAGGCACAAACCCCCGATTTAAATGGCTTTCTCCTCTTTGCTCTTTACAGCGAAGCGACATTGTGAAAGCAGCGTATGAGCCCACAGATGAGGAGTGTGAATGGAAGATGGATGAGGAGGAAGAGCTGACAGTAAGTAAGCAGGTACAGGTGACGTATACACCTGCATGCTCCCTGTCTGATCACTTAGGCCTTCTTTTCCTTTTCTCTTTCATTTCATTCACGTAGCTCAAAGTCTCATCCAGAGGAGAGTACGCGTCACTTCCCAAAATGGCATGCAGCTAATGAAGAAGAACGTGGGATTCAATCTATCACTATCGCTGATTTCAGATGTCTGTATTGCAAAGCAGACGTACAGTTGATGAAATCAGTATAGTGATCCATTTTAACTGTTTTGGGGGGTGGGGGGGCTGGTTCTTTTGCCCTGCATCTAATCCCAGATGCTGAGTGCTGTCTTTGTGGGTGTAGGTAGTGAAAAGCCTAGTTTGTTATTGCATGATACCTGAAAAAGAAACTGTTGAGCGTGTGTCATTTTGAAAAGAAAATGTCTCCCTCAACCAGGACGAGATGAAGGAGAAGGCCAAGTTGGAGGAGGAGAAGAAGGACGAGGAGAAGGAGGACCCCAAAGGCATCCCGGAGTTCTGGTTAACGGTCTTCAAAAATGTGGACCTGCTCAGTGACATGCTGCAGGTAGGTTCATCCAGACAGCTGCTGGAGTGGCAGGGGAAATGGGTCAGAGGCTTCACTTGTGATGAAAGAAAAATCAGGGTTTGCTTCCACCTGCTGGCCAAGTTGTGTAGAACAGTGTGGATCATGACACATGGTGTACACCCTTGGCCAAAAGTTTTGAGAATGACACAAATATTAATTTTCACAAAGTTTGCTGCTTCAGTTTTTATGATGGCATTTTGCATATACTCCAGAATGTTATGAAGAGTGATCAGATGAATTGCTAGTAAGATTGCGCCTCAATCAACCATTTATCGGATCATCAAGAACTTCAAGGAGAGCGCTTCAATTGTTGTGAAGAAGGCTTCAGGGCGCCCAACAAGTCCAGCAAGCGCCAGGACAGTCTCCTAAAGGTGATTTCGCTGCGGGATCGGGGCACCACCAGTGCAGAGCTTGCTCAGGAATGGCAGCAGGCAGGTGTGAGTGCATCTGCATCCGGGAAAAAAAAAACAGTAAAGCATCCCGAGACATTCATGTGTGGGGTTGCTTGTCAGCCGACGGAGTGGGCTCACTCACAATTTTGCCTAAGAACGCAGCCATGAATAAAGAATGGTACCAAAACATCCTCCGAGAGCAACTTCTCGTCAACACTGCAAATATTGACTCTTTGCATAAACTTAATGTAATTGTCAATAAAAGCCTTTGCCACTTATGAAATACTTGTAATTATACTTCAGTATACCATAGTAACAGTGGAAAAAAAGATCTTAAAAACACTGAAGCAGCAAACTTTGTGAAAACCAATACTTGTTTGTCTCAAAACTTTTGGCCACGGGTGTATTACTAACCATAAGTCAAAACCGAAACACGCTCCTCTGAATGCTGCTGTGCTTCTCTGTCCCCTCAGGAACACGATGAACCCATCCTAAAACATTTACAAGACATTAAAGTGAAGTTCTCGGATCCAGGGCAGCCCATGGTGAGTGAGCGTGACTCGTGTTGAATGTCTGGAGGCGGCCGGTTACCGCCGACTCGTCTAATCGCCGTCTGGTTCGGTCCTCCCCAGAGCTTCACGTTAGAGTTCCAATTCGAGGCCAACGACTTCTTCACGAACACGGTGTTGACGAAAACCTACAAGATGAGGTCAGAGCCAGACGAGAGCGACCCCTTCTCCTTCGACGGGCCAGAGATCATGTGCTGCACAGGGTGAGCAGCGCCTCATGTTCTGTTTAGTCTTTGGTTTAACTTAATCACATGGGAGGTTTTTGGGGCATAACATTTTTCTATAATTTTAATGTTTATTGCATTCATTTTGGCAATGTTGTGTTTTTTTTCAAAGTTTGGAAGTTCATTCTCAGCTCCTATAAGTCTGTAAACTGTGTAGCCAAAACAGACACTCAAACCTTCAAGGTTTCTAATATGTAATATCCAATATAATCAAACTTTTTGATCTCACGGCAATTTAATTCTAAAAATCATATATTCTGTTATATCAGACTTTCAATCTAGAGCCCTGGCTTCAAAGTTGTAGTTTTTACTATTTTCAACCAGATTGAGTCATGTTCTCATGTTTGCCCTATGACAGGGGTCGGCAACCTTTACTATCCAAAGAGCCATTTTGCTCTATTTTCCACCAAATAAAATTCGTCTGGAGCCGCAGAAGCTATTTGATATCACAGCTTATAAAGTTTTGTATATAGTTATATTATATATACAAAAACTATAGTTTGTTGTATTTATGAAATTATAGAACAAGAATAAAGACTATTCTTGACATTTTATTGCTATTTTACCTAATAATAATATCAAACTCTTATGAAGAGGAGTTTGCTGCAGCAGTTGAGAAATCATCTCCAGCGTGATACTTTTCAGCAAATGCTGTGTTTGTTCTGGAAGTGACATTCAACATTACATTGTTTGCACATATCAAGCATACAGGTAAGCCAGCATCGTTGGCAGTGAAAGCAAATGAATATGTCTATGCAGAACTAAACTCTCTATTTTCCTCCGTGACTTTTCTTTTTTGGATTGATCCATTGATAGTTTACAGAGGGCGGGGGGCTGAAAATCATGATTAGCCACCTGCAGGGAAAGGCGCTTGACAGGTGTAATAGGATGTGATGCACATTTTAGTTGACAAAATATTAAAACATTTTTATTTATAGTCGGGTATTACTGACATTGTTGTCTTTACTAGCAGCTGTTGTCCAGTTAAAGTGCATTTTTACGGAGGAAGCAGCTGTTATTGGAGCGATTAGCGAGCAGCGTGTCCAGCAGCATTATCAGACCCACGGAGAGCGGCCGTCTGAAGTCACGTTAGCGGCTTTCAGCAACCAATCCACTTCCTGTTTACACCGGCACCCACCCGCATGCCCAGTGTACGTGAATAGTCACGTGATATTCGATTTCAGGCGTTTGAGTCTGGACGGAGATCATTTAGGCCAATAGTCCCCAACCTTTTTTGCACCACGGACCGGTTTCATGTAAGACAATATTTTCACGGACCAGCCTTCAAGGTATGGCGGATAAACAAGACAAAATAAAATATGATCGGCATGAAAACAAATATAAAATGCATAAATAAATACAACTCACAATAATGCTGAATCAGTGGGAGCCCTGAGCTTGTTTCTCTGCAACGAGACGGTCCCATCTGGGGGTAATGGGAGACAATGACACCCGAAGTGTGTTCCTTATGTCCAGTCTACTCCGTAATTTAGTTTTGATTGCTGTCACTGCAGAAACTCCTGCTTCACAAAGAGGATGTTGGAAATGGAAGCAGAGTTTTCAGTGCTTTAGTGGCGATCTCAGGATATTCAGCCTTGATATTAATCCAAAACACCAGCAGAGTTGTTGTCTCAAACATACTTGTAAGGCCACCGTCATTTACAATCTCCAGCAGCTGATCTTCCTCTGTCGCCACATATTCTGCAGAGCGGGCTTGGCGCATCAGAATTACTCCTGATATTTAATTAGACTCCTGATGTTGTCTGTTAAATGAAGATTTCATTTTCTTGGAAGTTGTCGGCTATTTTTCTGTCCTTAGTGGCCTTTCCCTCTTTGCAAAGAAGCTCTCCAAAAGTGTTTTAGTCATTTTCGCTAGTTTGTGGGCTTAATTTTTGAGGTAACGTATCGCATGTGCAAGACAAGCGTCTTGACATGTCAAGAGACACAGGCGGATGAAATTGCGAGAGAATGCGGTCATTTTTCAAAATAAAACTTCTTTCAGACTCTGATAATCAATAAAACGGAAATAATATAATTATTCTTTCTGTGCGGCCCGGTACCAAATGATCCACGGCCCGGTTGGGTGGTTGAAGTGGAAAATTATAATTTTAGGGCGAAGACCTCTTTCTCTAAAAACATCAAAGCAACTCTTTTAAAGGGATGCACAATGGTTCAATTCAGTTGTACAAGTCAGAAATAAGTATTAATAGTACAGCGATATTGTGTAGTCTTTTTCTGGTAGAAAATCTGACATTTTTCCTTTTGCTCAAATTGTTGTGTAATGAAATTTGTCTCATTTTCATACTAATTTGCTTTGGAGTGTTCTTGGTTTCGATCAAAAGACGAGGATTTTCAGGAGCATTATGATTTCATACTATCAAAGGTTTCTAGCAGTGTTTATAAGGTCAGCCTCGTTATTTAATAAAACCGTCAACATGACCTGACCCGCTATAACATTTCCCTCAACAATTTCTATCTACAAACTCACCAGCTAGATAAAACCCCAGATATCATATATGGTTTGACATTTATAAATCTGACACTGACCTTGCGTTCTCCTGCTGCCTCCTCCTCGTGTTTTACTACAGTTGCACGATCGAGTGGACGAAGGGCAAGAACGTCACGTTGAAAACAATCAAGAAGAAACAGAAGCACAAGGGCCGCGGCACAGTGAGGACAGTCACCAAGACAGTCCCCAACGACTCCTTCTTCAACTTCTTCACCCCGCCAGAGGGTAAGCACGATGGGGCATAAATATTCACTTACACATGGCCAGTTGATTCAACATTATTAAAACCATCAGTTGGGTATCGGCATAACTATCTGCTTTTGTTTTCAGTTCCAGAAAACGCAGAGTTGGTAAGTCGTACTTCTTCTACGCTTTGAAATTCCTGATTGAATCTATTTGTTTAGCATTCGACAGCTTAAAGCAACAAATTACTTATTTATTAGAAGCTAAATCTAATATGCAAAGAACTTTCATTCTAATAATCTAGTTTTCTCAGGTATTTTAAATATTTACGGTGTATCTTATTAACCTTGTGTTTTTGCCTTTACAAAAAAAGGCTAACCGGTCCAGCCCTGAATGCGTCGTATAGAAACCTCGACTATTACTGTTGTAAACATGAATGAACTGTGCCGTCTGTCTTCAGGACGAAGACTCTGAGGCGGTCCTGGCTGCGGACTTTGAAATCGGCCACTTCATCCGCGAGCGTATTGTACCTCGGGCCGTGCTCTACTTCACAGGAGAGGCCATCGAGGATGACGACGACGACGTGAGTCTTCTTCGGCTTTAGGGCACATTGGAATGGACACATGTCACCATTATAGGCGTTTCATTATGCTCTGCTTGACTACATTATGGCTTTGTCAGAGGAACGAGCTCTGATCTCGTTGCTGCTGGCACAAGTTGTAAGGAATGTTCCGGTAATGGTTGGGATGTGTTTCCATTCATAACGGTGGAGCAGTACTGGCACATCTTCCTCATCTTATACTTTACTCCGTCGCTGTTGGAGTCGACTGTTGAACCGGCTGCCGGTCTTCTGGCTCCAGCGGTTCATTTGTACTCGCCGCAGTTGCGCCGACTCGCACGCCAATCGGCTTGTTGTGCTAACCTCAGCACATGTTGCTAACGGCGCACAGCTAAAAGATCACGGACAGACTGGGCTTGTTTCAATTTTATTCCACAATCTGTGCATCAATCTACATGCGCTGTATTGTGCGCACACCAATCTGAGACCGCCATACCCTAATGGTTCAGCTCGAACACATCAACTGTTGAAGCCTTAGTTATTTATTATCAATAGTAAACAGGATTTATTGGCAGATGAGTATTCTTTACTTGAAATATGTCTGTTCCAATTAGATTTTCAAGGAAAAACATGGAGCTAGCTTGTTTCTTCGTCAACTTCTTCGTGTTTCTTTTTTAGCTAATCCTCACATTTGTGTCTTACAGTACGATGAAGAGGGAGAGGAGGCGGACGATGAGGTAAGACCATTTGGGGCCACACTTCTCGTATGAAAATGCTTGGACATGGATGAGTGTTAATTAATTATGGTCGCCTTGAGGAACTGCAGCAGCCTAACTGTGCTCTGTGCTGTGTTCAGGAGGGAGAGGAGGAGGCTGATGAAGAGAACGACCCCGACTACGATCCCAAGGTGAGATCACACTTCCCCTCCCACTCTAAAGACCTTACTCAGCTGTTCTCAACTTTGTTGGCTCAGGATGCTCTTTTCAAAAAAGTGAAGCAGCTCTTACTGTAGGCCATTGACTGCTGCAGTGATCTCTCAGAACCTTTTTAAATGTCCCAGTGAGACACATTTAGCATTATCACCATCCAGTGTCCTACGGGTGTCACTGAGCTGCAGGTAGAGAACGGCTGTCCTAAATTGCCTTGTCAGATTTCAACATTCAGAATACATACTGCCAAATGCATCTCATTTTACACCAGCTTTTGGTTTTGCTTCAGCTTTTATTTTGTCGTCGTGATCATGATTTGGCTTCTGGACGCACAAAAGAAACACTCCCATTATGTATTTTTTCCTCTTAACCAGATCCTGTATCTCGGAATGACTTCTCACCCGTCGGTTAAAGGGCCAGTTCACCCCAAAATCAACAATACCGATTTTTATTTTTTTTTATTTTTTATTTTTTATTTTTTATTTTTTTCTCCTCTCACCTGTAGCGCTATTTAGCAAACAAGATAGTTTGTGTTGGTCTTCTCTCAAATATGATGGAACTATAGGACACTCGGCTTCTGGTGCTCAAAGTGCCAAAAAAGCATTTGAAAAACTCAACAGCAATGTCTTTTTCCATAAATCATGACCTGATTACTCAACATAATCCAGGGACTTTGTTGTGAGCAGTTTCATGTAGGAACTATTTTCTTTCCTCCTAACTACACCCACCAACCGTATCACCACGCAGGAGGAAGTGCACGTCTACTGATGGACGAGAGGCTCATGACAGCGTGAGATGTAGACATTAACGCCATCCTCCTCGGCTCAGCTGTAACGTTAGCTCAGTGATGCTATGTGAGCTAGCATATAGATGCATGCCTCCTTCTGCGCGGGGAGACGGTTGGCTGTTGTAGTTGGGGAGAAAGAAAAAAGTTCCTACATGAAACTGCCCACAACGAATGTTTTCCAAATGTATTTGTTTGACGCTTTGAGCACCACAAGCCCTCCCAAACTTAGCCACTCATACCAAAACTATCGAGAGTGATGAATGGCACTACAAGTAAGAGGACAAATGTGTATTTTTGAGTTGGAGGGTGGACTGTCCCTTTTTAAAGTCTGACTAAGTGCAGACCTGCAGAGGTTTACTGTAATTTGACTGGGACCGCTAAATAACGGGCTCTCTCCTGAAGACTGTTTACTCACTGATATTTTCTGCTTCACTGCCTTCCTGAAGGAGGTAATGTAGCCGAAAACTGAAGCTGTGCAAGCTCAAAAGTATTTCAGGAAGACAAATGATAATCTCTCGATACATAATATACAGTATTAAGAATTTAGTTCTAGCACACCATGAGATGTGCACATACTTGTTTAGGACTTTTGTTACTTTATTGGTTTGAGTTCAGGATCTTTTTAAAATGAATATTAACCAGACTAAAGCATCTCGTACGTTTGACACGGTGTAAACAAGCATGACCTCTGCTTCTTTGCCAAACAAAAACGTCTGACATTCTGCTAGTTCGGCTTTATGTTTTTTTTAAATTATTTTTTCCTATTCATTAATGTTGCTTCATCTCCAGTCACTTTGGCATCTTTTGTCAGCTACTCTTTAAATTTTTCCTCACTAGGTTTAAGTGGTGACAGTAGAAAAATAACCCTATCCTGGTAGGTACAGCTTGTGAATTGTCAGCTTACTACCATCACACCCCCCCACCACTCTGTTTTGGCTTTTTGCTCTCCTTCTCCTCCTGTTCTTCCATCCTCCATCCATCTCTCTGCACCCCCCCCCCCCCCCCCCCCCCGCCCCACACATGAGCCCCCCCTCCTCTTCCTGCCGCCGTGCTGCACTAACCCACCGGTGTGTCGTTGTTTTTTTTTGCAGTTTAACCCATAGTGAGTTCTGCATTTGCGCCTGTATTTCTGTATGTTGAAGCTAGTCCAGCCTCCCCCCCCCCCCCACCTTTTCTTTTCTTTTCTTTTCTTTTTTCACCTTGTTGAACTCCATCCATCCACAAACGCAGGCTAGTTTTGAGTTTTTGTAAGGATGAGGATTTTTTTTTTCTGCCTTAAATTCTTTGCTTTGTTTTATGGATGTCTGTTTTTAATACTCATTGGTCCATGGTTTTTATCCTCCCTGGTCACATTAGATCTGTTTAGCCGTCTATTTTTCTCTATAGATCTGCTTTTTAATGATGGGATAAAGGCCACGGAGGGCTGTTTGTGTTAAACTAAATGTTTTATCTCTCTGAAGATGACTTCACTGTCAGCCTTTTTAACAAAAAACAAAGATACTTGATTGCTTGATACTAGGGATGTGTGTGATTAGTCGATTTAGCGTTGCTGCCCTCGACTAATCTGATCCAGATATGCTAGCCGGTTAACACGTTTTTCCAACTCCTCATTCTGAAACGGCGATTGCCCACTAAGATACCAACGGTGTAAGCGACGCCAAACCAGGACTCTTAGACCTCAGTCCCCGCTGGTGTTTCATCAAACATTACGTCATGAGGCGCATTCCTGACCGGAGCAGACACAGATTTGATTTCGGCGGCAACTAGAGTACAACTTGTTTATTGAAAAATGTGAATATAATTTCCAATTGCTCTTATAATATATTCAAATTTTCCAGACAATGTTTAGCCTAACGGATACAATTGTGTTTTCGCAGTAATTTACTTTGAGCTGGTCGTTAGGAACCACTTGCAGCTGATTTAAACGAGACACAAACTCAAAGACGAGAAGTCTGAGTTTGCATCGTCTACGATAGGAGCCAGACCAAGATTTTACACCAACATTCCCTCAGCACAATGTTTTGACTAAATGTATTGCACTAAATAGCTGAAGTGACCTTCCACCGTTTAGCCAGCGTGGCATCAGGCTATGGAGAGCAAATGCAGTGTGCCTGGCCATCACCTTCAGAAGGATCTGTCTGCTGTAAGGACCGCCTGCTCCTAGTATTAAATATCTCTCTTCATCATCTCAAGTGTTCCCTTTTTGGTTTTGGCTGCTAATTGATTTGAGCCCAAGGTGCTCTTGAGGCGTTTACATGTAAACTCCTGTAGCAGCAACACCTAAAGAAGCTTTTAAAGCTCTTCCTCAAATGTAAAAGTATCTCCTTCCCAAACAAAGGGCTTATTTACAAACTTAAATAAATGCCAAAACAGTTTAATCATTAACCAGTGGAGATTATGAATCTTGGTATAGTCTAAGGCTGACATTTGATATTTTGAAAACTGCGTATTTGAGACTTTCCCTCCAGTGTGTTTAGATGAATATGATGGACTTTGTCATGTGGTGCCCCCCCCCCCGAGGTATTGGCTCTGTAGTCAGGAGATGAGGAAGTTTTCAGATGCTTGACTGTTTTAGGTCTTGAAATGGCTTTGCTGTGTGTGTGTGTTTGAAGTGTTTTTTTTATCTAACAATGCCCCCCCTTCCCTGTGATTGCTTACAGAAGGATGCAGTCCCCCCAGCTGAGTGCAAGCAGCAGTGAGGCCTGGCCTGGCTGCCTTTTGAGGAACAACTGCACTGTAACGGCTTCTCAAATTAAAAGTAAAATAAAAAAAAACTGATCTAATAAAAAAAGAAATAGTTACTTACCGCCTTATAATGTTTTGTATTTTTCTTGGTAGAGAATTTGAAGAAGAAAAAAATGTTTCAAGATTTTTGTTACAAACTCATGGTATAATACTGGGAGCTCAGCGTGGCTCGATATACATAGTATTTTACTAGACCTGTTTTTTTTTTTTTCCTTCTCTTCCTCTGTACAATAGATAGAATACAGGAAAAAATATCTCCCTCGAAAAGCATGAACTTGTTTCTTCACTGCTAAAACTAGTTTGGGTTCTCGTGAAGTCTTTTGTTGTATTTGCTCTTAGACAACAGCTGTGGTTTAGACTGCATCGCGGCAACGTCAATTTATCAAACACCCCCCTCACCCTTCCCCCTACCAAAGTTCCAGGTTGGTCAGTTCCGGTTGTCCCAGGGGAATGTTTTTTTTTCCATTCTTAGCGGGGCCGAAGCACTGTAGCATTTCCATCTCTAGTGACGGAGGATAGGTGGGTGTCTATTCCCGTTTATCTAATCTCACTGAGCATGGGATCCGGAGTCGCTGATTTCTAGGCCACTTCCTGTGCCACTCGTGCTCGACTATTTTCCACTCTCCATACATTCCAGTAAGCAGACTGGCCGGCGCCATCAGTGAACCTCTTTCCAAAGGGGAGTCCAAAAATTAAGTTCATTCTGACCTCTTGGTCCCATCGTAGGTCGCTCCCAGGGCATGGCGCAACCTGGTCGAGTCTTTTAACATTCCAGAGAATTCTTAAGATGAGGAAGAGGCTGAAACGGTTTGGTGGGATGACCCGGCCCCAATAACCCAGTGCTTCAGGCTCCCCATATGCTCGCAGTGGCGTTGCTGTCTTTTCTATAGCACTTTGTACTAGTGTGTGGTGTACCGGTGGCGTCCCATCATTGGTTAGCTGTCTAAGTACTTCTTGTAAGCAGCACTTTGTTTGACACCCGCCCCCTGCCTAAACGGCCCGCCCTGTGGAGAGTTCAACTCGTGCCGTCTAGTTTTTATATGCTTGGTGTTTCTTACCGGGGCAGGCACACTTGGCGTGTTTAGAGAGGCTCCGTAGGAACCGGGTTGGGCAGATGTAGCGCGAAGGGCAAAAAGGAAAGTCCAAATCAGGTTTTCAAGTGTCTGTAGACATGTCAGGTTCACCAAAACCCCCTTTTTTCCTCATCCGGTTATCACATTTACCTCACCAATTCGTGACCGGTCAGGTGACTCCCTCAGCCCAACCCCTGAGGTCCTGGTTCATTTTAATCACTGTGAAAGAAAGAAGGGGGGGTGGGGGGGAGTGATATGGCCATCCTATTGTCCAATGACCCACCACCCTACCCCAAACTCCTTGCTTTGTTACCCAGAAGGCCACAGGAAAGTACGTCAGAGCAATACTTAATAGCCAGGTAGGGGGATCGAGAAGAAACCGTAGCCCCTCCCCCCCACTCCATTCTCAATGCCTTTTTATTTGAGTTGTGAAAACAGCCAAGCGTCGCTGGTTTTGGGCAGCATCGTGTCCACTGGAGAGCCAGGGTACCTCTCATTCTGCAGGGAGTATTCAGATCATGTTCATTGGAAAAAGGGACGTGAAGGGGTTTCTGTAGGGTCCCTCTGAGCAGCTGTTGTCAAGGCAAAAATGCTATGCTACAAAAATACTAATGTACTCAATAACCGTACGTGTGTTCATGAATAAATTGGTTAAACATGAGTGATGTGGTCGACTCATTTTGTTGCATTTATTGTAGTCTTTGGAATATAAATAAGAAAAAAAGGCGAATCACACCTACTGATGCAGACACCACCAAGAGTTGTTTTTCTTGGTATTACAATTGTAAACATTTGTGCTTCCAAAATATTTCTACAAATTTAACAAAGCCACTACAAGCTGCTCCTCGGCCCGGTAGTTTGAGCAAACGATTGTACGCGCTACCTTGTGCCAGAAGAGGGCGCCATCGCTTTGGGAAGGTGCTTGCTGACCACCATGGGGAATATGGTTTGTAATGAAATAAAAGAATGAACACGCCACTGACATCAAGAGAGCAATTAGATGGACTTTATCCTAAACGGTGATACAAATCTATATTTGAATGTCTTCAACACCGTTTCATTTCAGATGGTATTCACACCAAAGTATCAGCTGGTTTGACTGATAAAAGTTCTCTAACAATGGTACAAACTAGGCTGTGTATATGCAGGATGTAGTCAAAGTAGAACACTAGATACTGTATTGTGTAATCTGATACCAGTGGTAGAATTATTCAGATCCTTTACTGACAGTTTTACTCTAATGTAAAAGACTTGATCACAAGAACAGAAATATTTACATATATTGTAAACAAAAAGTTTAGATTGGCCCCTTCCAGTGCTGTATTAAGTAAATAAGACAATTCTACAGATTAACATATAAACATCATATTGTAGCATATGATGGTTAGTTGGGATCATTTCCGCTACTCTGTTGCGTTATGTATATTTGTCTTCTATAAACATGTATAGTGTCCTGCCTGCCAAGTAGCAACTACAGCTGGGAAGCATAAAGTACACAATTTCGTCTACATTTGTTTCCTACGTTTTTGGCAGGTGACTAGAAGGAATTATGAGGTTTTTTCCCTCATGCCTTTGATCATTTTAGGACCCCTCAGATTTATTTTAAGAGCTTCCTTTGGGGTCTCGAACATCAGGTTGGGAACCACTAGGATGTACATTAAGTAGTATCCAATGGAAGAAACTCACGTGTAGTACCTCAACAATTGTACTCGTGTAAATGTGAACGCCACATAAACCTTCTAAACTACTTGCAGGTTAATTTATCATCTGAACTGCTTATTTGTGTATTGGGCAAGATATTCCCCCTATATCTCAAAAATTACAAATCCTTATTGTTATTGGGCCGTTTTCAGAGTCGGGAGGCTGGGTGCCACTGAGGGGGGCGGTGCACCTCTCCAGCAGAGCCCTCCCGCCACTCACACACTGTGACCAGCAGCCAGACAGACAGACTCGCTCCCACTACAACCGAACGCTGCTCATCTCATGCCTCCGCTTGCTTCGGGATAGCCGTTCATCTGTCCGTCCGTCCGCCACAGCACCCGGGGAGGTGGAAGCCTGAAGCGTCCGGGCGAAGATGCTGGAAAACGGGAGGAAGGTGTTCAAGGAGGGTCTGCTGGAGAAGCGGAGCGACGGGCTGCTGCAGCTCTGGAAGAAGAAGCACTGCGTCCTGACCGAGGACGGCGTGCTGCTGCTGCCGCCGAAGCAGCACGACCAGCCGCAGCACCACCATCCGCACCACGGCGGCGGGGACGTGGGCAAAGTCAAGGAGCTGCACTTCGCCAACATGAAGACGGTGGACTGCGTGGAGCGCAAGGGCAAGTACGTCTACTTCACGGTGGTCATGGCGGAGGGCAAGGAGATCGACTTCAGGTGCCCGCAGGACGAGGGCTGGAACGCGGAGATCACCTTGCAGATGGTCCAGTACAAGAACCGGCAGGCGATCCTCGCCGTCAAGTCCACCCGGCAGAAGCAGCAGCTGCTCGTCGTGCAGATGCCCGGTCAAAAGACTATCCGCAGCTCGCCAAACGTGGCGTGACCTGCGGCGAATCCCGCGGACATTGGTGCACTAATAACTGGCAGACAGAAAGCGAAATTGAGGGGAGGGGGGGGGGGCTCCCCAGGTCCGGAGACCACCTGGGGATCCCCTTACAAATGAAGGACCTGTGTTTTTTGTTTTTCCCCCTGGATATATGTGCTGAGAACGAGGACGTCTGTTTTCATCATAGGCTACGTTCTTCCCTCACAGATCAAACCCTGAGCGAATGAGCTGGCAGAGGGGAACGAAATCGTACAAAATGTGGATTTACTTTGGCGTAAAGAAAAGTTTGGGTGCCTCTGCTGTAGGCCTGCCCCCATGTCCCCCTCATGGAGGTGAAATGTGGTGGATATCCATTCCCAGGCAGGTTTGATCTTTAATGCAACAAGGTCTTCCCCTTATCCATACCATATGGCTTTACGCGCGGAGATAAATCGATTTGAAGTACGCACGTTGCATAACTGTTGACACCAACACTGGAAAGAGGAATATATCTTTATACAAAGCATTTCAAATTTGATTTACACGAGGGAATCAATATTTGAGCATGTTAAAGTCCGCGGTTTTAAATTTGAGCTATTGAAAACTCCAAATGATGCGTAAATCTGCGCGTCTGTACGCATCATTTGGCACAAATCAAAAGCGGTCAGGTGAATCCCGACGTTTTTAAGTTTATACACATACGTATACTACCAAATTTACACTCTAACACAGTCATCAATATGTGCCACACCAGAAACATGTGTATGAAGCTTACAGTCCATCTACACACTGCATAAGCTGCTTTGTGCCCATGCACGTGGCTCCTTGTGGCACATGGGGATTTCTTGACACACTGAGGTTTCATTCCGGCAAAACATTAATGGACCGAACACTCTGAAACAGTGTGGTCACATGTTATTATTCTGTCATTGTGATAAAATGGTGGAAACACTGGTGCTGCCAAGGCTTTAATTTAAAGGGAGACACTGTAAGTGTAACTGATTTATACTTTGTTCAAAAGTTACTGTTCTCCACGTTCTCTCACATGCGTATTTATCTTATGTAAGAAAGAAAAGTATCCTCAGCTAAAACCTTCACATAAAGAAAGGGGGGGAAACAATTTTTTTTTCATTTTGTCGGTATGAGCTTGATGCTGACCGTTGCAATGAAATGAGCAGCTTGAGGTATTGTTATATTGAGTCCATGTTTCCAGTGACTTTAGACTTGCCTCCTGCATCGGGCCCCATCAGTCTGCAGTCTGTCTAATTGATTGCATCCGCAGGTTAATAGGACACTTGGCTGGAGGATGAATATTGATGAGGTTATCTCTCTGCCGCTTCACCACACACCACCACTCTCCGGGAGAACCCCTCTTCCACGCGGTGGTGTCCACATACAAGCGTCCCTTTTCAATACTGAGACTTATTTCACAAAAGACTGATGGACAGAAAGCATGTGAGAACACAACTGTACTCTACCGTCGCGATGGCTTTATCCCTTATTTATTAGATGTATATATATTTTCTATTAAAGTTATGTTTGTTGATGAATGTTCAGTGTGTTTGTTGTTGGAGTGGAACAATAACTACTCGCTCAGCAGTTCCTAGTCCACATGTCACACACAAAGTCCATTGGGAATAAGCTTACATATCGTTATTTTAGGGTGGTTCCTGTAAGTTAGTCAGATCAACTTATTATAAAATGTGTCATGGATCATGTTTTTGTTTTTCAACTGAACCAAAGAATCATTTCATTATGTTTTTCGCTCTTGTGCAGCTCAGAATATACGAAATACTACAGATATGATGAGATAACTGCATGATTGCTTGATTTATTAATAACCACAGTACATGTTAGTATTTTCATTGTGTACATCCATCATTTTCCAGCATTCATAGATAACTAAGCTATATCTTGATTTCTTGTGAGTCTTAAATCTTAGTAAGATAGCCTACCAGATAATTACCCTCCGTTTGTTTTCAGTTGTTACAGAGAGGAGCTTAGTTTTTATAGGGAGTAAGTAACATGCACAGTTGGGTTTTTGTTGTATTGAGTGCTCTAAAGTTAATTTCATTGGTTGCATTAAATCGTAGTGGGTGGGGACCAATAACCACTGTTTTCTGGCTTTATACTGTGGTTTGAAACCAAAAGATGGAGGAAACCAATAGGCCCAGCCTAGTACTTGTGATTGATAACCAACAACAAAGAGGAAAACTACCATGGCATTTTTAAATGTGGAAATTCAGAGATATTTCTTCTGTTTTTAAACTTTTTAGTCAAAACAGGAGAAGCTAAGGTAGCTTGTTAGCTGTGTTGCTCCATCGAAAGAGAAGTCGGAGTATAACTGCTTCACAAAAGAGACAGTTAAAAGACAGGAGTCAATGATACAAATAGGTTTCTTCAATAATCTGCGTCAATGGCTTGCTTATTGTGAGTTAGCTATGGTTCAAACAAACTTGCTTACTGTAAGTTAGCTTCTGTGCTAGCCATAGACTGTATGGTGCCAACTAGCTTGCGTTCTGTTAGTTAACAGAACTAACTAGCCTAACTCCCACTGCGCTTCTTGGCCCTCCCCCACCCACTAACATCCAATCAGAATATTTCTGTCTCTTGCAGCTCTTCCTCTCAGACTATATCATACATCAAACTATATCTCTAATCTGCAACTATCATACTGGAAGTTATGAAATGCTTTTTTTTTTCAGGAGAAAATGAACAAGCTTAATAATGTGACTTGTCAAAGTGATGGTGGTGATATACAGGGCAACGTTGAGTGGAACGTGACGGGCAACGGCTTCCACTGTTTTTTTAAATGACTGTGGGATGTCGTTCTGTCAGGAAACATTATCTCACTATGGCTCATGTCATTTCCTGTTTGCTGGAAAGTGTTTCCCACTGCTTCCCCACTCTTGCCAGTGTACCACAGCCAAACCAACACATGCCTTGGTGTTGTCATCTCCCACACAGGGTAATAGCTGTGCCCTTTATCTAATGTGACTGGTGTGATGCTTCTCCGACATGCCTTCCTGTTGCCATCATTACACACACAGTTATAGCTGTGCCCTTTGTAGTCACTGTCCAATTTCCTATTTCAACGTGAGATCTATTTTCATACCTCGAAAATACACATTCCATTAAAAGAAAACAAAATAAAAACAGTGTCTCGAGTGGTTTCTTTCTGTCTCCTGTACAACAGCATATGCGTGTCACAGCCCTGCGGTTCAGCGGGGTCATTGAAGCGACCTGTTTAAGTAGCTGCTGCCCTGTCGGTCTCCAGCCTTTCATGCTTTACAGCCGCTGAACCTCTCACCCCCTGCTTCCTGGTCTAAATGTAGAAGCCATGTAGAGAATTAGGTTTCACTGCCAGTTGTTGCCGCTCAGATGCACTGCCAGCGTGTAATGTCAAAAGCACACGTGGCCCCGGCTACTCTCCCATCTTAACGCTGAGCTAATTCAATTAAACGCAGTGCACAGGATGGCATCCTGTCTGAAACATGGAGGGCTCGCTGCTGCCAGAGAGGAACGTCGCTGTAAGGAAGCAGCATGTCGCTCTAAATATTGAAGTCTGGGCCCTAGAGTCACCTGCGATCCTAGTCTTTCAACACTGCATTTAAAAATATAAAATAGTCACACTGGTGCAATCAGGATCCAGGATGGAAATGCTTTATATTTTTGACATTCTGCTGTCAATCTATTGTAGATTGACAGCAGAAATATTAGGTCACTTTTGTTGAGGAGCTGCTGCTGAGACCAGATGTGGTAATTACATGAGCAAATAGACTGTAAACCAATATTCTCAAGCCCCAATAAACCCTTATTAATGGGTCGATAAACGCTGAATAATTTACAAACTCTTTTATAACAAGTTTCATGTAATTCTTTGCAGAATGTATATGAAAAATAAAGATGTTTAGTTACAGAAGTACACTTTCAGTGAATTAATTAAAATTAAGCTTAATGTGCACTTTGTCTACAAGCTAGCACACAATTTATCATATATGAAGAGTAAAGTTTCCAATAATAGATTCATGGTGACTGCATTTTTCTCTTGTATTTGAATAGTGCACTTCTTTACAGGAGATACATGTGGACATAAACAACTGCTCCTAACGTTAACATAAATGTCTCGTTTCCTGATAATTACTACCAAATATCAGTACTTTACAGAAACATAATGGAACAGTGAATGATAAATAAAATAGATATTGTCTGTGGGGGCGGTACTGTTCTCAAATGAACCCACAAAAGGGGACAAAAGCTGAGTAAGGACATGATAAATTTGTCTTGTTGACATCCCTCCAACACGGCGGTGTGTCCCCTTGAAATGCCCAGCGGTAGCTGTTCTTCAAACTTTACATAAGAAGCCTCTGTAGCTCAATCTTGGCATGTAAGTTGACTGCCAACTTATTCCTCACCATCACATCTCTCTTTGATTGGGGGGGGTATTAACCTGTGACAGCAGATGCATGTGACTCTAAGTGACTTCCAAAGAGCTTTTAATCCAGATCTGCGGGGTTCGTCCTGAATCCTCATCACCTATGTTTTACCATAGATGACCTGTTGCCCTATCTTATGAACATTGAACAAAAAGTTCGGAAATTAGTGTTTGGTAGATTATTTCTCTGTTGTAACTATGCTTCTTGGCAATGAATTTAATACCGTTGGAAAGCCTATTTAGTTACCTTTTAAACGGTGCCCATTTGTAAGGAACATGCATTTCTGGGATGAGCAGCACAGCTGAGTATGTGGGTTGCGCCCATGAAAAATTTGCCAAATCTTCTCTGCCAATGCCAAACAGCTTATTCTTCTGTTGCTATTGACTGTCAGGCCCGTTTGCGCTGGTGTCGGCAACACCTGCACTGGAACCTGAACATGTGGAGGAACGTTATGTTCAGCGATGAGTCCAGATTCTGCCTAAGGAAGTTGGATCGTAGGGTCAAAGTGTGGAGAAGACGGGGAGAACGCCATGCTGATTGCTGCACCGATAGAGTAACACCTTTTGGTGGAGGCATTGTGATGGTGTGGGGCGGCATCTCCATCACTGGAAAAACGAGGCTTGTCTTCATTGGAGGCAATCTCAATGCAGAGAGATATCGAGATGAGATTCTGCAACCAGTGGCAATCCCATTTCTCCACAGTCTGGGACCGAACTCCATCCTCTAAGATGACAACGCTGATCCTTACAAATGGGGCAAGGTTTGAAAGATAAATAAACAGGGTTTCCAACGGTATAACATTTATTGCCAAGAAGCATTGTTACAACAGAGAAATAATCTACCAAACACTAATTTCCGAACTCTTTGTTTGGAAATTATCGTATTATCTTATATCTTGCCCTGGCAAGATATAAGATAATAAGATATATATAAGATCAATATATATTATAATATATTATAATATATAAGATCAATTTCACCAAACATATGTAGTATGATTTAATACAAAAAAATTAAGATATCAAACACGCATTACTACTTTGCAGTTAAATATTTAACATTTATTCCAACACGAAAAAAAACAGTAAATAACACTTTGATAAACATGTCAGGACATCTTATTTTTGTCACCCTCACAGGGAATTCAGTATAATATATATATATATATATATATATATACACAGTATATATATATATATATATCATATAGTAATATTCAGTATAATATAAAACACACACATACATATATATATATATATATATATATATATATAAAATATAATAATAATATAATAGAGTGTTTATTTATTGAGATGCCCCTATGGACCTATGGATCAGGAGAAGTAAACATGAAGTGTAATTAGGAATACTGATGTTAAATTAAGCTATGATGAGTTTTCACTGTTAATTTACCATCTCAATTAAATGTTGATGCCTCCATGACCAAGTTAAGCAAATGAGACTGAGGACAACTATGTACAAGAAAAGATGTTCACTTTGCCTAATATGTAGCTTGACAGAGTTCTCCATGTGTGCCCTGGTGTTCTCATGTTTCCTTACTTCCTCATCCCTCACTCCCGTAACTGTCCATGCTGGATCTGTCCCCGTTGTTTTAAAAAGCTAAATAAGTTATTATTAGCATGACTGCATCCAGCTAGCCAAACCTGTCTGGTGTACCAGCTAGTAGAGAAGCTTCGCATGTACTGCTTCCCTTTCTCGCTAGTCTGCTGTCTGATTGTGAAGTCAGGCTGATCTGGGATCAGCTCTTTGGCCTGCAGAATCTCTGCCAAAGTTCTCCTCTCAAACGGGTCTCGGAGGAGTAGTGCTCGCGCTGGCGCTCGCCTGTAGAGACTTCTCCTGACGAGGACGCGCAAACTCGGGGCCCCAAGTTGAATCTATTTGAGGACGCTGATTGGCTAAATTGTATGTCACTCATTTATATCTTTAATCAGCAATTGGCTAAACTGCTTCATAGTCCTGTGGGCCATTCCTCCATGGCCCCAGCGCTGTTGAGACATGGGCCCAATCCAGTGGTGGGCCGTCAGGGCCTGCAAAGCCTTCTCTGCTAGCCTAAAGAGAATCACAAAGTTATAGCTATTTTATAATTTAATAATTTTTCTTAAATACACTACATGTATTATAATTTTTTTTAAATATTTTTCCCATTATCTTATTTTCTCATTGCACAGCTACTGTCTTCCTCAGTTACTCTGCTTCCAGTGCAGCTTGTTTTAAGTAGAGCTTTTATCCAATCAGATCTCACCTCTGTGTCTCTAGGTAAGAACAGAGGCCCGAGGCCTGCAGACTCACAAGTGAATCCCTTTGCAGTTTAAGTGAATGGGGACGATATTGTTGATTGTCATATTCTTCAACCAATCAGATCTTTAGTTTGACATGTTGGGCGTATTCTTTGACATGTCAGAGCCTGCTAGCTGGCCTAGCCATACGTGATTGATCAGTGGGCTAGCGTGACATGTTGGGCAGTGACAATCCCAAAATCTGCTGCCTCTGTCGAGCGGACATTTTCAGCCCTCAAACGCATTAAAACGTATTCAAGAAATACTCGACTGTCTTCACTGGCATCCATGAATCGAGAATGACTTCTTACTGGAACGAAAACGCACGGATGTACTCAACAACCGTGAGATTAAACTCTTTGTTAACAAAGAAAGGAGGATGGACTTTGTCTTTAAATAGTGAACAGCAGCTCTGGTAAGTTAAATACGTTTGTTTTTACATCTGCAGTAGCTTTAATATGCTTGTTTATATATTATTATTTCTACAACTTGTTTTTTTGAAGATTGGATTTTTGTTTGGTTTAATATGTGATAGGAACCATTGTTACGTCCAATGTTGCTCTGGGGACATATTTAGCCGGTGCCAGTGCTGGCAACTTGAAGACTTTTTCGCTAAATCTGGCGACTTTCCAAACCCTCATGGCGACTTTTTTTGTCAAAAGCTACTAGCGACAAATCTAGTGACTTGTTCTGGTGTTGTTGGAGACTTTTCTGACGTTAAAGCACGTACGTTCTGCACTGTCGTGAACCAGCAGCGGGTGCTGCCCCTCCGCCGCCCCAAAGCACTCACAGGCGGTAACTCGCGCAGCAGTCCCAGCTGCAGTCAGAGCAGAGAGGAGACGCACTCCCGGCGTATTCTCTGCAGATAGGTGTTGGCTTCATTTTTACACGAAACAAATAATAACCGTAGCTGTATTTCAGCTGCAGGACAGCAGTGAAGGCCCAGGTATAAAATGCACGGCCCCCTAATGTCCCCCTAAACCCTCAAACCCTCAAGGATTTACTGATGTCACCTGGTAAGTGGTTGAGTGTGAGAGACTGTGAGGGCTTGAAATGGTGTAAATAGGAACGGGACAGCAGTTTGCTGCAACATATCACGTTACCATGAAAATGACAAAATATATGATGTACAATTGTGGGTATTTATTTTATACTTTGTACTCCCTGATTTGAACGTCTTCCAGGCTCTTTCCTCACAAGATGAGGTGATTTCATATAATTTATTTACTCGTTTTTGTCAAAACGGATTCAATGACAAAATCAAATATTTGATGAATAAATATTCTCTGATTTCAAGTTTATTTTTTGGTTCCATCCTTAACCCTTAATGTTTCTGAGTAGATTTAATAATTTAATATGCGTCAAGTGTTTGAGGGCTCTCTTGCAGACATTTTGAGCCCTTTATGAACCCTTTCTGTATGCTGTAGGTATGCTGACTTAGCCTAAGGGAATTACCCACAAATCATTGCAAAGTGACGTTAAACACGGGGTAACCAGTGGAAGCATGGAGATGTAAAAAGAAAGGTAAACAAAGAGGACGGCTCACGTGTGTTCAGCCTGGAATATTAAATGTACTCAGAAACATTAAGGGTTAAAGATGGAACACAAAATAAACATGAAATCAGAAGATATTTATTTATTTATTCATCAAATATTTGATTTTGTCATTGAAGCTGTTTTGACAAAAATGAGTAAATAGATTATATGAAGTAACCTCTCATCTTGTGAGGAAAGAGCCTGAAGACGTTCGAATCAGGGAGTACAAAGTATAAAATAAATACCCACAATTATACTTCATATTTTTTTGTCATTTTCATGGTAACGTCATATGTTGCAGCAAAGTGCTGTCCCATTCCTATTTACACCATCTCAAGCCCTCACAGTCTCTCACACTCAACCACTTACCAGGTGACGTCAGCAAGTCCTTGAGGGTTCAGGGTTTGAGGGTTTAGGGGGGGACATTGGGATTGGGCCATGCAGACAGGCAAAGAGGACGTGCAGACAGGCGGAGAGGACGTGCAGGAAAAGCATATATTTTGCGCAGATATCATATTTTACAAATATTACTGGGTACATTCCATATTTCAAAAACACAAATATTGACAATTTGTATAATTTATTATTATTATTTTTTTTTTTTTTTGTGGCCCCAGGTGGGGCCACGCCCCATGGCCCTCTATTGGCCAGCCGCCACTGGTCAAGCTGATCTTTGGGACCGATGGGAGAACAAGCCGTACTAGCTGGCTTCATAGCAGCCTTTATGGATGCGTGGCAGGCATTGGCCTGCTTACCTCTTTTGGTAACTGTGGCCATTGTAGTCAACAGCATACAATAACGATGAAGTCACGTTGACGGACATGTCTGCCTCTCCAAGCCTGCGTGTCCTTCTCTTCTCTGGACACAAACACACAGTGGGTTGCATAAACTCAACACAGACTACGTGTCCCTTCCTCATGGCGTCTTGTCAGTGACGGGCCTCTGTCACACAGCGTCTTTGATTTTTTTTTTTTGTCCTAAAAAATTTATTTTTAAAACATTCCCCTCAGAACTGGACTCAAATCTGTTAGCACAGACCAAAGACCAGCTCTTGCATGCAACAATGCTGATACGTTCCTGGATCTTTGGCTCTGCAATGAGTCCAGGCCATTTGTATGTATACCACAGTGCTTCCTGTCAGATGGGGCATACAAACCTGTCATGCCTTGTTGATTTTACAGCGCTGCATTCACGCGTTTATAAATTCCAGGATATTCCAAGTAATCAATAAGCTTCCCGGGATCCGTTGTGTCTGATTATGGCTGAATAACACTATGAGCACTGCAGTACAAGAGGGCCTCGGACGGCTATTGATCCATAAACTGAATATTACTAAAAGGTGTGAGCGGGCTCGTTAGTTTGGGATTACTGTGATATAAAGGGCAACAGTGACTCCCTTTGTCTGTCCAGAAGTATATATGGTTCTATGCAATTGTCCATTGTCTAACATTAAGATGGTGCTGAGCCATCTATCAGTTTGAATGCATTTCTGGTGTGTTACCGTCCACATGGCAATCGATGGAAAAGATGTAACAGATGGAAGTCGGTGATGCAACACACATGGGGGTCTATGGGGATTGAGTCGCGTTTGAAGTCAGCCTAAAGTAGCCATTTGAGGAACTACAGTTTTTGGCACTATCAAGTTTTTCCTAAGATTTCAGCCTCGGTGGTGGCCGCTTGGTTTTTATCCTATAAAATGAAACACTGAACTGTCTGCAACGATAGAGGAACAAGAAGCTAGAAGAGGCCTACCAGGGACACAGCCACCGAGCTTTGCAAGAAGACGTCACTGGGTCATGCAGTGTCCAGTCCTACGGCTTCAGGTGTCAAACCTGTTCCAACCCAGGCTAAGAAAACAGAAGACACAAACAGGAATATTTTCACGTTAGGATTGCAGAACACAGAACCAGGTTCTCAGCTCGCGACCGTAAGTGGAAAGTATGCCATATTTGTAAAATTCAGTTATTGTCATGTTTTGGGGCGGTCTATAGTTCTTTCATATAGTATTTCATGCTGAAAATATTCAGGACTCATGGCAAATTAGTTAGCAAACAAATAGCTAGCATACACAGAGCAACATTAGGGTTGGTTTGGAGTCTTGCTTCAGGCCACCTGGCATATGTAAATAATTACTCTCCCTTTTCCTCTGTTTTGGTTTCCACCCACTTCGCTGAAAAATACCCGGCTCTATAGTTGCTAAATGCTGTATTATAATCACCAACTAGTTGCTAACTTCTGTGTTTGTGCATGACATACAGTGACCCTGAAATTTGACCCACTTTGCCTGCTTGGTAATCTGAATGTGATCTTGATTGAAGGCTTTGCATGACATAATAATCATAAACATTTGTATTTTAATGATGCATGAAGCCCATGTGGTGTGCTTTGGTATAATCCTCATTCATTAGACGCACACAGCATCATGCACCATATGATCCACTGAATAGACTCAATGTGCTGTAACAGTAGCATGCTACATAAAATACCCATTGTGTTAGCATTGCTCCATGAAATTGTGTGACATTTACTTTTTTTCAAATATTTATCAGATTTCAGACGAGCAATCTGCTGGTCAACGATGCTCACCAGCACTGCTGGTGTATTTGCTTTTCATGTGCTTGACTGGTTGCCATGCCAACCTTTGCAGAAACCAGTTCCAGTCAATGGTCTGATTGGTGCTGGTTTTATTCTTATCTGTCCACCCTGTTTTAGAAAACTTTCCGTATGGCACTTAGGCTATTTTAACGGCTGTATAAAAGCCATAATCATCTTCAGGATGTTCATTACTCAGATTACAGTCACTCTTATTGAGCTGCACATCTCCGTCATATCTGTGCTCACCGATCACTCAGAGATGCGGATGAGGCAGCCCCTCAGATGGCTTTGTTATTTCCAACGAACGATAACAGGTACACAAAAGCAAGGCCCATTATTCTGGGACATCTGGCGTCAGCGAGACTCCACGGGGCCCCCGTCAGAGGAAGAAGCAGCTCATCAGCACAGAGAACGGAGCAGATTGTTTACACACTCGCTGTTTTGTTTTCTCCCAACTGTGTAGGCGGGAGATAGATAGGTGTCGGATTGCTTTTACGGCGCTTCATTCAAGCTGGGTGTCAGAATCAAAGCCAACTTGTTTGTGCCTCTGTGTGGATATCTGAAGTATGGATACTTGTGAGTGTTCTTCATTATTCTGCACTGGAGGATTATGGTCGAACATAAAATGAAGAATCCTATACTTCAGATCTTCATTCCATTCATTCTCCATTCAGCATCATTAAACCATTATACTTTATGTTATTAGCCATTAGCAGGCTGTGCAGTGTGGGATGAGGATATAAAAATCCTGGAATACTTAGCCATCTGCTCAGTAGTACATAAATTGTGTTTTAAACTTTCTATGGAAAAGACCCAACTGGTAAGAAAAAGCTGAAAACGATGAGCAAGCTGGCCTTTTCAGAATGTATTTCAGATTGTCATTTTGCCCATGTCACTCCATGTGTATGTGTATGTGTGTGGGTGCAGATTGGAGGTTCAGTTATGCAAACATGTCTTGGAGGCAAAGCTGCCCCGGCATACAAGGGCATCATTCGCCATCTCTGTGATTCATAGAGACAGAGGCAATTTTGCTCACATTCAAATGGACGTGTATTCGATGTAATCTCATGCTGGTTGAGTCACAGTTTTTCTGGTCAGGTAAACCGAGAGCTGTGAACAAGAGGAGAGGTTGGAGGTTCAGCTAATGTTAATGACACTTTTGCTTTTGGTGGTTGATGCTAACTAGTCACATTGAAGCTCAGGGGCCGGCCGCACAAACAACTCTTAGAGCAGTCATTCCCAAAGACCGGGTCGCAGGGGATTTTATTAGATTCGGCAAATACATTTGCAGAATTTCTTCTCTAGTTTTTTATGTAACATTTATATCTGCAGTACACTTTTGAGCAGTGGCGGGCCGTGCATTTTGTACCTGGGCCTTCTGTGCTGTCCTACTGCACTTGAACCATCTCCTAATAACCTCATTATGACGCCACAAATGGTTATTTCGTTCTAGGGGTGTAATAATACACATATTCTAACCGAACAATACGTTTGAATAGTACTAGTGCATTTGGAAAATGCAGAAGCTTAAATTGTGGGAAATATAATGTTTTCGATGGACTGCGCTCACGTAACAGACAACGGACTATGTGACCTCTGAACGCGGAACAATAACAAAAAACAGCTGAGGCTGCGGCACCGCACGTGTCTTCAGGGAGGCTAAGCTAACTAGCTTAGCAGGAAACAACAGCCCGAATGGATTCAATTGTCCGGACAATAACCCCACGCATGACGGGATGCTTCGTAATTAACGGACAATGCATATAGTCCAAATCAATGTAATTAACACAATGACAAACTCACAAGAACCAGTCACATATATTTATATGACAACAAAGCAACAAATCAATCCACGCAGTCCACCACACAAGAGCATGAGCCATCAAGTATTATTCATAAAAACGACACGATAGACAAATGAACAGTAGTAACGCTACTGCAGATGTAAACAAACAAACGCACTTCACTTACCAAATGCTGTTCACTTTGTAGCAGAACAGAAATGCACAGAATAGCCCTTTTCCAACCTGACAGGAAAAGAAGGTGGGAAAAGAGAGGCTATAAATGAGACACACCTGTGAGCTGGGGGAAGGGAAAGAACTAATCAACCAGCCAAAGCTGCATGGAGGAGAACCAAGAGAGGAGTGAGAGTTTTAATAGAGTTACCGAAAGTATAATTCAGTTTCTGGACCATTTAAACTTAAAATAAGAAAATGTTTAAGAAGACTGAACTAAATCGGAGCAGCAAGGATCCATGAACCGACTGAATACACGGAGCTTTCTTGGAGGACCAGGCCTTACTGGAGGTGTACTGATCCCGGGAGCAGGTGGTGGACAAAGAATCGTGTTCTGCTACAGCTTGGGCCAGTTTAGGGCCTCCTTAACTTCGGGGATTCATCAAGATAAGTCCCTTTAACATGAAACTCTCCAGGCTCCTCCTTCTTATTCTCCCAGCACACTTACACACCCTGAAATAAACGGAAACAAACTGAACGGAACTGAAATTAACTGCCATATATTCCCTTAGCTTGGAACGGAACTACAAACCACTACACACACACACACACACACACACACACACACACACACACACACACACACACACACACACACACACACACACACACACACACACACACACACACACACACACACACACACACACACACATTTTTGTTATTAAATGGACATTTGATTTCTATATCTGGACTCGGTCATGTGGTGTATTTGATTTAATGAACCTTTGTGTGTATAATTCTGTATTTAGAAAGAAATTATCTGTTTTGATTTGATTTATGATTGTTGAGTAAAATATAATAGACTTAAATTAAATTGGTTGATTTTTGCTTACTTTGCATTTTGTAGCCGGGTTAGCAGGCTAGTCGGGTTAGTTATCTCTCCAACTGTTCGCAGTCATAATCTTTTATTAAATTGACAGGGTGGAA